>NC_047084.1:133183134-133532025 GCF_902459505.1 Geotrypetes seraphini
ATGTCACAATGGCTCGATTGTCCTAGCCAATCTTCCGGTATCGATAGACTTATACACAGCGATTACGCCTGGGACTTGGATTTAAACGGCATTGGGCGTGTCAGCATTCAGTGCAGTGAGCCCGAAAAGTATGGATTAGACACTAATATCTAATATCATGCCCTTCCCACCCCCACAGTATTTTTTTCCCGATAGTAAGTGTTATATATACCAAGTTTGGCTGAAATCTGTCCATGCGTTTATGGATTAGACACTAATATCTGTCGTTTTGGATTAATGACACGGTGGATGTTACCCGTGGTTAGCTGCGAGTAGCTGCGGGTAACCCACCAAAACGGTGGAGGGGGGGAATGGTGCTTACCGCAGGTGCAGGGACAAGGCCATCCACTGCCCTGTGGAGCGGTGAATGGCCTTGACCCCGCAGTTATGAGAGGGAATGTGCGGTCACCTCCCTCCTTCCTATGAATCTATCTCCCTCCCTCCCCCTTACCTTTGTGACGCGTTTTAAGGTTTCAGAGTACTTGTTGAAAGCCGCCAGAGCCTATGTGGATCGCGTGCGTGTGTGGGCAGAAGCTATATATACTAGTTTTTAAGCCCGTTGCATTAACGGGTGCTAGAATAGATGTGTGTGTGTGTCTGTCTTTCTTCCTCTCTCTCTCCTTGGCCGCTGCCTGTCTGTCTTTCTTTCTTTCTATCTCTCTCTTTCCTCGGCTGTCCACCACCACCCCTTGCCTGCTCCCCCTGTCAACAACATAAACCATCAGACAATATCATCATCAACTCAACAAATCTTACTTCACTGCCACTTATTAAACGGTGTTCTTTTATTTAAAACGTGCTTCCGCAACTAGAGATATTTTTTTAACAGCTTTTTAGAATGCTGAATATTATCTAAAGATTTTGTTTAAAAAATAACAGTTATTGACATTTAAAATTAAAGGTAATTAAAATTTTATTTTATTTTTATTGACTTTTATTCATTTTTAAAGCTCACAATAAGTGTAACATATAATACAATCATTTATACTTTAACATCACTTAATATATCATCAAATTCTAACTCACATTAAATATCCCCCCTCCCTTATACCCAACAGTTATTCATGAGCAAAAGAAATCATAAAATATTCCCCTCCCCCACCCCACCCTGGATGTGTATGAACAAAAGGGAAAAAATTAATATTAAATTAATATTAACATTTAAAAAAAACAATAGAAAGATTAGATAGGCTGATTTTATTTTTTTTTTTGTAAATCTTTATTCATTTAAAAGCCAAAAATAAGTGCAACATATTATACAATCATCTTACACTTTAACCTCACTTAAATTCAATCAGAATTATATTCTGTGACAAATACATATATCATCCCCCCCCCTTTCTACTTATCCAAAAATTTGCACTCAAAATTAAAAATATCTTCCCACCCACCCTGGACGTGTATTATCAAAGGGGAAAATCAACAATCACTGCTTACAGAATTTTGTCAATGGCTCCCAAATATCCATAAACTTCCTATAATGTCCCTGTTGTATGGCCACCATATGTTCCATTTTAAAAGTGTGACATAGAGATTTCCACCAAAAAGTATAATTTAATCGATCCCAGTTTTTCCAGTTCCTCAAAATAAGTTCTATGACAACCCCTGTCATTATAAAGAGAAGTGTGTTATTCCGAGCAGATATTTGGCTTTTAGCCCTCAATGTACCAAATAGGATGGTATCGTACGTCAATGCCACTGGATTTTCCAATATTTTGTTCACTTGATCCCAGATGGATCTCCAAAAGTTCTGGATTTTAACAAAAAATCAAAATTGCCTTAGTTTCTTCAGATCCCTGGGAGTCAATAAAAAAAAAAAAAACCAAAAAAAGAAACTTGCATATATTATTTTAGAAACTATAAAGGAAGAAGCCCTTGTGGTATTTTATTAAAATCAAACCACTGATTGTCAGCACTTATGGCAATCGTCTACGTTAAGGTTCAGCCATTGAACAAAGGCCTGTGCCAAGGTTCACAGGGATGATCACTGAGTGCAGGCTCCCTTCTCCTAGTGCTCTGACTCATGGGCTAGCCAAAATGAATCATCTGGTGCACTCTGCCAAGATCTAAGCCCCCACCCCCCCCCCCCAAATCCTGAAAGTCCCAGGCTTATTATAGTTCTGACCATTAAAGGCTTTTGAAACAATAGCTCGTGTAATTCGGAGAGAATGTAGTTTATAATTTGAAGCTGCTGTGAGGTGGACCAGAGACGTGTCTGTGGAGCAGCAGAGAAATTCCTCTGAGGAACAATGGAGAGTAGGAACTGTTTTCAGATGTTTGTGAAGGATTCCTCAAAATGATTAACTTGAGCTTCTATTTTAAAGTCAACTGCATTCCGGCTTCCACGAGAAAGAAGGATAATGCAATATTGTACTTCTGTATCAAACCCCCACGGCCTCCTATGTACAATGCCTTACTTCCGTTATTGAGGAACGATGTAGGGCTTTACAGTACAGTACATGGCATTCATATTAGGCTTTTGGCTAGTGGAGTGAAAGGCTGCTCTAGGATTACAAAGCCTATTTATTAGACAACAGGCTGCCAGCATACTTGTACAGTGTTGGCTGCAACAATTTTTTTTATACTCAGCTACATATATGAATGTACTGCTGGTCCATACCTGGATGACAAACATAGAAACATGATGGCAGATAAAGGCTAAATTGTCCATCCAGTCTGCCCATCCACAGTAACCATTATCTCTTCTGCAAAGGAAGATCGTGCCAAACAAACTTACTGCACTTCTTTGAGAGGGTAAACAGACAGTTGGACAAAGGGGAACCCGTAGACATTATTTACCTCGACTTCCAAAAGACCTTTGACAAGGTACCCCATGAGCGGCTACTTAGGAAGTTGTGGAACCACGGGGTGGAAGGAGACGTACACAGATGGGTTAAACACTGGTTAGCAAGCAGAAGGCAGAGGGTTGGAGTGAAGGGTCACTACTCGGACTGGAGGAGGGTCACAAGCGGAGTTCCGCAGGGGTCGGTGCTCGGACCGCTGCTATTCAATGTATTTATTAATGACCTGGAAACAGGGACGAAGTGTGAAGTTATAAAATTTGCGGATGACACTAAACTCTGTAGCAGGGTTAGAACTGTGGAAGAATGTGAGGACCTACAAAGGGGCCTGAACAAACTGGAGGAGTGGGCGAATAAATGGCAGATGAACTTCAATGTAAGGAAATGCAAGGTCATGCATATAGGGAAAAAGAACACGATGTTCAGCTACCAAATGGGGGGATTAGTACTAGAGGGAAGTAACCTTGAAAGAGACTTGGGCGTACTGGTGGATACAACAATGAAGTCAACGGCACAATGCGCAGCAGCCTCGAAGAAGGCAAACAGAATGTTGGGTATTATTAAGAAGGATATTACAACAAGGACGAAGGAAGTCATCATGCCACTGTATCGCGCGATGGTACGACCACATCTGGAGTACTGTCCTAAAGAAGGACATGGAGATACTTGAGAGGGTTCAGAGAAGAGCAACAAGAATGATAAAAGGTATGGAAAACCTTTCATACGCAGAGAGGCTAGAAAGGCTGGGGCTCTTCACCCTGGAGAAACGAAGACTCAGAGGAGACATGATAGAGACTTACAAGATCATGAAGGGCATAGAGAAAGTGGAAAGGGACAGATTCTTCAGCCTATTGGGAACTACAAGAACAAGGGGGCACTCAGAGAGGCTGAAAGGGGACAAGTTTAGAACCAATGCTAGGAAATTTTTCTTCACTCAGAGGGTGGTGGACACCTGGAATGCGCTTCCGGAGGCTGTGATAGGACAGAGTACATTAAGGGGATTCAAAGAGGGATTGGACAAGTTCCTGAAGGATACGGGGATTGAGGGATATAGATAGAGGTAGAGATAGGACCATGAAAGGGTATAGATAGAAGAAAAATGGGGATTAAAGGGTTTTAGACAAAAGATCACTTACAGGTCATGGACCTGATGGACCTGATGGGACTGCTGGGCACGATGGACCCCTGGTCTGACCCAGCAGAGGCAACTTCTTATGTTCTTAAGAGATCCCAAGTGCCTATCCCGAGCCTTCTTGAATTCAGACACAGCCTCTGTCTCCACCACCTCTTCCGGGACACTGTTCCATCCATCTACCACCCTTTCCATAAAAAAGTATTTCCTCAGATTACTCCGGAGCCAATCACCTCTTAACTTCATCCTTTGCCCTCTCATTGCAGTTTCCTTTCAAATGAAAGAGACTTGACTTGTGCATTTACATCACGTAGGTATTTAAACCTCTTTATCATATCTCCCCTCTACTGCCTTTCCTCCAAAGTATACAGATTGAGATCTTTAAGTCTGTCCCTATACGCCTTATCATGAAGACCACGCACCATTTTAGTAGCCTTCCTCTGGACCACCTCCATCCTTTTTATATCTTTTTGAAGGTGTGGTCTCCAGAATTGTACACAATATTCCACATGAGGTCTCACCAGAGTCTTATACAGGGACATCAATGCCTCCTTTTTCCTACTGAACATACCTCTTCCTATGAAGGGCAAATACTCAGACTGGCAACGGGTCACGAGCGGAGTTCCGCAGGGATCGGTGTTGGGACCGCTCCTGTTCAATATATTTATAGACGATCTGGAGACAGGGACGAAATGTGAGGTTATCAAATTTGCAGATGACACCAAACTCTGCAGCAGGGTTAGAACCACGGAAGACTGTGAAAACCTGCAAAGGGACCTAACGAAGCTGGAAGAGTGGGCCAAAAAGTGGCAGATGCGTTTTAATATAGAGAAATGCAAGGTCATGCATGTTGGGAAAAAGAACCCGATGTTCAGCTATACAATGGGGGGAACATTGCTAGATGTAAGTACCCTTGAAAGAGACCTGGGTGTGCTGGTGGATACAACAATGAAAGCATCAGCACAATGCGCGACAGCCTCAAAGAAAGCAAACAGAATGCTCGGTATCATCAAGAAGGGTATCACGACCAGGACAAAGGAAGTCATCATGCCACTGTACTGTGCAATGGTGCACCCGCATCTGGAGTACTGTGTCCAGTATTGGTCGCCGTACCTCAAGAAGGACATAGCATTGCTTGAGGGGGTCCAGAGAAGAGCGACGAAAATGGTAAGAGGTATGGAAAACCTTTCATATGCCGACAGGCTAGAACAGCTGGGGCTGTTCTCCCTGGAAAAGAGGAGACTTAGAGGAGACATGATTCAAGATCCTGAAAGGCATAGATAAGGTAGACAGGGACAGATTCTTCAGACTGTGGGGAACAACAAGTACAAGGGGGCACTCGGAGAAACTGAAAGGGGATAGGTTTAGAACCAATGCCAGGAAGTTCTTCTTCACCCAGAGAGTGGTGGACACATGGAACGCACTCCCGGAGGTTGTGGTGGGGCAGAAGACACTACAGGGATTCAAAGAAGGTTTGGATAAATTCTTGAAGGAAAAGGGGATTGAAGGATAGAGATAGAAGTAAGGATAGGTTTTTTTTAGGGCAGGGAACACTTGACAGGTCATGGACCTGATGGGCCGCCGCGGGTGCGGACCGCTGGGTGCGATGGACCTCTGGTCTGATCCCGGTGGAGGCAACTTCTTATGTTCTATGCACCCTAGCATCCTTCTAGATTTCACCATCACATTTTCAATCTGTTTGGCCACCTTAAGATCATCACATACAATCACAGCCAAGTCCCGCTCTTCACATAAGTTCACATAAGTTCTTCACTCCCTAAACTCTACCGTTCCCTGGGGTTTTTGCAGCCTAATGCATGACCTTGCATTTCATAGCTGCCAAATTTCAGACCATTCTTCAAGCTTCACCAGGTCTTTCTTTGTGTTATTCACACCCTACTGAGTGTCTACTCTACTGCAGATTTTGGTATCATCCACAAAGAAGTAAATCTTACCTGACAGCCCTTTAGCAATATCGTTTATAAAAATGTTAAAAAGAACAGGCCCAAGAGCAGAACCTTGAGGCACACCACTGGTAACCTCCCTTTCCTCAGAGCCATCTCCATTGACCACTACCCTCTGTTGCCTTCCACTCAACCAATTTTTGACCTAGCCTGTCACATTGGGGGGGGGGGATCCATTCTGAGGGCACTTTGTTTATTTATTAGACATCTTTGTGGAACACTGTCAAAGGCTTTGCTAAAATCTAAATACACTACTTCTAGCATACTCCCTCTATCCAATCTATAATCCACAGGATTCCAGAAGCTTGACCATTCTCTGTTTTAAAAGTGTTTCCATTAATTTGCTTACCACAGAAGTCAGACTTAATGACCTGTAGTTTCCTACTTCTTCCTTACTTCTACTTTTGTGGAGAGGGACCACATCCGCCCTTCTTCAGTCCTCCGGTACCACTCCCGACTCTAGAGACTCGTTGAAGAGGTCAGTCCGTGGAGTTACCAGAACTTCCCTAAGTTCCTTCAGCACCCTCGGATGTACACCATCCGGCCCCATCGCTTTGTCTACCTTCATTTTAGCTAGCTCCTCACGAACACAACGCTCTGAAAATCGATCAGGGTCTAATACTCCTTCATCCCTATTCACGTTTGTCTTCTGCAGTCCCACTCCCAGTGATTCAGCCGTGAACACAGAACAGAAATATTTGTTAAGCAATTCGGACTTTTCTTTATCAGCTTCTACATATTCCTCCCCTTCACCTTTGAGTCTCACAATGCCACGTTTGCACTTCTTCCTATCACTGATACCATATATACTAGAATATAAATTGGGATTTTTGGGCCAAAAAACTGGCTCTCACAAATTCTTGAATTCGAAGAGCCAGTAAGGATGCCTCTGAGTACCGAGCAGCAGTGCCAAATTGCGCTCCTGTTCGTGTCATTTGAGGCAGCAGGTTAGCAACAGGGCAGGAACTTGGAAAGTTTGCTCCTGCCCGCTGCACCTCAAATTGACAAGATGAGGTATCGTATGAGGCTAAGGCAGGGAGGGAGGCGGGGGCAGAGCCAGGGAGGGAGGGTGCAGAGTCAGACGGGGAAAGGAAGGAAGGGTACTGGTTGCAGAGTCTGACAGGGGAGGGGTGAAGGAAGGAAGGAAGGGGGCTGGTGCAATGTCTGACAGGGGAGGGGGAAGGAAAAAAGGGGACTGATACAATGCCTGACAGGGGAGAGAAGGAAGGGTGCTGGGCGCAGAGCCTGACAGGGGAGGGGAGGAAGGAAGGGGGCTGGGTGCAGAGCCTGACAGGGGAGGGGAGGATGGAAGGGTGCTGGGTGCAGAGCCTGACAGGGGAGGGGAGGATGGAAAGGGGCTGGGTGCAGAGCCTGACAGGGGAGGGGAGGATGGAAAGGGGCTGGGTGCAGAGCCTGACAGGGGAGGGGAGGATGGAAAGGGGCTGGGTGCAGAGCCTGGTAGGGCAGGACACTAGAATATTAAGCTGCCTGACTTATATTCGAGTCAACCATTTTCCTCCTTTTTGGGGGGGAAAAGGGGGGTCTCGACTTATATTTGGATTGACTTATATTCGAGTACATACGGTATATCTAATAAATGCCTTGTCTCCCCGTTTTACTGTGTCAGCTATTTTTTCTTCCATATGCATCTTTGCTTTCCTGATTACACAACCAGCCTCTCAATTTTTCCAGATATTTTCTCTGTCTTCCTCTTTCTGTGAACTTCTGTAGTTCATAAAAACTAACCTCTTATTCCTTACCTTCTCAGCTACTATTTTTGAGAACCAAAGCGGCCTTCTTTTCCTCTTACTTTTACTTACCTCACAAAAAGGTTTGTTATTCCTTTCAGTTTTTCACACTGCATTTCTTTCCTTCCAGACATTCTCATCCAGACAACAATTCCTTGACGTAATCCCTCATCCGAACAAAGATAGTTTTTTGAAAAGTCTAGAACCTTTGCTTTTGAATGAGCCTTTCTATACCCATCTTAATATTAAACCATACCATGCAGTGATCACTGGATGCCAGATGATCACCCACTGTAACATCAGAAACACTTTCCTCGTTTGTAAGCACTAAGTCCAGTATGACCCCATCCCGCATGGGTTCCATTACCAACTGCTGGAACAGTTCTCCTTGTAGAGAATCCAGGATCTCCCTACTTCTAGAAAACTCTGCAATAGGGATACCCCAATCAACATTTGGCATGTTAAAATCGCCTATTAGCAAGACTTCCCCTTTTTTTCGATAAATTCTGAATGTCTACTATTAGAAACATAGAAACATAGAAAATGACAGCAGATAAGGGCCGCGGCCCATCTAGTCTGCCCACCCCAATGACCCTCCCCTATCTAACTCTGCGTAGAGATCCCACTGACGATCCCATTTCTTCTTAAAATCAGGCACGCTGCTTGCTTCGATCACCTGAAGTGGAAGTTTATTCCAGCGATCAACTACTCTTTTGGTGAAAAAGTATTTCCTGGTGTCACCATGCAATTTACCGCCCCTGATTCTCCATGGATGTCCTCTTGTCGCCATCGGACCTTTGAAAAAGAAGATATCCTCTTCTACCTCGATACTATTAAATCTCTGTCCACTTCTTCCGTCTGTGAAGGAGGCCTGTATATCACATCAATTTAAATATATTTACCATTCCCTCTTTCCAGATTGATCCACAGTGCCTCTTCCTTGCCCTGTAGATCCTGCAATGGTGTGGCTTTAATATGATCTTTATAAACTAACACAATAGGTGTTTTTTTGGATAGTTTATAAATGCCTATATTTAACAATTTTACTTTTGCACAAAAAGTGCTTTAAATTATTAAAGATTTAGTATTTTAATTCATTTATTTTAAACATACACCATTACCTAACTAAAAAATATATATATTTTAGAACTCATCCCTATAATTGATAATGAGGTTGAAGTATCATAAATATGCATAATTCTCAGTAAAGAGATCTCTTATAACCTAGATGTTATTTCAAGTCTTCATTCTGAATGCATGTGATGTAATCATCAACTTCAAAACCTCCTTCCTACCCTAGAGTTTTTATTGTTGAATTTATTAAATTATTAATCAAAAAATAAGAAATATAGCTAACTAAATCAATAGGGAGTACAGTTTTCCTTTTAATTCTATAACATTCAAAAATATGTACTAAATATAAGAGCAACAACGCTTATCTTAGTGGCTTCTCAGCCAAAGCCAACGTTGGGGGACCATGAACTGCCCGACGCTTTCGCTAAGTTTAAAGCGTTTCAGCTAATGAAGCCTTCCTCGGGGGACAATCTTGCTGTTGTACCACTACAACAGAAAGACTTGTTTAAAACACGTTGTCAAAACCAACTAGCTTATGACCACTCAGTTTAAGGCTTTTGTTAAAGTAAATAACACTATAGTGTTCATGACTTGTATCCAGGGCTGTGGAGTTGGTAGATAAATGTTCCGACTCCTCAATTTTTTGTACTTCAGACTCCGACTCCGACTCCAGGTACCCGAAATTTCCTCCGACTCCGACTCCACAGCACTGGTTGATTTTCAGATCGTTAAAATGGAATGTCAAGTTGAGAGAAATGAGCATTTTTTCGACACCACCTTCTTTTTGCTTTTAATCAAGGTTCTAAGGCCGCAGAAGCTGCTCGCAACCTTTGTGCTGTGTATAGAGTGGGTGCTATAGCTGAAAGAATCGCTCGTGATTGGTATGCCAAGTTCAAAAATGGAGTCGGTAGATACATGTTCCCACTCCGTCTCCTCAGTTTTTTGTACTTCTGACTCCGACTCCAGGTACCCGAAATTTCCTCCGACTCCGACTCCTCGACTCTGACTCCACAGCCCTGCTTGTATCAACCTCTAACAATAAAATAACTAAACAGAACTCACTTAAAAACTATTAAAGCTCCCTGAATAAAGGCGTGCTATAGAACTCAACCTACATGAACGCACACATATAGAGAGATTTTCTTTTTCTTAACAAGCTACCCATTCCAAATATTCAGACAACGACACACCAAAACCCCTACCACAAATTGAAGTTACCATTCCCAAAAAGGATTTAAACTACTTGTACTGTTAACTCCATTATGTAAGCCTCAAACCTAACACACAAACACACAGTACCTTGTCTTCAATCTTTGCGAGCTTGTCTGCTTGAATAGGCGAACTCACTGTGGAGTTACTTTATAGAGGCAAATGACTTCTTAAAGATTAGCTCAATTGCGAGCAGCCTTGTAGAAACGGGGTGGCGTCAAGACGTTCAAAAATGTCATGATGCTCGAGTACATCGCCGAGAATGGGGTAGCTCAATTAGGAGCAACTTTGTAACAACGGAAGAACGTCATGACGCTCAAAGATGAAATAGTGTCTTAGTGCTCAAATATAGAACCAAAGACAAGGAGGGTATTTCAGCTAAATACAAAGTGGATATGCGCTATTGAATGTAAAACAGAATATTCAAATATTTCTTTGTGGACTAAAACAACCCCATTATTATAGATCCCATTCTCTATTAAGTCCCAGGTGAGTTAGTGTTTTTAAATTAAATATCCACCGTTTTTCTTTCCTCAAAAGAATCGAGTTGATGTCTCCACCTCTCTCAGATAAAATCACCATTTCAAGAACAGTAAACCTAAGATCTTCAAAACTATGATTTGCCTCTAAATAATGTGCAACTAACAAGGCTGCGATGTCACCCTGTTGTAAACGCGATCTATGTTCTATTAACCGTGATTTGAGAGCACGCGTTGTTTCACCGATATAAATTAAAATCACAGGGGCACCAAATAGCATATACCACCTGTGAGGTTGTGCAAGTTGAGCTGTGGTTCAGACTAATCCTCTTTCCATCAAGTCGTAAACACCGTCCTGCAAAAGAAACCTTACAGAGCCTACAACTTCCACAAGGAAAGTGTCCCACAATAGTAGCTTCATCTGTAGAGGCAGGTGTAATACAAACAAATGAAGGTGATAAAATTTCCTTTAGATTTTTACCTCTAGTGTATGCAAATTGTGGTGGTGCTTGAAAAATATGGTGAAGTTGCATTATGTGCCAAAATTTCAGGATACTCTTCCTCACAAGATGTACACCAGCCATATACGGAAGCACACAGGTGACTCGATCAGTGGCTAGGTGTTGTTGGGGTTGTAACAAATAAGATCTCTCAGCCCATCTTGCCTTTTTAATGATTGACCAAGGGTACCCCCTTGCTAAAAAACCTTTGTTTCAAAATATTTGCCTGTATTTCAAACTCATCTAACCCGGAGCAGATTCTTTTTAAACACAGAAATTGTCCAACCGGAATATTCTGTCGTAAGTGTAGAGGATGATGACTAGTGTCCGTCGGATTCCTAAAGATGGTATAAACAAAACCCTCGGGCGCACGAGAAATCATCAAACCCAAAACACATATTCGGTTCGGATGTGATTGAAAAGTGAACTTTAAATTACTATCACATTGATTGATCCATATAAAAAATTCATCCAGTTGTGTCGTATTCCCTCTCCAGACAACAAAAACATCATCAATGAATCGTTTCCATAATAATATATTTGATTGCCAGGGGGTAGATTGCAGAAATTTTTCTTCAAAAGCTGCCACGTATAGATTTACTACATCTGGGGCCACCGTGGCCCCCATGGCTGTACCCTTTATTTGCAAAAAGTATTGATGTTGAAACAGAAAAAATTTTTTCTTTAAAACAAATTCGAGCAATGTTAAGATAAGAGGTCGGTGGTTGATCTTTAACATATAACGCCCCTCTGGATATTTTGGACTTACAAAAACAGAGGTTAAAGATCAATTAGATTTAAGGAGAAAGATAGAGAAGATGGAGAATTACAGTAGAAGATTAAATCTCCAGATGTTAAATTCTCCACATGATCTAGCTATTCTTCCTATAGATATGTTCAAAAAATACCTTACTGAAATTCTTAATTTTGATACACAAACGATTCCTCCTTTAAATAAATACCACGTGACTTTATCTGAGAAAAGTCCTCAATCTGAAAATAGTACCTCAAGTTTCAGAACAACAAAAGTTAGATTTACAGAATCTTTCAGCTCTTAGAGGAATCAACTTCTCAAAGGTCAACTTTGATTGTTTCCTTTATATTTGAACAGGATTTGAACAGTGTTATGAAAATATATTTCCGCAATGCTCAAACTCTTTTTCTTGGACATAGAGTGTGGATATATCCTGATGTTACTAAAACAGCTGAAAACATTTACAAAATTGAAAAAGATGGTGTAGTAGAGACCAACCAGATATTATTTAATTTTGTTTGTGGTTGTATTTACCTATTTTTCATTATATTCTTCTTGGAATGGATCTCCTTGTCCAATACACTATTTCTCCTTTTCTTTAAATGGTGGTCTAAGGAGGAAAAAGACTATTAATTTGCTAATTCATTTGTTATTCATTTCTGTAACAAGTGGTAATTTGTGTACATTGAAATTTGAAAATTCTAATAAACAATACTACTTTATCCTAAAGAAGAAGAAGAAAAAAATCTCTTTTTTTACCTTTATAGTTTCTGGTTTCCTCATCTTCTCTTCACTCTCTTCCATTCAGCAGACACTTCTTCAAGTACTGGCTTTGAGTCTCTTCTAGTCCAGCATCTGTTCCCCCTATCTTGCCTTCACATCCTTGTAGCCTTTCATTTCAATGTCCCTTCTCTCTTGCATCCTGTGCTCTCCCCCTTGGTCCAATATTCTTCCTCTCTTCCCTCACTCCCATTGTCTTACACCACACCCTTCTGCTTCTGGATTCAACATCTTCCTTTTTCTCCCCTCTCCATCTCCTATGTATCTCTCCATCCTCTCCCATGTCCATCTCTCTCTCCCCCTCCCTTGTGCCCTGGGTCCAACATCTCTTTTTTCACTCCCCCCCATCCATCACCTCTCCCTTCCTCCCCTGTACCATCTAATCCAATATTTTCCCTCTCTCTCCCATTCACCACCTCTTCCTCCTATTCACAATCTTATGCAATATTTCTCTCTCTTTCCCCATGTACCATCTTTTTCTTCTTCCCCTCCACCATCCAATCCAATATTTCCCCTCTGTCTCCCTTGCACCATCTCTCACTTCCTCCCCTCCACCATCCATTCAAATATTTCCCCCCATGCACTCTCTCCCTCCCTTCCATCATCTTATGCGATATCTCTCCTCCCCTCCCCCTTATACAACATTTTATCCCTTCCAAGTAGCATCTTTCCCTCCCCTCCATCCCATTCCTCTCTCCCTTTCTCCCAGCCCCCTTCATCACTTCATGTCCAACATCTCTCCTTCCCGCCCTCATTGTCCAATTTCTACAACTCTCCTCAAGCTCTTGCTCTTCAATGGGTTAGCGGCAGCTGAAAGCGATTGTCACAAACTGCCTGCCGCTAACCCAGAAGCCTCCCCTCTGCCACAGAGAAACAGGAACTTGCCAAAGGGAAGGCTTCCAGATTAGCAGGAGACAGCGTGTGAGAATAGCTTCCGGTTACCGCTGACCCATTAAAGAGATCACCATGCAGAGATTTTTTTTTTGGGGGGGGGCTAGGTCTCCTCTGTCCCCTTCCCCCTGTTCTGAGGTCTATGTCCTGTCCACATGGGTTGGCCCTTCCTCAAAACACCCACCAAGATGAACATTCCAGCCTCTCCATGCTTAGTAACTGCTCTGAATATCCTTCACTTAAGCCTCCTCCTTTACCATATCATTCTGTCCATTACCTCCTTATTTTATTTTGAGAATTGTAACCCCTCCCGTTTCCCTTTTGCCAATGTTTCCTCAACTGAATTATTGTATCTACCGTGTTTCCCCCAAAATAAGCCCTAGCATGATTTTCAGGGTAGGTCTTAATATAAGGCCTATCCCCATAAATAAGCCCTAGTCGCTGGCAGCAGTGTTTCACCAGCCAGGGCAGGATTAGTTCTTCGAGGGCCCCTGGGCTCCCCTGGCCCTGCCACGCTCCTACCCCACTTATGCCCTGCCCC
This sequence comes from Geotrypetes seraphini, assembly GCF_902459505.1. Lineage (NCBI taxonomy): Eukaryota > Metazoa > Chordata > Amphibia > Gymnophiona > Dermophiidae > Geotrypetes > Geotrypetes seraphini. The sequence goes on from NC_047084.1 coordinate 133,197,047, forward strand.
TACCCCGCCCGCACCCTGTCAATACCCCGCCCCTGTCCCGCCCCCATTTATCTGTTTTATTTACTTCTTTATTTCCCCTTGTATTTCTTTTTTTTTTTTAATTCAAAACATAGATTAGCATACCAGTGCACAGTTTTTCTTCTTTGCAACCCCCCAACATCTCTGAACAAATCCCCCTTCCTTCCCTTCCCACCTACTTACCCAGCACTTTAACTCTGAACCCTTTCCATGCATATATGAAAGTGTTCAAATATTTGTAAAGCAGTAATACTATCCAAAATATGTTTATATTAATAAAACGCCTCTCAACTGCCTCACTCTACATCAACCAACTGTAACCCATATGTTCAAAGAAGCGTGGAATGAACACAGAGGATCTAGAATCAGAAAATAATACTAAATATTGAACTAAGGCCAGTACTGGGCAGACTTGCACGGTCTGTATCTGTATATGGCCGTTTGGTGGGGGATGGGCTGGGGAGGGCTTCAATGGCTGGGAGGGTGTAGATGGGCTAGAGTGAGCTTTGATGGAGACTTCAGAAGTTGGAACCCAAACACAGTACCGGGTAGAGCTTTGGATTCTTGCCCAGAAATAGCTAAGAAGAAAAAATTTTACAAAAATTTAAATTGAATCAGGTTGGGCAGACTGGATGGACCATTCAGGTCTTCATCTGCCGTCATCTACTATGTTACTATGTATAAACAACCAAATCTGTAACTCCTCTAGCACGTTCTACTCCATGTATGTTAACTTGCAATGAAGCAATAAGGCAAGCAGTCCACCAAAGAATCCAACGTGAAACAAAAGATCGACAGAAAATAAGGAGATTCAAAATCAGGTTAATTCAAGGTGCTCCCAAGAACCATGCCCGATGCATTTCGCCAAACAAGGCTAGTCAACGCTAACAAAAAAACCATGTCTTTCATACAGAAAACATCTTTGCCTAGTATAGAATATGTAATCACAAACTAACCTCTCCCCCTTGTACAAAACTGTAGTATGGTTTTTAGCTACGGCCAGCGCTAAAAAATGCTCTTCAGATTTGTAAAAGGGGGGATAAATACATAGACAAAGGTTAAATAAAACCATTAAGAAGCTGGACTCTGCATACAATGCAACACCACAGAAACAGCGATGTCCCCTAAAGCAAACAGCGATGTCCTCTAAAGCAAATAAATAAATAAATATAATTTATTTTTTCTACCTTTGTCTTCTCTGGTTTCTGCTCTCCTCATCTTCTTTTCATCTTCAGTCCTTCTGTGCCTCTTCCAGAAATTGTCTGCCTCTCCCTCCCATCTCTTCTTCCTCCTACCCCCCCATTGGTGAGGCATCCATCATCTTCTCTTCCCTTCTCCAATGGTCTGGCATCTCTCTCCTCTCCTTCCCTCTCCCACATCCCCATGGTTGGACATTTCAATCTCTTCTCTCCCTTTCTCCCACTTCCATCAGCATCTGCCCCCTTTCTCTCCCTTCAACCCAATTCCATCCAGTATCCTTCACCTTATATCTCTCCCATTCCCCTGCACACCAATTCCATCAGCTCCTTTCTCTCCCTCCACCACCCTTCCATCCTCCTTTCTCTCTCCCCCACGGCAACGCCTCTCCCCCACATCAACAGCATTGCCCCCCCCCAGCAACGGCAACGGACCCCCCTGCGGCAATGCACCCCCCGCAGCAACGGCAAAGGTCACCCCCCGCAGTAACGGCAACGGGCCCCACCCCGCAGTAACGACAATGGGCCCTCCCTGCCCGCAGAAACAGCAACACCAACACAGCCGGATGTGTTACTGGAAGGTCCCACGATGACTGCTTCTGTGGTCCAGCCCCCTCCAAGGTCACTTCTAGAGCACATTGCCGTTGCTGCGGACGGGCGGTCCGTTGCCGTTACTGCGTGGGGTGGGGGCTGTTGCTGTTGAAAAATAACAAGGTGAGTCGCCCTCCTTCACCGGGCCCCCCTCACAGTATCAGGCCCTAGGCACGTGCCTAGTTGACCTAGTGATTAATCCGGCCCTGTCCCCAGCCCCTCCCCTTGTGCAGCAGAACCCTTGCAGCTTCTATCCCTCCCATCCCTTGTGCAGCAGAACCCTTGCAGCTTCTATCCCTCCCATCCCTTGTGCAGCAGAATCCTTGAAGCTTCTATCCCTCCCATCCCTTGTGCAGCAGTACCCTTGCAGCTTCTATCCCTCCCATCCCTTGTGCAGCAGAACCCTTGAAACTTCTATCCCTCCCATCCCTTGTGCAGCAGAACTCTTGAAGCTTCGATCCCTCCCTCCCCTTGTGCAGCAGAACCTTTGAAGCTTCTATCCCTCCCTCCCATTCCCCTGTGCAGCAGAACCCTTGAAACTTCTACTCCTCCCATCCCTTGTGCAGCAGAATCCTTGAAGCTTCTATCCCTCCCTCCATCCCCTTGTGCAGCAGAACCCTTGAAGCTTCTATCCCTCCCTTCCTCCCATCCTCCATGCAGCATTTTCCTATTCCTCACGCCCCTCCCCATGCTCCCCACTGACCCTTCCATCTGTCCCTCCCATCCGAAACCTGACCGTGAGACCAAAATACCTGGTAACAAAGGCAGCATCGGCAACACAGGCTGAATCGCGGCCTTCTCATGCCCGGGCGTTCCATGTGCCACATTGCTGATGACATCATCAGTGATGCGGCAATGGAACACCCGGGCGTGAGAAGGCCACGATGCAGCCTGTGCTGCCGACGCTGCCTTTGTTACCAGGTATTTTGGTCTCACGGTCAGGGCGGCGGCGGCAGGGGGATGAGAGGAATAGAAAAATGCTGCACGGAGGGATGGGAGGAAGGGAGGGATAGAAACTTCAAGGGTTCTGCTGCACAGGGGGATGGGAGCAGGGCAGGATTAATTCATCGAGGGCCCCTAGGCACCCAAGTACACTGGGCCCCCTGCCCCGCCACGCCCCACCCCACCATGCACCCAGGCGGAAACAGGAAGCTGTGTCAGAAGGAAGCTTTGGGCAAGCAGCACTGCTTGCAGAATTACAGTTCCCGTTGCCTTTCTTACCCACATTGCTTGCTTGTCTTACTTTATGACGATGGGGGGGGGGGGCTGCGTTGCTGATTGGGGTGGGACACGTGTTGCCGATCGGGGGGGTACGCGTTGCCGATCAATGCTGGAGGGTCCCATCGCCGTTTGGAAAAAACAATTTTGATGCCCTCTCTCATCGGGCCCCCATGACCATTTCGGGCCCTAGGCACGTGCCTACTTGGGCTATTGGTTAATCCTGCCCTGGGAATGGGAGGGAGGGATAGAAAGATCCTGCACAAGGGGATGGGTGAGAGGAGAGGAAAGATGCTGCACATGTGGGGGAGAAAAAGGAAATAGGAAGAATTGAGGTGAAGGAGAGGAAGGGAGAGATGATCATTGTACATGAAAAAAAAATAAGACCTAGTGCCTTTTTTGGCCCAAAATTGATATAAGACAGTGTCTTATTTTTGGGGAAACACTGTATATGTCCTTTCCCCTGTTTTTAACTATTTCTTTTTTTGGTTTTCAAAATTTTGTACAATGTAAACCGCTTTGGTATTTAAAGCGTCATATCAAGCTATAATAAACATATTCATAGAAATGAAGGTGTTTTGAGCCACTGGTTCTGTTTGTTTTCTTTCACAGAAGTTGAAATCACCCTAAAACAGCCCAAAACTGTTCACCTTGATTGTACATTCTGCAACTCGCTCCGTGTCAGTAGATGGCCGGTAAATTTGCATAGGCACTCCCACCATGCATTGCCTTGTGGTTCGCACCGTACAATAGTCCATCCCATGAAATTATCCATCGCAGCACATTCAAATGAAAACCAAATGTAAAGAAAATCGTTTCAGGCTCCAGGAAGATTGGGCGGCTGGCCAGAAAAAACGGAGATGATGGGCTAAGCTTGCACTCTCCACATTTGTAAAGCATTTCACAGATAGTGGAATTACATCCAGCATCATGAGTGATCACACTGCGCGCCTGCCAATAAATATTCCTGGCAAATGGGTTCTATCCAAATTAGCAGCAGCTATCCCCCGTGAAAAGGCCTTCAACCTCTGGCAGGCCAACATTTATATACAGCATTTACTAAAATAAAAGTGAACTTTGAATAGTGATATTATTTATTGCCCATACAGACTCTCTTCATTTCAGTAATAGTTGCATGCCTGTAATAGAAACCTTTTGATGTTCCTGGCTGGTAGCCACCCCTTGGGTGCTCTCAAAGGGCCAATCGTATACATGTAGAAAGGAATTTTTATTCTAAGGCACCATATTGTCCACGTCTTGAAGGGGAGCTGGGGGGAGGGGTGCTTTCTGCCTTTGGGTCTTCTTGCATTAGCTACGGGTTGATGTCATTTTTTTTTCTTCTACCTATCATAAGAACATAAAAATAGCCTTACTGGGTCAGGCCCAGTAACCCGTTCTCACGGTGGCCGATCCAGGTCACTAGTACCTGGCCAAAACCCAAGGAGTAGCAACATTCCATACAGAACCTCAAAGAGTAGCAAGATTCCGGAATCCCAGAGAGTAACAAGATTCTAGAATCCCCAGAGTAGCAACATTCCATGGTACCGATCCAGGGCAAGCAGTGGCTTCCCCCCTGTCTTTCTCAATAACAAACTATGGACTTTTCCTCCAGGAACTTGTCTATCAAATTCACAATCTCAGAAAGTGGTTATTTTTATTTGATATGCCGCCTTTCCTCCAGAAATATCAAAGCAGTTTATAACATGTTGACTAGTAATCAGGTACATTAAATATTTTCCCTACTGTCCTGGCAGGCTCACAATCTAACTATTTATTTATTCAATTTTCTATACTGTTCTCCCTTGTTGCTCAGCATGGTTTACATGAATTTATTCAGGTGCTCAAGCATTTTTCCTTGTCTATCCTGATTGGCTCACAATCTATTTAATGTACCTGGGGCATTGGGGGGATTAAGGCCCTGATTCTGCAAAGTGCCGTCCCAATCGGGATGCACGTTTAAAAAAAAAATGCTCCCCAGGCAGGCCGCCTATATTGAAGGCGCCTCCGGGAGCCTAGGGAGGCCCGAAAGACATCTAAGCTCACCTAAGGGCCTTAGGCGAACCTAGGCGGCCCTACGCATCTCCCTAGTAGAGGAAGAGACACTTAAAATGTAGGCCAGCAAAATGCTTGCCTACATTGTAAGTAGACGCGGCCGCTATACTTATCGCAGCAAGGGATCTAAATGCTGCAATAAGTATAGCAGCCACGGCCGCCTGTCCGATCACCGGCAGGAGGGTGCCCAACCCTTCCTGCCGGAACGCCGCCCCCACCCCACGAAACTCTAGATCGCCGGCAGGAGGGTGCCGAACCCCTCTGCTGGAACACCCCCCCAAACTCGTAATCGCCGGCAGGAGGGTACCCAACCTCTCCTGCCAAAACACCCCCCCCAAACTCCCAATCGCCAGCAGGAGGGTGCCCAACCCCTCCTGCTGTAAAGCCGGACCCACTCCGGACCACCCATGCTAACGACCTCCCCCCCCACCTCCCCGATGACTCCCCTAACCTCCCCCCCAACTAACTTTTAAATGTTGGTTGGATGGGTCTTGCTGCCGTCCAGCCGACAGGCCCGCCTCGTCGAAATGAGACGGACCCGCCCCTTCCCACCCCCGCTAAGTCTAAGGCCTGATTGGCCCAGGCTCTAGAAGCCTGAACCAATCAGGCCTTAGGCATAGCGGGTCCGCCCATCCCCACTAACCCTAAGATGTGATTGGCCCAGGCTCGTAGGCACCTGGGCCAATCAGGCCTTAGGAATAAGCTGACACTGAAACGGCTGCAAAGCTAAGTTATTTAAAGCACTTATATTTATCTAACTTAAAGTTTTTACAAAGCACATTATGGGCTCCTTTTACTAAGGTGAGCTAGCGTTTTGAGCGCATGCAGGAAATTACCGCGCGCTACGCTTCTAGAACTAATGCCAGCTCAATGCTTGGCGTTAAGGTCTAGCGCGCGCGGCAATGTAGCACACGTTATTCCATGCGTTAAAGTCCTAGCGCGGCTTAGTAAAAGGAGACCGATGAACACTAAGCACTTTTCAAAAAAAGTAAAAAAAAAAAAAAAAAGCAGATCTGATGACGATGTAGAAGCCGCAAAAATGTTGGCTACACAGCCGTCGAAATAGTGATTGGCTGCTTTTAAATAGGACTTGAAGTATTATTTTGAGGTCCATATACTGTCGTGTTTATTTATGCATGAGACAATTTTGGCAGTAAAAAAGCATATTAGGCTTTATTAGAACATAAGAACATAAGCAGTGCCTCCGCCGGGTCAGACCATAGGTCCATCCTGCCCAGCAGTCCACTCCCGCGGCGGCCCAAACAGGTCACGACCTGTCTAAATCACCAGAAGGGGCCCCCATGCCTCCATGGTTTCCTAATTGAGTCCTATCTTCCTTTCAAAGTCCTGGCCCTCCGGTCTTGCACCTGCACGACCTGGTTGGGTTTCTACATTTATTTTCCGGTTAGCTTTCTCAGTATCCCACGATCCCTTTATCCCTCAGGAATCCATCCAGTCTCTGTTTGAATCCTTGTACCGTACTCTGCCTGATCACTTCCTCCGGTAGCGCATTCCAAGTGTCCACGACCCTCTGGGTGAAAAAAAACTTCCTTGCATTCGTTCTGAACCTATCTCCCTTCAGTTTCTCCGAGTGCCCCCTCGTACCTGTTGTCCCCTTCAGCCTGAAGAATCTGTCCATGTGGTACAGTCATGAAGGTCGTCCAGGGCAGGATTAATTTGTCAAGGGCCCCTAGGCACACAAGTACACTGGGCCCCCTGCCCCACCCCACCATGCGCAGCACCACTTGTACAATTACAGTTCCCGTTGCCTTTCTTACCCGTGTTGCTTGCTTGTCTTACTTTCCGTCGATGGGTGGGGGGGGGGGGGGGGGGAGGGCGTTGCCGATCGATGCTGGAAGGGCCCATCGCCGTTTGCAAAAAACAATGTTGATGCCCTCCTTCATCGGGCCCCCCTGACCATTTCGGGCCCTAGGCACGTGCCTACTGGGCCTATTGGTTAATCCTGCCCTGAGGTCGTCTGTTGATTGCAGGCACAGACAGCTTTTGCTCTTTGAAACAAATTTGGGATTTCCATTTAACAGCGCTTTATCACAACGGATTCTCTGATCCTCATCTGTTGCCGGATCATTAAAAAACGATGTTTTAATAGACCACCTCCGGTTCTGGCTTGTCCAGGGTTTTATCTGCTGTGTACAACCAATTTGAAAATCATTTGAAGTGTTCTGCTGGGCTGCGATCTCAGCCAAACCCTAACCCTTCATCGACGCTACTACTGCTAACCTGTTTCTGGTTATTCGCAGCGCACGGCTTCAGTACGAGTCGTGTAGATCTCATGCCTTGACTTAAGAATGAGTCCAACAGCAAACAGGCCGAAGCCTTAACAGCTAGAGACTTCAGTCCTGTCGCCTTCCTATACAGTAAAGAATGCTTGAACGTAACCGTTGCACCATTCAGCACATTTTCGTCCAGATACATATTGAAAACACGTTTAATGCAATATTGAAAGGATTATAGCCTTCTGTCTGACTAATGCCACATCTGTGGCGTATTCTACAGAATTCAGCCGGATGCCAGAATGTATTAACCAGCCCGGGCTTTGAAAATAAACATTTTTGAGGTTCTCACTCCCGGTTTGCTGCTGGGGGGGGACAGTGGACAGACGTCCACTGTCTTGTCTCATGTCTGAGGCTCAGATCCAGTGGCTCAGCTGAATCCAGTCTCGACATTTCTTGATATCTTATTTTCATGCTCATTATCTCATGTTCTTAAATTTTTCCTTTCCAGGTTCATGTGTGATAGATTCTTCTCTATATTCTGTTAAATATTTTTAAAACTTTTTTTTAATTTTAAGTGTAGCGGGTTCTCCCTAGCTTGGGGTAAGGATTGACCAGGAGGCCCTACAGAAACACTTGGGGATAATAGATGATATGGATGGACAAACATAGAGGTCCTTTTACCAAGGCGTGCTAACCAATTTATAATAACTTTAATAATAATAACTTTATTTTTCTATACCCAAAAAGTTCTAGGCGGTTCACAGAATAAGAGGACTGGACAATCCAGTGATGATACAAAACACACAGAAAAGCAGTTCAATATTTCAATAGTGAAAAATACAGTAAGAAACAATGACATAGTCATCAATCAAGAAACAAATTTTTTGAACAAATAGGTCTTAACCAGTTTTCTAAAGGTGTAATAAGGTACAGATTGTTGAATCAGGTCGTCTAACCATACTTGAACTTTGCCTGCTTGATAAGCCACAGATCGATCGAAATACTTTTTAAAACGACAATTTTTGGGATTAGGAAAAGTGAATAGACCAGTACACCGAGTAGGCCTAGTCCAGTGGTAGGCAATTCCAGTCCTTGAGAGCAGGAGCCAGGTCAGGTTTTCAGGATCTCCACAATAAATATGCATGACATAGACTTGCATCTCAAGGAGGCAGTGCATGCAAATCCATCTCGTACATATTCATGGCGGATATCCTGAAAACCTGACCTGGCTCCCGCTCTCGAGGACCGGAATTGCCTACCCCTGACATAGCCGAACAGTACCATTCCAAATGAGAGAGGAGATATAGCGGAGCTAATCCAAATAAAATCTTATAGCAAATACAAGCATATTTGAAACCAGTGCAGCTGACGGTGGGAAGGGCTGACATGTTCCTGTTTATTTTAATCCGAAAATTAAACGGACCGCAGTATTTTGGATTAGCCGTAATGGTCCCAAGACGGTTTTATAAGCTCCCAAATAGATTATATTGCAATAGTCAAGAATAGATAAAACTAATGCTTGGACTAGTAATCTGAAAGAAATAGTTTTTGATGGAACGCAACTTCCATAATGCAAAGAAACATTTCTTTGCAAGCATATCGGTGTGCTCCCCCAGGGTTACAAGGCGGTCGAGTATAACTCCTAAGATTTTAAGAGACAAGGCTATTGGACATTCTTGTCAAGTTTCAAGTTTATTAAGTATTTGATTAATCGCTTACTCAAATATCTAAGCGATGAACAAATCTTTCAATGTACAGATAATACAGGGGTTATAAAAGACAGATGGACACTGAACAAAACATATTAAATGAACGACTAACAAAATAAACAGAAAGGGAAACAAAGGGAAAGGCAGGGTAATGAAATACAATAATAATGATAGAAAGAAGGACGATTATGGTAAAAAAAACAATAGGAAGGAAATAAAAGAAGTAGCCTTAGGAAAATAAGCGAAAATAGGCTGGGACTCCTAAATATCATAAGCGTCTTTGAAAAAAAAAAAAGCTCTTAAGTTTACTTTTAAATTGATCTAAGTTCTTTTCTTCTCTGAGTTCCAAGTTTGAGGAGCTGTAACGGAGAAGATAACTAATAGATGTTGGTCAATAGATCTCAGTGATCTGATTGGGTATAAGGGATCAATAACTTGTCCTCTTAAACAGATAATTTTATCTGTCATTTTATTCTTGGGACTAGCCATTATATTCTAGGGGGGGGGGCCTTAGCATTTAGCTTGCACTAATCATTAGCACGTGCTAGATCAATTACCGTGCATTAAATTGGTTATTGCGCCTTAGTAAAAAAGGACCCCATAGTGGATCCTCTGAACACAATTTTCTTACTTGCTGCTGATGGACATTGTAAACGAATTCATTTAGAGCTCAAGCAAAGCAAACCTTGTATTCAAGTCAGGCTTGCTCAGGCAACCAAGTTGGTGTAACGTATTCAAATTTGGCAGCAGTAGCAATCAATCACGCCGCTGCGTTTTGAACTAATTCCAAGACACGAGCTACATCGCATTGCAGTAGTCCAAAATTAGTGTTCTAATTGCACTGATTACGGTATGAAATTCACCTACTGCAGGGATGTCAAACTCAATCACATAAGGGGCCGAAATCTAAAATATAGGTTAAGTCGCAGACCAGATTTTTTATTAAGAAACTTAGGGGTCATTTTATTAAGGTACGCTAACCGATTTAGCGTGCGTTAAGTGTGCACCTTAATAAAAGGACCCCCTTAGTCTTAGTAGAAGTATAGGGTTAGAACCTCTCCAACCCCACGCCGGCTCTGTGATGTAAACAAAATAGGGTTAAGGGGCTGGAGGAGTTGCCGTACAATGAGAGGCTAGAGAAACTGGGCCTCTTCTCCCTTGAAAAGAGGAGACTGAGAGGGGACATAATCGAAACATTCAAAATATTGAAGGGAATTGACTTAGTAGAGAAAGAGAGATTGTTCACCCTCTCCGAGGTGAAGAGAACAAGAGGGCACTCGCTTAAGTTAAAAGGGGATAGATTCCCTACAAATGTCAGGAAGGTCTTCTTCACCCAGAGAGAGGTAGAAATCTGGAACGCTCTTCCAGAGGCTGTTATAGGGGAAATCACCCTTCAGGGATTCAAGAAGTTTCAAGTTTCAAGTTTATTAGATGGCTTGATTAACCGCCTTAGACAAAGTTTCTAAGCGGTGAACATTTAAAAAAAATTACATAGATTAGGTAACAAAACAGTCCATACAATTAATAAATAAACTTAAAAAACTAAAAATTAACATTGTTAACACAAGGTAAGGAGGGATGAAATACAATTTGTAAAGTAAAGAAGAAACATCAAAGGAAAGTACAAAAGGGTAATAAGACATTAAAGGGGAATTAAAATAAGCAAAGTAATAAGATTAAAAAGTAACTTGCAAATGCATCTCTAAAAAGGAAAGTCTTTAATTCGTTTTTAAATTTTAGAAACTCTTTCTCCTCCCGTAAAAACATAGGGAGGGCGTTCCATGTCTGCGGTGCCGTACAAGAGAAGATATATTGTCTCCTAGTATTGATAATTTTTAGAGAAGGAATAGACAAAAGATTTTGTTCGCTTGATCTCAAGGTTCTCTTTGTAGAATAAGGGATAAGTAGTCTAAATAGAAATGCCGGGGACTTATTATATAAAGTTTTAAAAATAATTGTGCATAATTTATGAGTGATTCTGTGTAAAACAGGAAGCCAGTGAGCCTTTTTAAGGAGTGGTGTTACATGATCAAACTTTAGATAGGTACTTGCTTGACCAAAACATTCGCAGGTAAAGCTAGACTCAAATAGGGCACTGATCTTTGACCTAAGTGTCACCGCATGAGCGGACTGGGCATGATGGACTGCTGTTCTGACCCAGCAGCAGCAATTCTTATGTTCTTAAGCTCTGGAATGCATTGCCAGAGGATGTGGTAAGAGCACTCTTCTCGGGACCATTTTGAGTAGTACTATGTTCTTTTTCATGTACGGTGACCAGTGCTGGACGCAGTATTCCAGGTGGAGGCGTACCATGGCTTCAATACAGTGGCATGATAACCTTCTCAGATCTGTTTGTGATCCCTTTCTTAATCAATCCTAGCATTCTGTTGGCCCTTTTTGCCGCCGCCACCGCCGCACACTGCGTGGACGGTTTCATTGACTTGTCTACAAGTACTCCCAAATCTCTTTCCTGGGGGCTCTCTCCGAGTATAGCACCGGACATCCTGTATTTGTGCATATGATTTCCGTTACCGACATGCATCACCTTGCACTTATCCATGTTGAACCTCATTTGCCATTTCACGGCCCATTCCTCGAGTGTGTTTATGTCTCGTTATAGGTCTTGGCAATCCTTCTGTGTTCTCACTACTCTGAACAACTTTGTATCGTCTGCAAATTTAATCACCTCACTGGTCGTGCCAATTTCTAGGTCATTTATAAGCATATTGAAGAGCACAGGCCCAAGAACCGAACCCTTCGGCACTCCACTCATGATGCTTTTCCAGTCCGAGTATTGTCCATTTACCACCACTCTCTGTTTCCTATCCGCCAACCAGTTTTTAATCCACGTGAGTATCTCACCCTCGATTCTATGGCTCGCAATTTTTCAAAATTGTCGTTCATGCGAGACCTTGTCGAACGCCTTCTGAAAATCCAGATATACAATGTCGACCAGGTCACACTTTTCTATCTGACTGTTTACTCCCTCAAAGCAAGATCTTCCTTTGCTGAAGGTGTGCTGGTTGGTCCTCATCAGATTCTGTCCATCAAGGTGAACAATGATGTGGTCCTTTATCAGCGCCTCTACCATCTTTCTCGGTATCGAGGTCAGATTCACCAGTCTGCAGTTTCCCGGATCTCCCCTTGAACCTTTCTTGAAGATCGGCGTAACATTCGCCACTTTCCAGTCTTCCCGAATCCTTCCCGATTTGATTGACAGATTGGCTATTAGTTGGAGCAGTTCAGCTAAAACCCCTTTCAGTTTCTTGATTACCCTCAGATGGATGCCATCCGGTCACGGGGATTTATCATTTTTAAGCCTATCAATTTGCCTGCATACCTCTTCTAGACTGACTGTCAACACTCTCAGTTTCCCATCTTCATTTCCTGCATATAGTCTGTTGACTTCTGGTATGTTGTATATATCCTCTGTGGTAAATACAGATGCAAAAAAATGTGTTCAGTTTGTTGGCGATGGCTTTGTCTTCCTTTAGCACTCCCTTTATTCCTTGGTCATCCAACGGCCCCACCGCTTCCTTCACGGGTCGTTTCCCCTTAATATATCGAAAGAACGGCTTGAAGTTTTTTGCCTCCTTGGCTATTTTTTCCTCATAGTCTCTTTTGGCCCCTCTTACCGCCTTATGGCACCTGCTTTGATGTTGTTTGTGCTTTTTCCAGTTTTCGTCCGTTTTTAACCTTTTCCATTCCTTAAACAAAGTCTTCTTGTCTCTGATCGCTTCCTTCACCTCTACAGTGAGCCACGCCAGTTCCTTGTTCTTTTTCCTCTTGGATCCCTTGTTGATACGTGGTATATATAGATTTTGCACCTCGGTGATTGTGTCCTTAAAAAGGGACCATGCTTGCTCTAGCATTTTTACAGTGCTTATCCTCTTCTTAATCTTCTTCCCCACCATGAGTCTCATCAATGGCTTGATTGTCCGATACTTGGCTCACATAAAAATAGCTTTACTGGGTCAGACCAATGGTCCATCAACCCAGTAGCCCAATCCAGGTCCCTAGTACCTGGTCAAAACCCAAGGAGTAGCAATATTCCATGCTACCGATCCAGGGCATGCATTGGCTTCCCCCATGTCTTTTTCAATAACAGACTACGGACTTTTCCTCCAGGAACTTGTCACGAAAGAAAATGCAGAAAGATATCTGATCAGTTTAGCACAAGAGGAATCTCTCCCATCACAACACGAAAACAGTCTTCAGTAAGATTTTAAAAAGCAGAAACATTCCCCTTTGCTTGTTATATAACTTGCAATTCATTCTAAACTACAAAAATGTAATTTGGAAAGAAAGAGTAATACCAGAGATATACCATTTGGCATGCCTTTCTTGTTCCTGCAGCCTGCCTTCAGCAGTTTTCTTGGAAAGGCAGTTTATAAATTAATGGGCTAAATTCAATTAAATATACAAGCAAGCAATTTTCATTTGTCTTAGTCGATTTCTTGGAAGACGCAGCCCATTAGCTCTTGTTACACAAACGAAAGTCTCCGACTATATTACCAAAGAGTGCAAAATAATGAAAACCAGAACAGCGCTGAGAGACGTTTTTTTCTTTTTTTTACTTAATCTGACCTGGAAAAGTGAGCAACCAGGAAATTAAAATCTGCAGTTTTGTTTTAGACTTAATTGTTATGTTTTACAGCTAGATAGACAAAAAAGGAAAATTTAAATTAAAAATTAGAAAAAGCGTCTCCTAAAGCTTTGCAGTGAGGGAATATTCCACAAGGTCAGCAGTAAAGAACCCGAATGTTTCAGACCTGCACACGATCAGCTTTCCAGGGGATGTGACGGCAAAGAGCAAACAGCCAGAACATAGTTAGGAAAAGAGATTGAGAGAATCTCAGTCTGAAAAATATTAATATATCGTTTTTGTACCATTACTGGATGATGTAATGCTGTAATGGTATGGCTCTATGGTTTAGCATCACCTCGAATACTGTGTGCAGTTCTGGTTACCAACTCTTAAAAAAAGATATAGAGGAATTAGAAAAGATTCAGAGAAGGGCGGCAAAAATGATAAAAGGATGGGACAACTTCCCTATGAGGTAAGACTAAAGCGACTAGGGCTCTTCAGCTTGGAGAAGAGGTGGCTCAGGGGTGATACAATAGTGGTTTACAAACTAATGAGTGGAGTGGAAAGGGTAGATGTGAATCGCTTGTTCATTCTTTCCAAAAATACTCGGACTAGGGACCATGCGATGAAGATACTAAGTAGAAGATTTAAAACAAACCGGAGAAAATATTTTTTCACACAACGTGTAATTAAACTCTGTAATTTGTTGCCAGAGAATGTGGTGAAATCAGTTAGCTTAGCGGGTTTTAAAAAAGGTTTGGATAATTTCCTAAAAGAAAAGTCCATAGGTCATTATTGAGATGGCTTGGGGAAATCCATTGCTTATTCTTGGGATAAGTAGCATAAAATCTGTTTTACTACTTGGGACCTGGCTTGGCCACTATTGGAAACAGGATACTGGGACTAATCTTCAACCTGAGAAAATATGATTCGATTAAGACTTCATCAGGCAACTGCACTGGCTACCTATCCCATCACGAATAACCTTCAAAACTGCATGCATCGTTCACCTTATACTTTACGGAAACTCCGTGGCTCCTCTCATCCAATTCTTCTCCAAGACATGGTCTACTTCCTGCAGAACCCTCAACAGAATACTTCTAAATCTCCCTTCCACAAAAAATCTGCATGCTCACCTTTCTAGGCATAAAAACTTGGAATGACCTTACTGAAATGACCAGGACGGAACCTAACCACATTATATTCCGGAAGAAACTGAAAACTCATCTATTTGACACTTAATCACCTTTATCCTTTTCGTCCCCCTCCACCCTTCTCCCTACCCCCTCCTACCCTCCTCTTCTCTTCTCCCACCCCTCCTCCCCCTTCTCATTCCTCACTCCCCTCTTTAAGTCGTCTTGAGCCTACAAAGGTATGAGCGACGCAGAAATAGAAGATTAGATTAGATTGATGGACCTTCGGTCTGTCCCAATATGGAAGTTTTTATGTTCTTATGTGAGCCAAGTCTAGGACAATCAAGCCATTGTGACATCATTGCTGAGGTTGGCTCATAGGCATTGGTGGAATGAGGCACTATGACATCACAATCTCAGCTCTGGAATGTTGCTACTCTTTGGGTTCCTGCCAGGTACTTGGGACCTAGGATGGCCACTGTTGGAAACAGGCTTGATGGACCTTCGGTCTGTCCCAGTATGGCAGTTGCTATGTTCTTATGTACTGTTATCATTAAATGGATTGTAAGCCTTTAATTACGGGAAGATATGCGTTGAATTAGTGCCTAACGTTTCACACATTGTATAGAATGAGAGGGTAAGGAAATTAGAAAAGAAACAGAGGAGAGTGAACAAAATGGTAAAACGGATGGGATGACATCCCTAGGAGGAAAGGCTATAGAGGATGGAACTCTCCAGCAAGGAGAAGAGGCAGATGTGGGGACATATAATGCAGGACTACAAAATCCTATTTATTTAGTGATTTATTCATTGTTCTATACCGTTCTGCCAGGGGAGCTCAGAACGGTTTACATGGATCTATTCAGGTACTTCAAGCATTTTCCCTGTGTGTCCTGGCATCTAATGTACCTGGGACAATGGAGGAGGGGGGGGGGGCTGATTAAGGGACTTGCCCAAGGTCACAGAACATAAAAATTGCCACTGCTGGGTCAGACCAGTGGTCCATCCTGCCCAGCAGTCCGCTCACACGGCGGCCCTTAGGTCAAAGACCAGTGCTCTAAATGAGTCCAGCCTCACCTGAGTACGTTCCAGTTTAGCAGGAACTTGTCCAACTTTGTCTTGAATCCCTGGAGGGTGTTTTCCCCTATAACAGACTCCGGAAGAGCCTTCCAGTTTTCTACCACTCTATGGGTGAAGAAGAACGGAATCTATCACCTTTTAACTTTAGAGAGTGCCCCCCTAATTCTTTCTACCTTGGAGAGGGTGAACAACCTGTCTTTCTCTACTAAGTCTATTCTCTTCATTAACTTGAATGTTTCGATCATGTCCCCTCTCAGTCTCCTCTTTTCAAGGGCGAAGAGGCCTGAATCCACAATCACAGGGTGCTGAGGCTGTAGCTATTATCCCTGCACCTCACTACTATTTATCATTTCTCTAGCGCTGAAAGGCCTACACAGTGCTGTACATTTAGCATTGAATAGATGGTCCCTTCTCAGAAGAGTTTACTATCTAATGTGGACAGATGGTTGTGGAGTTTCTAACAGAAGGAATGATATGATGGGGCTTGAGTATTTATTCTTCCAAAACATACAAAGACGCTCTATGAACTTACAAAGTGCAAACCAGAAAGAATCTTAATGGTTTACTTACTGAAGTACCATTTTCACATTTACTTTCTCAGGTTTGCATCCTTTTATGTATTCCGGTCTTAAACTTAAGGTTTAGATTAGATTAGATTAATTATTTGTGAACCGAATCGAGCTCTGTTAGGAGATGACCTGGTAAATAAACCAAAGACTAGAATTGTTAAAAAAAATGTTGCATGTACAGTACTCCCCTGATATTCACGGGGGTTCCGTTCCAGGAACCCCCACGAACATCGAAAAACCGCAAATACTGTTTTTAGCGGGGGAGACAGGAGAGGACAGCCGGATCACTGGTGAGTGAAGGAAATCACTCGCGGTATGCTCCGACCGCCTCTTCCTGTACTAAAGTCGGGCCTCACCAATCAGGAGCTGCATGTCAAAGCAGCTTCTGATTGGTGAGGCCCGACTTTAGTAAAGGAAGGGGCGGTCGGAGAATATTGCGACTGATTTCCTTCACTCGCAGGCGCTCTGGATGCCCTCTCCTGCCTCTCTGGCTGCCCTCTCCTGCCCGGTCATTCGCGGTTGGAAAATACCGCGAATTCACAAGGGAGCACTGTATACAGTACAGTGTTATGCTTCTTGTGTGACAGATAGGAACCCGTACTTGGAAGCTGCAGTCAGGAAGAGGGAAGAGAGCCTTATGGGTTAGTGGATCCAGGGGCTCACAATCCATTCCTGCTCTGTCAACCTGTGTCTCTCTAAGCTGTGCTGGAATCCTCTGCCTAGGGGGTTGTGTCTAAATTTGTTTTCAGTCACAAAGGCAGACAGCTCCTGTGGAGAGAGTACATATAGCTACAAGGGAGTGCTGAAAGGTTGTCAGCCCATCTCCATAAATTCTGAGCGTTATTTTGTCACTGTGTCATCTTATTTTGTTAAGTGCCAATCTGCAGAAACAAAATTCTCTGTTTTGATATTGTTTCAGATAAATGATTGGACCATATCCAGGTCATTCTCTTCTTGGCTGGTTGAGAACTTTTCAGCTCCCCTTTGTAGTGTGAAGACTTTCAGTCTCTGGTAGCCAGAAATGAGATTGTGATGTCATAATGCCTCATTCCACCAATAAGAGCCAACCTCATCAGTGATGTCACAATGGCTTGATTGTCCTATACTTGGCTCACTTTTATCACATATGAGGAGATGCTGAAAGGTTCTCAGCCCAACCAGCCAACTTCCTAAATTCGGAGAGTTATTTTGACAATGGAGCTGAAAAGATTATCTTATTTCGTTAAGTGCCATTTTGCAGAAACAAATTCTCTGTTTTTTTACATTGTTTCAGATCATGGGTTGAGCCATTTCCACGTCATTCTCTTCTTAGTTGGGCCAGAACTTTTCAGCACCTCCTTATAGCAACATTCCAGAGCTCAGATTGTGATGTCACAATGTCTCATTCCACTAATAAGAGCCAACCTCATCAGTGATGTCACAATGGCCTGATTGTCCTAAACTTGGCTCACTTTTATTACATATGAGGAGATGCTAAAAGGTTCTCAGCCCAACCAGCCAACTTCCTAAATTCGGAGGGTTATTTTGACACTGGAGCTGAAAAGAGTGTTATCTTTTTTCATTAAGTGCCAATTTGCAGAAGCGAAATTCTGTTTTGACATTGTTTCAGATCATTGGTTAAGCCATTTCCACGTCATTCTCTTCTTAGTTGGGCCAGAACTTTTCAGCACCTCCTTATAGCAACATTCCAGAGCTCAGATTGTGATGTCACAATGTCTCATTCCACTAATAAAACCCAACCTCATCTGTGATGTCACAATGGCTTGATTGTGTTATACTTGGCTTTTCATTACACACGAGGGGTTTGCTGAAAGCCCAACCAACCAACTCCCTAAATTCTGAGTGTAATTTTGTCACTGTAGCTGAAAAGAGCGTTATCTTATTTCGTTAAGTGCCAATTTGCAGAAACAAAATTCTCTGTTTTTTGACATTGTTTCAGATCATTGGATGAACCATATCCAGGTAATTCTCTTCTTGGCTGGTTGAGAACTTTTCAGCTCCCCTTCGTAGTGTAAAGACTTTCAGTCTCTGGTAGCCAGAAATGAGATTGTGATGTCATAATGCCTCATTCCACCAATAAGAGCCAACCTCATCTGTGATGTCACAATGGCTTGATTGTGCTATACTTGGCTTTTCATTACACATGAGGGGGTGCTGAAAAGTTCTCAGCCCAACCAACCAACTCCCTAAATTCTGAGTGTAATTTTGTCACTGTAGCTGAAAAGAGCATTATCTTATTTCGTTAAGTGCCAATTTGTAGAAACAAAATTCTCTGTTTTTTTACATTGTTTCAGATCATTGGTTGAACCATATCCATGTCATTCTCTTTTTGGGCTGAGAACTTTTCAGCACCCCCTCATAAGACTTGAAGACAGTGTTTTCCTACAATTCAATTAGAAGTTGGTGAGGCCTGAGGACCCTGAAACAGGCTGGATTTCTGTGGATAATGCTTTCGATTCAGTAAAGTGTCACAGCTTCAGTTCTGCAAGGCCTGATGTTAGAGGCAGATTTAGATATTGTCGCTATCACAGAGACATGGTTCAGTGAATCACATGAATGAGATGCAAACATACCGGGATATAATCTTTTTAGGAAGGACAGAGATGGTCAAAAAGGTGGAGGAGAAGCTCTCTATGTAAAGATCAATATCCAAGTGACCGAAATGCAAGGGATTTGGGGAGAGGAAGAAACGATATGGATTGCTCTGAAAAGAGAAGATGGAACTTCTATCTACGTGGGTGTAGTCTACAGACCTCCGACTCAATCGCAGCAAATTGATAAGGATCTGATTGTGGATATCCAAAAGTTTGGAAGGAAAGAGGAGGTTCTGCTGTTGGGAGATTTCAACCTGCCGGATGCAGACTGGAATGTTCCGTCTGCGGAATCGGAAAGAAGTAGGGAGATTGTGGATGCCTTTCAAGAGGCTCTGCTCAGACAAATGGTGACGGAACCCACAAGGGAAAAAGCGATATTGGATCTGGTCCTCACAAATGGAGAGAGTATCTCTAATGTTCGAGTGGGTGCTCACCTGGGTAGTAACGATCATCAAACGGTTTGGTTTGATATAACGGCTAAAGTGGAGATACTTAAAGTCCTAGATTTCAAACGTACGGACTTTAATGCAATGGGAAAGTACCTGAAGAAAGAGCTGTTAGGATGGGAGGACATAAGAGAAGTGGAAAGACAGTGGTCTAAGCTGAAAGGAGCGATAAAAATGGCTACGGACCTTTATGTGAAGAAAATCAATAAAAACAAGAGAAACTAGTGGCGGAGAAAATAAAGGCAAAAGAGCTGGCGTTCCTCAAATATTAAAAAAAAAAACAAGAAGAGGAGTACTGAAAGGACTACCAGGTGAAACTGAAAGAAGCCAAGAGGAAGATATGCCTGGCGAAAGTGCAGGCGGAAGAACAAATTGCTAAAAATGTAAAAAAGGGAGACAACATTTTTTTCCAGATATATTAGTGAAAGGAGGAAGATATAAAATGGAATTGCTAAACTAAAAGATGGTAGGAACTGATATTTAGAGAGTGCTGAGGAAAAAGCAAATATGCTAAACAAATACTTCTGTTTACGGAACAAAATCCTGGAGAAGGACCGAGATTGTCTGGCAAAGTAACACATGAGAATGGAATAGACACCGTGCCGTTCACGGAAGAAAGTGTTTATGAACAACTTGAAAAATTGAAGGTGAACAAAGCCATGAGGTTGGACGGGATCTATCCCAGGATATTGAGGGAGCTCAGAGGGGTTCTGGCGGGTCCCATTAAAGACTTATTCAACAAATCTTTGGAGATAGGAGTGGTTCCTGGGAACTGGAGAAGAACGGATGTGGTTCCTCTTCACAAAAGTGATCGCAGAGATGAAGTAAGCCAGTAAGCCTTACTTCAGTTATTTGAAAAATAATGGAAGCATTGCTGAAAGAAAGGATAGTGAAATTCCCAGAATGTAATGGGTTACAGGATCCGAGGCAACATGGCTTTACAAAAGGTAAATCGTGCCAAACGAACCTGATTGAATTTTTTGATTGGGTGACCAGAGAGCTGGATCGAGGACATATGCTAGATGTAATTTACTTGGATTTCAGCAAAGCCTTTGATACAGTTCCTCATAGGAGGCTGTTGAACAAACTTGAAGGGCTGAAGTTAGGACCCAAAGTGGTGAACTGGGTCAGAAACTGGCTGTCGGACAGACGCCAGAGGGTGGTGGTTAATGGAAGTCGCTCGAAGGAAGGAAAGGTGACTAGTGGAGTCCCTCAGGGTTCGGTGCTGGGGCCAATCCTGTTCAATATGTATGTAAGTGACATTGCTGAAGGGTTAGAAGGAAAAGTGTGCCTTTTTGCAGATGATACCAAGATTTGTAACAGAGTAGACACCGAAGAAGGAGTGGAAAATATGAAAAAGGATCTGCAAAAGTTAGAGGAATGGTCTAATGCCTGGCAACTAAAATTCAATGCAAAGAAATGCAGAGTAATGCATTTGGGGATTAATAATAGGAAGGAACCGTATATGCTGGGAGGAGAGAAGCTGATATGCACGGACGGGGAGAGGGACCTTGGGGTGATAGTGTCCGAAGATCTAAAGGCGAAAAAACAGTGTGACAAGGCAGTGGCTGCTGTCAGAAGGATTCTGGGCTGTATAAAGAGAGGCGTAGTCAGTAGAAGGAAGAAGGTGTTGATGCCCCTGTACAGGTCATTGGTGAGGCCCCACTTGGAGTATTGTGTTCAGTTTTGGAGAATGTACATCCTATCGAAAATGGCCCTTCACCTGTTAACACATTTTAACAAATGTTAATGAAATAACACCTTTTAATAATTCTAGCACTATGTATATTCTCTAGGTTAATAAAACAAATCCTTCCTGACCTGCTACCACTGATTTCTGTAGCGCTACTAGGTGTACACGGCACTGTACACTAAACATGCTAAGGAACAGACCTTATCAAGCCCTTAAAACTGATAATTGGAGTAAAATCAGTTTAGAACCTGTGTGCCCTGCTTGTCAACTTGCCTGACTGTATTTTCAAGTATTTGAGGACGTGCTTGATCGTCTCTCAGGTGACAGCAAGACGGACTCTTTTTCTGGAGCAATTACATCGCGATTCCTGCCACAAAACAATGGAATTCTGCTGACAGAAGTTCATGATTGTACTTTCCATTTTGCTGTCCTATAATAATACGGTAATTTATAAAAATAAAAGAGATTGGGAATGCTAATATTACAAAAGAAACCCCTGGTCTTTATAACGCATAAGTGAAGGTAATTTATCGTGAAGGATTAAGGCCGTCTATTTCTCTCAAGAGACGCACAGCAGATGGTAGCCGAGAGTTTGAAAAATCACAGAAACACTGAAAAAATAAACGGGGGACATTTTTCTATTCTCTCTCTTTTTTCTTTCTTTAACTGACATTTTTTTAACAGGACCACGAGCAGACAGGAAAGATAAGTGCTGCTAAAGGCAAGCACTTGCTTTCTCTGTGATTCCATAAATACTATAGGGACAGTTTTCAAAAAAGATTTCTATAGACATCAGTAGCCAGGATCTCTATAAATCAGGGGTTCTTCTGTGCGAACTACCTCCGGTGTGAGCAAATCAATCTTATGCCTATTCATTGTGGGTATCCTGAAAATCTGACTGGTCGTGTGTGTCCCGAGGTCTGAGTTGAGAACCTTTGGTACAAGAACATGAGGATGGTCTTACTGGGTCGGGCCAATGGCAAATCTAGCACAGTAGCCCATTTTCAAGGAGGCCAATCCAAGTCACAAGTACCTGGCAAAACCCCAAATACTAGCAGCATTCCACGCTACTGATCCAGGGCAAGCAGTGACTTCCCCCATGTCTGTCTCAACAGCTGACTATGGACTTTTCCTCCAGGAACTTGTCTAAACTTTAAAAAAAAAACCAACAAACCCAGCTACATTAACCACTCTTACCACATCCTCTGGCAACGCGTTCCAGAGCTTAACTATTCTCTGAGTGAAAATATATTTCCTCTTATTGGTTTTAAAAGTATTTCCCTGTAACTTCATGGAGTGTCCCCTAGTCTTTGTCATTTTTGACGGAGTGAAAAATCGATCCACTTGTACCCGTTCTACTCCACTCAGGATTTTGTAGACTTCAATCCTATCTCCCCTCAGCCGTCTCTTTTCCAAGCTGAAGAGCCTTAACCTTTTTAGTCTTTCCTCATACGAGAGGAGTTCCATCCCCTTTACCATTTTGGTCACTCTTCTTTGAACCTTTTCTAGCGCCGCTATATCTTTTTTGAGCTAAGGAGACCAGAACTCAATGTGAGGTCGCACCATGGAGTGATACAAAGGCATTATAACATTCTTAGTCCTGTTTACCATCCCTTTTCTAATAATTCCTAGCATCTTATTTGCTTTCTTGGCCGCACACTGGGCGGAAGGTTTCAGCGTGTTGTCCACGATGACACCCAGATCTTCTTCTTGAGCGCTGAACCCCCAAGGTGGACCCTACCATCCGGTAACTGTGATTCGGGTTATTCCTCCTAATGTGCATCACTTTGCATTTGTCCACATTAAATTTCATCTCCCATTTGGACACCCAGTCTTCCAATTTCCCAAGGTCTTCCTGCAGTTTCTCACAGTTTTAATGACTTTGAACAGTTTAGTGTCATCTGAAAATTTAATTACCTCACTCATATTCTAAACTAAACTAAACTAAACCTTAGGTTTGTATACCGCACCATCTCCGCATGCGCAGAGCTCGGCACGGTTTACAGAGGTTAGGAGGAAAGGAAATTACAAAGAAGGGATATAGGAGAGGGACTGAGAAGATAGAGAGGGAACAGGGTACTAGAGAACGGGAGGAGATTAGATTTTTGATCCTTTGTAAATAAGTTAAATAGCACCAGTCCCAGTGTTTACCCTCCTCCGTTGAGAAAAATGGCTATTTATCCCTACCTTTCGTTTTCTGTATGATAACCCTTCTTAATCCTCAATTCAACATTGCCTCCTTAATTTTCTCAGGAGCTTCTCATGAGGAACTTTGACAAAAGCTTTCTGGAAACCGACTCGTCTTTATCCACATGTTTGTTTAGAATAGATTGTAAGCTCTTTTGAGCAGGGACTGATTTCTTACTCTTTGTGAATCTGTACAACGCTGCGTCTGGTAGTGCTATAGAAATAATTCATAGTCGTAGTATTCACACCTTCCAAGAAGTCAAACATAAGAACCGCCTACCTGGGTCAGACCGATGGTCCATCAAGCCCAGTAGCCCATTCCCATGGTGGCCAATTCAGGTCCCTAGTACCTGGCCAAAACCCAAGGAGTAGCAACATTCCAGCATCTCAAAGAATAGCAAGATTCCGGAACCCCAATGAGAGCCACATTCCGGAGCTGTGATGTCATAATGCCTCATTCCACAGGGCCAAAGGTCCATAAAACCCAGTAGCCCCATTCTCACGCTAACCAATCCAGGTTACTAGTACCTGGCCAAATCTCAAGGAGTAGCAACATTCCATGCTCTCTTGGCAGAACCCATGTTGATCCTGTCTCATTAAATCATGTCTGTCTACATGTTCCACAATTTTATTTTTTTATAATTGTTTCCACTATTTTGCCTTGCATTGAGGTCAGGCTTACCAGTCTGTAATTCCCCCAATCTCCCCTGGAACCCTTTATCAAAATTGACTTAACATTAGCCACCATCCAATCTTCAAGTACTACAAGATCACTAACAACACAGAAACATGATGGCAAATTAAGGCCAAATGGCCCATCTAGTCTGCCCATCTGCAGTAGCCATTATCTCTTCCTCTCTCTAAGAGATCCCACATGCCTATCCCAGGCTTTCTTGAAATCAGACACAGCCCCTGTCTCCACCACCTCTTCCGGGAGACTGTTCCACGTATCTACCACCCTTTCTGTAAAAAAGTATTTCCTTAGATTACTTCATCCCATGCCCTCTTATTCCAGAGCTTCCTTTCAAATGAAAGAGACTCGGCTCATGCACATTTACGGTATTTAAACATCTCTATCATATCTCCCCTCTCCTGCCTTTCTTCCAAAGTATACAGATTGAGAACTTTTAAGTCTGTCCCCAGATCAGCAATTTCATGTTTGAGTTCTTTCAGTACCCTGGGATGTATACCATCTGGTCCAGGTGATTTATCACTCTTTAACTTATCGATTTGGCTTAGTACATCTTCCAGGTTAATGGAGATTTATTTCAGTTCCTCTGCCTCATCACCCTTGAAAACCATTTCTGGTTCAGGAAGATTTATTACATCTTCTTCCGTAAAGACTGAAGGAAAGAGTCTACTATCTGTGTGATCACACTTGTAGCATCATCTGTAATTTTGTTGTATTTCTATAGAGGGTGGTAAGGGACAAATTCTATAAATGGCATCCAGATTGTAGGCATCCTACTGCTGTCTAATCAGCCAATCGGGACGCACATTTCCTATTAAAAAAAATAAACCTCCAAGGCAGGCCAACTACACTGTAGGTGTGTGTCGCGGGTACAGGGAGGTGCCTAGGGACGCTTAAGCTCGCCCAAAGGCTGGGCGTGGGTGTGGTTTCTCCCAGAAGTGGCCTTGGGCATGCTTAAGCAACTCTAGGTGTCTCCCAATAGCCGTGATAGGCGCATGAAATATAGGCCGTTGAAATGCTGGCCTACATTTCAAATAGTTATGGCCGCTCAACTGATCAGCTGGGCGGCCACGGCAGGGAAACGTGAACATCACCAGCAGGAGGGATGCTCAATTGGCAATACCATAACAAGTCCTAAGCGGTTCACAATAAGAGGCAACTGCCAACCAGGGCCGTACAAATAACGAGAAATACAAAAGCAATTATAAAATAATAAAGAAAGGATAATAAAGAAAATTATGAAGGGACAAATTTATCAAAGAGGTAGATCTTTAACAATTTTCTAAAAGATTGATAGGAAAAGGCCTTTAAGATTTATCATCCTATTCAAATACATGCATTTACCAAATCAATCATCCTACGTGGCATGCAAAGTAGGCAGGGACGCCATTCACTAAACAAAAATCGTGAACACCCACTGGGCTGGCCAATCAACAAGAAGCGATTGCTGGGGGACCAGTGGCTCCCCTCCTTTACGACTGTCCTGTCACCTGTTCTCTGCCTCTGCTCTCTGCCGTGACCTGATCTCTGCCTCCCCGACTCTCTCTCTCTGCCTCCCCTGGCTCTCCTGCTCTCTACTGCGACCCGCTCTCTACCTCCCCGACTCTCTTTCTCTCTCTGCCTCCCCCGGCTCTCCTGCTCTCTGCCGCGACCTGCTCTCTACCTCCCTGACTCTCTCTCTCTCTACCTCCCCTGGCTCTCCTGCTCTCTGCCGCGACCTGCTCTCTGCTTCCCCGACTCTCTCTCTCTGCCTCCCCCGGCTCTCCTGCTCTCTGCCTCCCCGATTCTCTCTCTCTCTCTGCTCTCTGCCGCGACCTGCTCTCTGCCTCCCCGACTCTCTCTCTCTCTGCCTCCCCCGGCTCTCCTGCTCTCTGCCGCAACCTGCTCTCTGCCTTCCCGACTCTCTCTCTCTCTGCCTCCCCCGGCTCTCCTGCTCTCTGCCGCAACCTGCTCTCTGCTTCCCCGACTCTCTCTCTCTCTGCCTCCCCCAGCTCTCCTGCTCTCTGCCCTGCTTCTCTGCTCTCTGCCCCAATCTCCTGCACTCAGCCCCCAACTTTCCAGCTGTCTCGCCGCCCTCCTCAGCCCTGATCTCATAGAAACATAGAAACATAGAAGATGACGGCAGAAAAGGGCTACAGCCCATCAAGTCTGCCCACTCTGCTTACCCACCCCATGTCTATGCCCTAATGACCCAATTTCCTTATCTTGACCCTCGTAGGGATCCCACATGGGTATCCCATTTATTCTTAAAGTCTGGCACGCTGTCTGCCTCGATCACCTGCACTGGAAGCTTGTTCCAATGATCAACCACTCTCTCTGTGAAGAAATACTTTCTGGTGTCGCCATGAAATTTTCCGCCCCTGAGTTTGAGCGGGTGCCCTCTTGTGGCCGAGGGTCCCTTGAGAAAGAAAATATCATCTTCCACTTCGACATGTCCCGTGAGGTACTTAAATGTTTTGATCATGTCTCCCCTCTTCCTACGTTCCTCAAGAGTGTAGAGCTGCAATTTGTTCAGTCTCTCTTCGTACGAGAGACCCTTGAGCCCCGAGATCATCCTGGTGGCCGTCCATTGAACCGATTCAATTCTGCGCACATCTTTACTGTAATGTGGCCTCCAGAATTGCACACAGTACTCCAGATGAGGTCTCACCATGGCCCTGTACAACGGCATTATGACTTCAGGCTTTCGGCTGACAAAACTTCTATTGATACAACCCAATATCTGCCTTGCCTTAGATGAAGCCTTCTCCACTTGATTGGCAGTTTTCATGTCTGCACTGATGATTACTCCTAAATCTCGTTCTGCTGAAGTCCTAGTTAAAGTTTCTCCGTTCAAGAAGTACGTCCTGCATGGATTTCCGCTTCCGAGGTGCATGACCTTACATTTCTTAGCATTGAAGCCTAGCTGCCAGGTTGAGGACCAACTTTCCAATGTAAGCAGGTCCTGCGCCATATAATTCTGTAAACTGCATTCACTTACTATATTACATAGTTTGGCGTCATCGAAGAATAGTGTTATTTTACCTTGAAGCCCTTGAGTCAGATCCCCTATGAATATGTTGAAAAGGAGTGGACCCAGGACCGAGCCCTGCGGCACTCCACTGGTCACCTCCGATGTTT
This sequence comes from Geotrypetes seraphini, assembly GCF_902459505.1. Taxonomy (NCBI): domain Eukaryota; kingdom Metazoa; phylum Chordata; class Amphibia; order Gymnophiona; family Dermophiidae; genus Geotrypetes; species Geotrypetes seraphini. The sequence goes on from NC_047084.1 coordinate 133,224,169, forward strand.
TAGAGAGGGTACCATTAACCACCACCCTCTGAAGTCTGCCACTCAGCCAGTCATTGACCTATGCAGTTAGTGTCTCTCCTAACCCCATCGATTCCATCTTGCTTAGCAGCCTGCGGTGTGGGACACTGTCAAAAGCTTTACTGAAGTCCAGGTGCACGACGTCCAAAGACTCTCCCAAGTCCAACTTTCTTGTTACCCAGTCAAAGAAGCTGATGAGATTGGATTGGCAGGACCTACCCTTGGTGAATCCATGCTGACTGGGATCCCGAAGATTTCCTTCATTCAAGATCGTGTCCAATTTGCTTTTAATTAGTGTTTCCATGAGTTTGCACACTATTGATGTGAGACTCACCGGTCTATAATTCGCAGCCTCTGCCCTGCAACCCTTTTTATGCAGAGGAACGACATTAGCTAATTTCCAGTCCAGGGGAACTTTCCCCTTACTTAGGGAGAGATTGAATAGCTCAGCCAACGGTTTCGCCAGGACATCGCTCAATGCCCTGTTCAGCCCCGACTCGTCTGCCCTTCCCCTCAGTGCGAGCCCGCGGTTTTAACCCACGGGTTTAAAGCAGATTAAAATCACAGGCTCGCGAAGTAGAAAAAACAGTTAAAAATTTTTTTAAAACAGTCAGCTAGTAAAAAAAAAAAAAGCAAGAAAGCTCTGGTAACCTGAGCTGACATTGTGATGTCATAATGCCTAAGAGCCAACCTCATCAGTGATGTCATAATGGCTGGATTGTCTTTCACTGTACTTGGCTCATTTTTACTACATTTTGATTTCTAGAGTGATGCAGTGGTTAAAGCTACAGCCTCAGCGCCCTGAGGTTTTGGGTTCAAATCCACGCTGCCCTCCCTCCCCTCCGACGTCAGCGCTGACGTCGGGAAGACTTCCGTTTGGCTCTGTGCTGCAATCAGAGAAGGTAGGGAGAAGACGAGCCACGTACATCCAGAAGACTGAGCATCCAGCCCCGCAGGAGCCCCGCGACCCTCGGAGGCGTCCCCATGGGATCCCCGCGACCCTAGGGGGCGTCCCCACGGGATCCCCGCGACCCTAGGGGCGTCCCCGTGCAGCTCTCTAATGTAAAAGTAAGGGCATGTAAACAGTACCCGGCGTATAAGACGTCCCGCGACTTTGGGGAGGATTTTAAGGTACTGAAAAGTCGTCTTATACGCCAGCAAATACGGTATTTATATGCTGTAATACCTTGCAGATCAGTGTGGTTAGACATCCATTATATTTTGGAAGTTCTTTCATTGGCTGTGGTGCGTCTCCTGAGTAACCGGAAGTCAATGCTATCGGTCCAGGGTCCAATGCTTTGGAACGCACTTCCGTTGTTTTTGCAACAATCTAATGCTCTTAGATCTTTGCCAGCAATCCTTCTTTTCCCACCCCCTTATGTATTTACCTTCTATGTACTTTTTCTTCAAAATTGTAGTTCTCCCCCTTTCTCCTATTGTTTCTTGTGGCTTAATAAAGTATGTCCAATAATGAATCATGTATGTTTAATATCTTAAAATGTTAATGTCTTTATTATTTTTTAATCTTTGTACAATGCTTAGTACCTTCGGATAAGCGTTTAATCAAAAAACATGAATAAACTTGAAACTTTTATTTAAGGAAAGGGGTGAAGACTTTGCTGTATGAGCGTTTTGGGGGATAAACTCTGGAAATGTTTGAGTTTTATTTTGCTTGTGATGCTGATTTGTATTTCATTTTATCGATTATGTTTTTTGCTGCAATATTTGGTAATGTGTTTGTAAAGTTATTTTGTGTATGTTTTTATTTTTATTTTTTTTGCAATTTTCATATTTCAATCAAGCGAAACACATACAGCTTGAATAGATCAATTATCTATATATATAAAATCGGAGGTATGTATGTGTGTATGTGCCGCGATCACGCAAAAACGGCTTGACCGATTTGAACGAAACTTGGTATGCAGATCCCTCATTACCTGGGGTGATATGTTCTGGGGGTCTCGCGGCCCACCTGCACACGTGGGCGGAGCTACAAACAGAAAATCAGATTTCACCCATTCATGTCAATGGAAAAAATGTAAAAAGCTGCCATTCTCACAGTAATTCAAAAACGGCTTGACCGATTTGAACGAAACTTGGTATGCAGATCCCTCACTACCTGGGGTGATATGTTCTGGGGGTCTCGCGGCCCACCTGCACACGTGGGCGGAGCTACAAACAGAAAATCAGATTTCACCCATTCATGTCAATGGAAAAAATGTAAAAAGCTGCCATTCTCACAGTTATTCAAAAACGGCTTGACCGATTTGAACGAAACTTGGTATGCCGATCCCTCACTACCTGGGGTGATATGTTCTGGGGGGTCTCGCAGCCCACCTGCATATGTGGGCGGAGCTACAAACAGAAAATCAGATTTCACCCATTCATGTCAATGGAAAAAATGTAAAAAGCTGCCATTCTCACTGTAATTCAAAAACGGCTTGACCGATTTGAACGAAACTTGGTATGCAGATCCCTCACTACCTGGGGTGATATGATCTGGGGGTCTCGCGGCCCACCTGCACACGTGGGCGGAGCTACAAACAGAAAATCAGATTTCACCCATTCATGTCAATGGAAAAAATGTAAAAAGCTGCCATTCTCACAGTAATTCAAAAACGGCTTGACCGATTTGAACGAAACTTGGTATGCAGATCCCTCACTACCTGGGGTGATATGTTCTGGGGGTCTCGCGGCCCACCTGCACACGTGGGCGGAGCTACAAACAGAAAATCAGATTTCACTCATTTATGTCAATGGAAAAAATGTAAAAAGCTGCCATTCTCACAGTAATTAAAAAACGGCTTGACCGATTTGAACGAAACTTGGTATGCAGATCCCTCACTACCCGGGATGATATGTTCTGGGGGTCTCGCGGCCCACCTGCACACGTGGGCGGAGCTACAAACAGAAAATCAGATTTCACCCATTCATGTCAATGGAAAAAATGTAAAAAGCTGCCATTCTCACAGTTATTCAAAAACGGCTTGACCGATTTGAACGAAACTTGGTATGCAGATCCCTCACTACCTGGGGTGATATGTTCTAGGGGTCTCGCGGCCCACCTGCATACGTGGGCGGAGCTACAAACAGAAAATCAGATTTCACCCATTCATGTCAATAGAAAAAATGTAAAAAGCTGAACGAAACTTGGTATGCAGATCCCTCACTACCTGGGGTGATATGTTCTGGGGGGTCTCGCAGCCCACCTGCATATGTGGGCGGAGCTACAAACAGAAAATCAGATTTCACCCATTCATGTCAATGGAAAAAATGTAAAAAGCTGCCATTCTCACTGTAATTCAAAAACGGCTTGACCGATTTGAACGAAACTTGGTATGCAGATCCCTCACTACCTGGGGTGATATGTTCTGGGGGTCTCGCGGCCCACCTGCACACGTGGGCGGAGCTACAAACAGAAAATCAGATTTCACCCATTCATGTCAATGGAAAAAATGTAAAAAGCTGCCATTCTCACAGTAATTCAAAAACGGCTTGACCGATTTGAACGAAACTTGGTATGCAGATCCCTCACTACCTGGGGTGATATGTTCTGGGGGTCTCGCGGCCCACCTGCACACGTGGGCGGAGCTACAAACAGAAAATCAGATTTCACCCATTTATGTCAATGGAAAAAATGTAAAAAGCTGCCATTCTCACAGTAATTAAAAAACGGCTTGACCGATTTGAACGAAACTTGGTATGCAGATCCCTCACTACCTGGGGTGATATGTTCTGGGGGGTCTCGCAGCCCACCTGCATATGTGGGCGGAGCTACAAACAGAAAATCAGATTTCACCCATTCATGTCAATGGAAAAAATGTAAAAAGCCGCCATTCTCACAGTAATTCAAAAACGGCTTGACCGATTTGAACGAAACTTGGTATGCAGATCATTCACTACCTGGGGTGATATGTTCTGGGGGTCTCGCAGCCCACCTGCACACGTGGGCGGAGCTACAAACAGAAAATCAGATTTCACCCATTCATGTCAATGGAAAAAAAATGTAAAAAGCTGCCATTCTCACAGTAATTAAAAAACGGCTTGACCGATTTGAACGAAACTTGGTATGCAGATCCCTCACTACCTGGGGTGATATGTTCTGGGGGTCTCGTGGCCCACCTGCACACGTGGGCGGAGCTACAAACAGAAAATCCAATTTCACCCATTCATGTCAATGGAAAAAATGTAAAACGCTGTGGGACCGATTTGAACGAAACTTGGTATGCAGATCCCTCACTACCTGGGGTGATATGTTCTGGGGGTCTCGCGACCCACCTGCACACGTGGGCAGAGCTACAAACAAAATCAGATTTCACCCATTCATGTCAATGGAAAAAATGTAAAAAGCTGCCATTCTCACAGTAATTAAAAAACAGCTTGACCGATTTGAACGAAACTTGGTATGCAGATCCCTCACTACCCGGGATGATATGTTCTGGGGGTCTCGCGGCCCACCTGCACACGTGGGCGGAGCTACAAACAGAAAATCAGATTTCACCCATTCATGTCAATGGAAAAAATGTAAAAAGCTGCCATTCTCACAGTTATTCAAAAACGGCTTGACCGATTTGAACGAAACTTGGTATGCAGATCCCTCACTACCTGGGGTGATATGTTCTAGGGGTCTCGCGGCCCACCTGCATACGTGGGCGGAGCTACAAACATAAAATCAGATTTCACCCATTCATGTCAATAGAAAAAATGTAAAAAGCTGAACGAAACTTGGTATGCAGATCCCTCACTACCTGGGGTGATATGTTCTGGGGGGTCTCGCAGCCCACCTGCATATGTGGGCGGAGCTACAAACAGAAAATCAGATTTCACCCATTCATGTCAATGGAAAAAATGTAAAAAGCTGCCATTCTCACTGTAATTCAAAAACGGCTTGACCGATTTGAACGAAACTTGGTATGCAGATCCCTCACTACCTGGGGTGATATGTTCTGGGGGTCTCGCGGCCCACCTGCACACGTGGGCGGAGCTACAAACAGAAAATCAGATTTCACCCATTCATGTCAATGGAAAAAATGTAAAAAGCTGCCATTCTCACAGTAATTCAAAAACGGCTTGACCGATTTGAACGAAACTTGGTATGCAGATCCCTCACTACCTGGGGTGATATGTTCTGGGGGTCTCGCGGCCCACCTGCACACGTGGGCGGAGCTACAAACAGAAAATCAGATTTCACCCATTTATGTCAATGGAAAAAATGTAAAAAGCTGCCATTCTCACAGTAATTAAAAAACGGCTTGACCGATTTGAACGAAACTTGGTATGCAGATCCCTCACTACCTGGGGTGATATGTTCTGGGGGGTCTCGCAGCCCACCTGCATATGTGGGCGGAGCTACAAACAGAAAATCAGATTTCACCCATTCATGTCAATGGAAAAAATGTAAAAAGCCGCCATTCTCACAGTAATTCAAAAACGGCTTGACCGATTTGAACGAAACTTGGTATGCAGATCATTCACTACCTGGGGTGATATGTTCTGGGGGTCTCGCGGCCCACCTGCACACGTGGGCGGAGCTACAAACAGAAAATCAGATTTCACCCATTCATGTCAATGGAAAAAAATGTAAAAAGCTGCCATTCTCACAGTAATTAAAAAACGGCTTGACCGATTTGAACGAAACTTGGTATGCAGATCCCTCACTACCTGGGGTGATATGTTCTGGGGGTCTCGCGGCCCACCTGCACACGTGGGCGGAGCTACAAACAGAAAATCCGATTTCACCCATTCATGTCAATGGAAAAAATGTAAAACGCTGTGGGACCGATTTGAACGAAACTTGGTATGCAGATCCCTCACTACCTGGGGTGATATGTTCTGGGGGTCTCGCGGCCCACAACTCCATGTTGCTTGCTCAAGGGTGGGTTCACCCAAGAATTTATATGTTCTTGCTCCAGAAGGTGAAACTAAAAATGTTGTTTATAATCACGTTTTGCGTTAGTTGTATTGTATTCATTTTGTCAAATATTTCACATTATAATTTGAATATTGTACTTTTTATTAAGTTGTAAAAAAATAATTTCATTCACCACTCTAAAGTATCTTTATTTGAATCCATTTACAGTGTTATTGCTATAATTAAATACCCGTGCAACGCCGGGGCATCAGCTAGTAACATTATAATAAATCATAAAATCAGGAAAAACAATTATTAGATATTTAGTCCACAATATTAAATGAGATCAGCAGGAAATGACTCAAATAGAATAAAACAAAATACTGAGAACGCGGCATAACTCTGGGTTACCTACAGCTGGTATAGCAAGCGAAACATTATCGGCCACAAGTGCGCCTCCTTTTCTCAATTCAATAAATTCCAACAGCTGTTTGGGTTCATAAAATAAGTAACTCTTGTTTTGATAGGTAATAAAACATTTTACAGGGAATTTTAACAAGAATATTTCACCCAAAGCCAGGATTCTTGGCCTTAATGCCAAGAACTCCTTCCTCCGCTTCTGGGACTTTTGAGCCATATCAGGAAATATACGAATTTTGGCCCAAAAAACTGATCATTCAAATGACGGAAATACAAACGCATAATATAATCAAGGTCATTTTCCAATGTTAAAGTAACTAATAGAGTTCTTCTCTCAGTTACCACCTCCAGTGAACTCTCTAGGAAGGTTGTCAGATCTAAATTCCACCTTTTATGTCCACAGAACCTTTTAACTGCAAATAATTAACTCTTACTATCAGAGGCAAATTATCCGTGGGATACACAATATTTCCCTGAAATATTTTCTAACCATCTCCATAGGAGAGATGACTGGAGATTTAGGAAAGTTCAAAAGTCTCAAATTATTCTTCCTCAGCTGATTTTCAAAACTCTCCATTTTCCTAGTCATATAAATTCTTTCTTTTAATAATCCAAAGTTTGTTTGTTCAATTTCGGAGAATTTTGTTTCCTGTTTCCCTAAATTCTCTTTTATTTGAGCAATATCTACTCCTTGTTGCTCAACCTTGGAAAAGACCGTTCCATAGTCAGTAGATAAAGTAGTAATAGCTAATTTAAGGTTAGAATTTATCACCGATATAGCTTGCTATAGTGCCTCCAAATCTATCTTTGCGGGTCTCTCCAATGCTCTAAACTGCAAGCTGACTCTTCCCGAAGCACCTCTCACCTCCGACCCGGTGTGGGGTAGAAGATCTTCTCCAGACTCGCCCTCCTCCACCAGGGCCCGAGCTGGAGTCCCTCCCAAGCCGGAAAATGACAATTCTATCCTCAGGAACGACATTTCCAACTCTCCCACCACCGGTGTGCTTCTGGGTTGAAGCGGCACCGTCCGCTGCTCAGGGCTCAAAGACGCCCCTTCTGCCTGCAGAGGGTCGCCCGAGATCTCCAGGCTTCCCCCCAAAGTAGTAGCCACAGACGTGCCTGTGCGGGAGAAAGCCTCTGCTAAAGTCGCCTGGACCATCCGCTGTTGGGTTACCGGCACCGCCGGAAGGACTATACGGTTCGCTCCCTTTCTCTTCCCCATTGTAGGGGCGGATCACATAGCAGACTCGTAGCGGCTCGATAGTAGAGCCATCTCTCAGGCATCCGCTTCCGACGCCATCTTTAATTGATCTCCCTGGAGTTGATGTGTGTGTATGTTTTTATTGTTCCTCGCCTAGATTTGTGAATAGGCAGGTTATAAATTATTTTAAATAAATTCCTATGGGCATCTTGGCATTTAGCGCACACTAATCCTAGCGCGTGCTAAATTGATTAGCACATCTTAATAAAAGGAGCCCTAAAAGAGAACCAAGTAATTTACAGCAAAATACAAATCATCAATTTTCTAAAAATTTAACAAATAGATAAGTTTTCGATAATTTCCTACAATGCAAAGAAGAAGGAAATTGCCAAATATCTTCCTTTGTAATCCGCCTTGAACCGCAAGGTAATGGTGAAATATAAATCATTAATGTAATGCAATTTGAATCATCTAATATAATCGGTGAAAATCAGCATCCCAACTAGCTGCTAGAAATGAAAGTAAACGGTGGAAATATCGTTTAAATGAGCATTACATTACATTACATTACATTACTGGCTTATATTCCGCCTGTACCTTTCAGTTCTAAGCGGATTACATCATTTCCTGCACTACATTTCTAAGCGGATTACACTACATTTCCTGCAGCCTTTTGCAGCAGGAAAAGCAAATAAAGTTGCGATACACAAGGAACATCTAGATCACTTTGAGGAAAGGGAGGTTACCAGTGGTGTGCCTCAAGGTTCTGTTCTTGGACCTGTTCTTTTTAACATTTTTATAAACGATATTGCTGATGGGCTGATGGGTAAGATTTGCCTTTTTGCAGATGATAACAAAATCCGCAATAGAGTAGACACCCTGGATGGGGTGAATAACATGAAGAAAGACCTGGCGAAGCTTGAAGAATGGTCTGAAATCTGGCAGCTAAAATTGAATGCTAAGAAATGCAAGGTCATGCATTTGGGCTGCAAAATGGTACAGTTTGGGGGGTGAAGAACTTATGTGCACGACAAAAGAACGGGACTTGGGCGTGATTGTATGTGATGATCTTAAGGTGGCGGCGAAAGCTAGAAGGATGCTAGGTTGCATAGGGAGAGGTATGGCCAGTAGGAAACAGGAGGTATCACTGTATAAGTTAATTTTCAAAGTGTTTAGTTTTTAAGGATTTGCGAAAAGGTTGAAGTGAGCCGGAACTCCTTAAAAGAAGTGGAAGGTCATTCCACAGTTGAGATAGCTTAAAAATCAGAGAGTGACTGAAAACTTAACTCCCTTAATCCCTTGGAAGGAAGACATAATTTGAATTGCTGATCATCTCTTGCAAAAGAGAATCTATAAACATTCCAGGATAGAGGAAGGAGAGGAGTAAAAATACCATGTAAAATTTTAAAAACAACTCAGGCACACTTAAACCGAACTCTAAACAAACTGGATACTCTGCTTTGATAAAGTTGGAGTATAAATAACCAAGCATCCCTTTTTCAGCTGCCCGGGATCCAGAATAGCAGGTAGCCAGATTGGGGCCAATTAACTGTTTGTTAACTCCAATAAATCATTACAGCTCATTAACTAATTATTTGGGGTTCCCAAATTTGCGTGACCTTTTTTTTTTTTTAGAATCCAGAGGTTACTGCATTGGGAAGCTCTGTATTGAGTTGCAGTGCATGGCTCTAAGGTACATTTGCTGCATTGCATAAGACTTGCCATACTGGGACAGACAGAAGGTCCATCAAAGCTAGCATCCTGTTTCCAACAATGGCCAATCCAAGTCACAAGTACCTGGCAGAAAACCAAAGAGTAACAACGTTCCAGAGTTCACACTGTGATGTCATAATGCCTCATTCCACCAATGCCTAAGAGACATCTCAGTAATGGCCTACGGACTTCTCTTTTAGGAAATGGGAATGGGATAACTTCTCTATGAGGAAAGGCTAAATAGGCTAGAGAGGACTCAGGGGTGATAATGATAGATGCCTATAAAATACTGATTGGAGTGGAAAGGGTGGATGTGAGTCGCTTGTTCACTCTTTTCAAAAATACTAGGACTAGGGTACATACGATGAAGCTACTAAGTAGTAGATTTAAAACAAACCAGAGAAAAATATTTATTTACACAACGTGTAATTAAATTCCGGAATTTGTTGCCAGAGAATGTGGTGAAACCAGTTAGCTTAGCAGGGTTTAAAAAAGGTTTGGATAATTTCCTAAAAGAGAAGTTCATGGCTTGGGAATATCGACTGCTCATTCCTAGGATAAACAGCATAGAATCTGTTTTACTACTTGGGATCTAGCTAGGTGCTTGGGACCTGATTTGGCCACTGTTGTAAACAGGAGCCTGGGCTTGATGGACCTTTGGTCTGTGCCCATATGACAATTCTTATGTTCTCACCCAAACTTTTTTTAAACCTTGGTAAGCTGATTTTTAACCACATTCTCCAGTAATGAATTCCAGAATTTGATTACACGTGTTGTGAAGAAATATCTTCTCCAATCTGCTTTAGCTTAATCGCATGCTCCTTAGTCCTAGTATTTTTGGAAAGAGTAAACAAGCGATTCACATCTACCCTTTCCACTCCACTCAGTATTTTATAGACCTCTCTCATATTATCCCTGAGCCGTCTCTTCTCCAAGCTGAAGAGCCCTAGCCACTTTAGCCTTTGCTCATAGAGAAGTCGTCCCATCCCTTTTATCATTTTGTTGCCCTACTCTGTACCTTTTCTAATTCCACTACATTTCTTCCTCCATATTCGCGGGGGATGTGGGCAGAACATAGCCGTGAATACCGAAAAACCGCGAATAACTTTTTGCATGTTATTCACGGTTTTTGGGTACAATAGACCTGAAAAAGATAATAAACCGTAAATAACCTGACCTGCGATTTGCTCTGTACAATGCCGGGAGCAGCGATTTCCTTCAGGAACCACCGGGAGCAGCGATTTCCAATGTGAAAAGCCGGGTACAGTGGCGAAAATTAGGGGGCGGAGTCAGCAGCCGAAAAACCGAGAATAAGCGAATCCGCAGATACGGAGGGAGAAGTGTATATCTTTTTTGAGATACAGAGAACAGAACTGCACAGTGTATTCAAGTTTCGGCTGTGCCATAGAGCGATCCAAGGGCATTATAACATTTTCATCTTTGTTTCCCATTCCTTTCCTAATTATTCCCAACATTCTATTTGCTTTCTTAGCCACCACCGCACATTAATTTCTCGACATTGGCCCATTAGTAGAAAGCACAGTTTTTCTGAAGATTGCAGCTCTCGTACATATATTCACTGATTGTTCTTGCTTTCTCTCTCAGTCTTGTGGTACTCTTGTAGTTACCACATGTGATGGAAAAAATCCAAGTTAAACACTCTCACTAGAGCATACCCCAAGACAGACGACTAGGCCTCAGGCTCAGCCAATACAATGCTGTTCTATTTTCTATTTATTTTTCTTGTTCAAAGACCTGGCTGAAACCCCTGTGAGGGCTGCTTACGAGGGCCCGTACACTTCTGATTACTGCTGTGAGATTTGGAAGGCTGCAGACGGCACCTACCCTTGCAGATGCCAGCTCCCTGCGAAAAAGTGCACAAGCAGCAGGGTTTGGGGGAGAAAGGCTTGGAATTTGACCAGCCCTCTACTTGTCATTTGAAATTTCTCACCCTAAGGCAGCCAGCCTACACACTGCTTTAATGGCAGAGAGGGCATGGAAAGAGCTGCTTCTGTTTACCCAAGGCCATTTCGGAAACCAGCAATAAACCATGTCATGCAAAATTCAAAAGCTGGCAAGTTGATCTTAAAAGGCAGCCCTCCATTACCTCTTAACTTATACAGAGCCCTGCCACAGGGAGCTTGAATTCTCCTACTGTTCTAGCAGCTAATTTAATTTTGAATGTGAAGGAATGTACCTTGACTTACTTGGAAGGCTTCTCCAAGCTTGGCATTTATAGATATCTTAAGATGTTGCACAGATGTTCTGCACGCATCTACGCTGCCTTGGACTATAATTTAGTCTCCCTTCCAGGGATCTGGTTCCTAGCCACAGAGTCACACTCTCTACCTTCCCTTTGAAGGCTGGAGCACAACTTGTAATGAAGTTATCAGATGGGGAAAAAGTGAAATTGGAAAATTTGGTGATTGCCAAACCTAAATACGTAATTCATCCTCCAGTTTTTGTTGTGCCACTGACTTTGCTTGCCTTACCCGTACCTCCCTACCGCAAGGGCTCCTCCATTTCTGTTCCTCATCTTTTAGAATTTGGACGCTTGTACCAGCTATACCAAGAAACGATTGCAAGAGTTCACTGTGTGCTCAGAGCTCGGATCAAGAAAATGAATGCATGTAGCCCTCGTGAGGGCCTACAAGAGATGCCACCACATCACCCATGCCTATATCACATCAAAACTACCTCAATACACTCCTGCCCTCCCTCTCCGCTCTGAAGCCGAGAAACGACTATGATCCCTTTAAATGGAAACAGCGTGCAGATGCTCATACAGCCACTTCGTCCCCCATCTTTGGAACCAATTGCCTGCCCATATAATAATAATAATAATAATAATAACTTTATTCTTCTATACCGCCATAGTCAGATGACTTCTAGGCGGTTCAAATCGAAAAGGGCTGGACAACATATTACACCAAGTTTCCAAGTTTATCCAAGTTTCCAAGTTTATTAAATAGTTTGATTTATCGCCTATTCAAAATTCTAGGCGATGTACAAATTATTCAAAAATTAAGGTAAGATATCATTCAGACATACAATAATTTGGGTAAAAAAAAATAAACTTATTTAAACAGATATCAATACATTTAGGAATAGACAGAAGGAAAAAATAAATTTAAGATCACAAGACTCACTGATGACCTTCCGGAAAATACTGAAGACTCACCTCTTCAATACTGGGCTTAATGGAAGATTGGTCTGATTCGATCAAAGAGAGACTACTGAAACAGAAACTTTTGTTAATTAGACAGACGACACTGAAAGACTGCCACTGATCCTGCAGCATCGTGAGATAGCCAAATACAGCCATTAGATGATGCATATTAGACGTTTTGGCTAAGAAAGACTATGTGTGACTAAAGACTGTGTTTGGAACAAGTTTATATTTCAAGTGCTTGAAGTGTTTGTGATTCTTTCCCCAAAATGTTCACTCTTTTGGCCCCATTTACAAAACCATGGTAGCGGCTTTGTGAATAGTGTGACTCTTTCCTCAGTGGTGCAACTCTTTCCAGAAACAGTATTGGAAAATTAATGGGCTGTGCACTTCTCTATTTTATCATATATTTAATTTTACATCTGTCCTACATGAAAATTTGAGGCAGGGACATGTTTATGTTTGAAGTAATGTTTGCCTTATTTTGCCTATCGCGTTGTCTACTTATATTTGAGCTAGCTCCTCATGAACACAACCCTCTGAAAATCGATCAGGGTCTGTTATTGCTCCATCCTTATTCACATTTGTTTTCTGCGATGCCACTCCCGGAGATTCAGCCGTGAACACAGAACAGAAATATTTAAGTAATTTGGCCTTTTCTTTATCAGCTTCTACATATTCCTCCCCTTCACCTTTGAGTCTCACAATGCCACTTTTGCACTTCTCCTATCACTAATATATCTAAAAAATGACTTGTCTTCCTGTTTTACCGTTTCAGCTATTTTTCCTTCCATTTGCATCTTTGCTTTCCTGACTACATGACCAGACTCTCTTAACTTTTCCAGATATTTTTGCCTGTCTTCCTCTTTCTGAGATCTTTTGTAGTTTATGAAAGCTAACCTCTTATTCCTTCTCAGCTACTATTTTTGAGAACTAAAGTGGTCTTCTTTTGCTTTTACTTTTATTTACTTGCCTCACCAAAAGGTTTGCCGCCCTTACAATTGCTCCTTTCAGTTTTGCCCACCGCATTTCCACTCCTTCCAGACGGTCCCATCCAGACAATAATTCCTTGACGTAAATTCTCATCCGAACAAAGTTGGTTTTTTAAAAGTCTAGAACCTTTACTTTTGAATGAGCCTTTCTATACCCATCGTAATATCAAACCATACCATGCAGTGATCACTGGATGCCAGATGATCACCCACTGTAACATCAGAAACACTTTCCCCATTTGTAAGCACTAATCCAGTATGACCCCATCCCGCGTGGGTTCCATTACCAACTGCTGGAAAATTCTCCTTGTAGAGAATCCAGGATCTCCCTACTTCTAGAAGACCCCACAATAGGGATACCCCAATCAATATCTGGCTTGTTAAAATCACCTATTAGCAAGACTTCCCCCTTTTTAGATATATTCTGAATGTCTACTATTAAATCTCTGTACACTTCTTCCATCTGTGACGGAGGCCTGTATATCACACCAATGTAAATATATTCACCATTCCCTCTTTCCAAATTGATCCACAGTGCCTCTTGCCTTTAATATGATCTTTAACATATAACGCTATTCCTCCTCCTTTTCTTCCTGCCCGCTCTTTCCTTAACAGATTATAGCCCGTCCCAGTCACGGTTCTCCGTGAACCATGTCTCTGTGATCACCACTATACCCAACTCCTCTTCTTCCATCACAGCTTCTAGATCCAGAATCTTGTTTCCCATTCTTCGAGCATTAGTATACAGTATACTGCTTTCTGAACATTGCCCCCTTTACTCATCCTTGTAGAGGTATTCAGTGATTTACTCACCTGAGGGCTTTGATCACCCTGCCCCATCACTTCTAGTTTAAAGCCCTCTTCAGTAGATTAGCAAGCGTGCCGGCAAAGACACTTCTTCCCTTCTTTGATAGATGCACACCATCCCTGCTCAGCAGCCCTTGGAAAATCATCCCAAGGTCCAGGAAGCCAAAACGCTCTCAACGACACCATCCGTGTATCCACGCATTCATCTTCTGGATGCGAGCTTCTCTGCCCTGGCCTTTACCCTCGACACGGATGATGGACGAGACTACCACCTTCACACCTGTCTGCTTCACCTTCTCTCCCAGAGCCACAAAGTGCAGGGGTGCCTAGCAGTATCATTACTGTCAATGTGGATGAGCAGCCTTGGATAGTAGTCCTCAGGCTTGATGAGTATCGGCAAGCTCTCTGTAACATCATGGATTTTGGCACCAGGCGGACAGCATATCTCCCGTGACATCATGTCTGGTCTGCAGATGGATGCTTCTGTACCCCTCAGAAGGGAATAGCCAGTTACCACTACCTTACGCCTCCCAGTGGTCATGGATCCAGTAAATTTTGGGGATTTCAAGCTTTGGTTCTTCCTTTTCTTGGGATGTTCTCATCTCCTCCACTTCTAGGACAACATACTGGTTCTTCAGTTCAAGGGCGGGGGAAGTCACAATCAGGGCAGGATTAACCAATATGCCAAGTAGGCATGTGCCTAGGGCCCGAAATGGTCAGGGGGGCCCTATGAAAGAAGGCATCAGCATTGTTTTTTCAAACGGTGATGGGCCCCTCCAGCATCGATCGGCAATGCGGGCCTCCCCGATCGGCAACGCACCCCCCCCCCCATCAACGGAAAGTAAGACAAGCAAGCAATGCGGGTAAGAAAGGCAACGGGAACTGTAATTGTGCAAGCGGTGCTGCTTGCCCACAGCTTCCCTCTGATGCAGCTTCCTGTTTCCGCCTGGGCGCGTGGTGGGGTGGGGTGGGACAGGGGGGCCCAGTGTACTTGTGTGCCTAGGGGCCCACGACCAATTAATCCTGCCCTGGTCACAGTACCAAACTTGCAGTGTTCTGTAATCTGAGTCCAGCTGTCTTCCCTCAACACAGCCTTTTCTTCCCCACTGCTGGAAATATTTGATGCCTCATGAATCATTTTATCGATGTACCTCTCATTCTCACGGACGCTTCTCAGTCGTGCCACCTCCTCTCTCAGTTTCTTTACTTCCTTCATGGGAGCTTGCACGTGGAACTACCCACTCTGCCTGGGTAACATTTCCAGCCATCCACCGTCCTCTCCACAGGCGCAATTCAAGTCAAAGACAGGCCTCGAAAACCCTGGCCTACATTTCTGGTGCCTATCTTTCCTGAAGGCGCAATTCTCTAAAGAGCGCCATCTTGTGATTGACACACAATCGATGCTGCTTTTAAGGAGACCACCTACAATGGCACTGCTAAGGGAATCCGGGCCTTAGAGGGTAGCTGGTTTAATCGCGTGATATCATTGGCTAATTTTGGCAGCCAAAATAGCAGGAATACGTTTTACCGGTTTAAACCTAATCAACCAGTGCTGAATATCGGCTTGGCCAGCTAAATTTAAACTGGCCAAAAGCACCTGGATATTCAATGTAGAGAATGATCCGGGAACCAATTTGTCCCTGTCCCTGCAGGAACTCAATTTCCGTGTCCCATTCCTGCAGGTTTTGTCCCTGCCCCATTCCTGTAAGCTCTACCTTAACCACATAAGCCTCAAATACTTATGATTTTAAAGCGTTCGAGGCTTGTGCAGATGAGGACGGAGCTTGCAATAATGAGACAGGGGCAGGAAAAGAACTCGCTGGGACGGGATGGGAAAATGAGTTCCTACGGGGACGGAGAAAAATTTGTCCAAGTGTCATTCTCTAATTCAATGCCAGTCACCAGAAACAATCCAACATTGACTATCCTGGCTGAACACCGATGGCGGGAGCCTGCCCAGCTGACCCCTATGGTCTGAATATCGGGCCCATTGTGGTAATACTAAAAACCCAACTTTCCTGAAATAACCTGCATGTTTTCTTTCTCCCCAGTCTGCGGAGTACAAAGACGTGGCATAATCTCTATTGCTGTAAAACCCAGCGGGATAATTACAGCAGTGGAAGCTTGTTATTACAAGTTCAATTAGTGTACATTCTAAACGTTATTAAGACGGCTTAGTTAGAGTGTCTAGGGCATTGGAATTAACATATGTTTCCTGATCATTTTGTTATTCAAAAAGTACACACAGTGATCCTTTATGAGCATTGGATCAGACAAAAACACTTGTAATAACACGTATACAATTACTGCATTAGAGCAATAACTAAATATCACACAGCAGGACATATGTGCAAAATGGTGACGGGACAAAAGCGCACGAGACTTCAGCGCGCCGACTTTGCAGCGCCGACAATTCGGCACAAGACCCAAGCGCCACCGAAAAAGTTACTTTTAAAGAGTTCTGATGGGGTGTGTGGGGGGGGGGGGCGCAGCCGTTGGGGGTGGGGTAGGGGATGCAACCCCCCACATTATAGAGAAAACTTAAGTTAAGTTAAGTATACTCTATAATGGAGGGTTCCAATCCCCCCAAGTTCAAGTTCAAGTTTATTTATTCTTGATGAATCGCCTATTTAAATTACTAGGCGATGTACAATAATAATAACATAAATTAATAAAATTAAACAAATAAAATGTTAATGTTGACATAAAAACACATTTGTTGTTAGTTAAAATTTAACAAACTTAACAAACTGAGTGTAGACATAACTTTAAAATAATTTTGTGGGTAAGACTTACAAGACATGTGTGGTTAAGAAGGGGAATAGTTACAATTTTTGATAGAAGAGAAGAAAAAATATAAAAGGGAAGAACAAGTAGAGGGGTAATAATAGCTGTTTAAAAAAAAAAAAATTCCAGGTTGCAGTTAAAAAATAATCGATTTTTTTAGTGTCCTAAGATCCATACGCATCTTTAAAAAGAAAGGTTTTTAACGTTTTTTTAAACAGTGTTAGATCTTTTAGTTCTCTAATGTATTGTGGTAAAAGATTCCATGAATGTGGGGCCATAACTGCCCCCACAGCAGCGCGAAGAGTATGAAGTAAACTGGGGAGTTCCCCCTTCACACCCCGCGTTGGAGCTCTTTAAAAGTAACTTTTTAGGCGGCGTGCTCGGGTCTTCTGCCGAATTGTCGGCGCGCTGAAGTCTCGCGCGCGAATGACTATGAACCGTGCAAAATACATGATTTCTATTAAAAGCAGGACATTAAAAACGATGCCATACATTTGACGAAATTGACATGGTGTCCACATGGACTTTCAAAGGGCCAGGTTAAGATTATCAAAGCAGGGCTCCTTTTTGACCATTTCTTGCAAATGGAACCGAACAACTTCCTGTGCGAAGCCTCATGGTTTGAAATTAGGGGCTCCTTTGATCAAACCATGGTAAAGCTTTTTACCGGGGGCCAGCGAGGTAAATGCTCTGACGCCCATTCCACTCCTATGAGTGTCAGAGTATTTGCCTCGCCTGCCAGCAGTAAAAATACTCTACCACGGTTTGATCAAAGAAGTATTTTATCCATTCACAGGGTAATTTCATGACAAGTCACTTACATGTGATGGTCAATAAGAACATAAGCATAGTTTTAGTGGAGCAGACCAATGGTCCATCTGGTCCAGGGTCCTGGCTTCACGGAGGCCAAGCCAAGTCACAAGTACCTGGCAAAAACCCAAATAGTAGCAGCATTCCATGCTACCGATCCAGAGCAAGCAGTGGCTTCCCCCATGTGATTCTCAATAACAGACTATGGACTTTTCCTCCAGGAACTTGTCCAAACCTTTCTCAAAACCAGCTAAGCTATCCGCTCTTACCACATCCTCTGGCAACGCGTTCCAGAGCTTAACTATTCTCTGAGTTAAAAAACATTTCCTCCTATTGGTTTTAAAAGTATTTCCCTGTAACTTCATGGAGTGTCCCCTAGTTTGGCATATGCATGTCTCTTTGGACTGCTCTTTCCCTCCCTCCATGTACTTCTACACCAGGGCCTGCGTTCACCCCACCCCCGAAGGCCTGCATGTTTTCCCCCTTCTTTCTAGCGTCCTCCGGCTTCCTGTCTCACTTTCCAAGCAGCCTGCAGAGGATCGCCGGTCGGCTGTAGTGATCCTAGCAGGCTGCCATTGGCCTCTACAGCACGTTCCCTCTGCTATGGTCCCGCCCTTCTTCTGAAGTACGGGACCGCAGCAGAGGGAATGTGCTGTGCAGGCTACGGCAGCCTACTAGGATCGCTACAACTGACCGGCAATCCTCTGCAGGCTGCTTTGAAGGTGAGATCGGGAAGCCAGGAGAGAGATGGAGGGAGGGGAGGAACAGGATATTTTCTCGGCCCACGGGCCTGCTCTACACTGACAGACTACTCCTAATATCTACATTTCCTTTTTCTTTCATGTGGCTAAAGCAAGCAGTGTCAGAAAAGAGGCATGGTACACATAGACGTATGTTGAGATATGATAGCTCAGGACATGTGGGCCAGCCATATGGATTGTTTCAATATTTCTATGATTACCAAGTTCAGGGCATTATGGTGAGGCTTATTAACTGCATTCGGTGTAGTCCAACATCCTGGAAGCTCAATAACTGGATTAATAGAATCATAATTGTTGGATATTGCATTTTTAGTATTTATATACCATGTATAGTCTAAGTGGTTTACATTCAGGTCCTCAAGCATTTTCCCCTATCTGTCCTGGTGGGCTCACACTCTATCTAATATACCTGGAGCAGTGGAGGATTAGGTGACTTGCCTAGGGTCATAAGGAGCGGCATGGGATTTGAACCCATAACCTCAGGGTGCTGAGGCTGTAGTGCTACCCACTGCACCACACTATTCAAAACCAAATTCATGCTTCTAGAAAGAAACAAAACCCCAACCCTAACAAACCTAGAAATAAGCTCCATCACAAATCCCTTACAACCCAACCTAAAACTGCTGGGAATAACGATAGGCAAAGGCTGCACCATGCGACTTCAAATCAGCAGAACGGTCCAGAAGGCATTCGCAACCATGCGCAACTTAAAACAAGCCCGAAAATACTTCAGCAATGAACAATTCAAACCCACAGTACAAGGGCTAATCCTAGGACTCCTGGACTACTGTAACGTACTTTACCTGTCATGCCCCGCCAACATGCTAAAACAATTATAGACAGTCCAAAATACAGCCCTAAGACTAATAGACTCGCTGAAAAAATATGACCACATGACCTCAGCTGTCCAAGACTCCCACTGGCTCCCAGTCCAGGCACGCATACAACACAAATTCTACTGCACCCTATTCAAAGCCCTAAATGGAAATGGACCAAGCGATCTGAACAACCGGAAAAAAACGGGTCGCAAATGACGGTGGACGGTCCTGGTTAGGGTTGCCAGATTTTTGTCCCGCCCTGGCCCCAGATAATCCTCGTCTCTTTGGGGCTGCACCTGGAGGGCATCTGTGATGATAATAATAATAATAATTTATTTCTTATATACGGCCAAAGCCGTAATAGTTCTAGGCGGTTTACAATAAAGAAGGACTGGACAATCAGCGAAGGGGTACAATCAGCAGATACAGATACAATTAATATATGTAAGCAAGGAACTGGAACAATAAGGGTCAAAGCAAGGAGATTGGGAAGGTACGGAGGGAGGTCTTGGGAAGCAAGGTGTCTTAGGCTACAAATCGGTTAAATAGATTAGTTTTTAATAATTTTCTGCAGTTTAGGTAGGATGAGGAGCGCGAGAAAATATTGCTCAGCCAATCATTTAGATGACCTGCTTGGAAGGCTAGAGTTCTGTTCAGGTATCTTTTGTAATGGCAGGCCTTTAGAGTTGGATGGCTGAAGAGATTAGCTCTGCGAGTGGGTCTGGATGGTCGATCTAAGGTAAAATGGGGGACCATGTATAAGGCGGCCGAACCATGGATGGATTTATAACAGAGGCAGGCAAACTTGAACAGCACTCTCGCCTCCAGGGGCAGCCAGTGGAGTTTTTGGTAGTAGGGAGTTATGTGTTCCCATTTTTTCAGCTCAAAGATCAGGCGAATTTCCGAATTTTGGATGATACGTAGTCTTTGAATGATTTTTTTTGAAGGATCCCAGGTATAGAAACATATAGAATATGACGGCAGAAAAGGGCTGTAGCCCATCAAGTCTGCCCACGCTAATGACCCACCCCCAGACTTCACCCGGCTAGAGATCCCACATACATATCCTATTTCTTTTTAAAATCGAGCACGCTGCTGGCATTAATCACCTGCAATGGAAGTTCATTCCAATGATCGACTACCCTTTCGGTGAAGAAATACTTCCTGGCGTCGCCATGAAATTGCCCGCCTTTGATTTTCAGCGGATGACCTCTTGTGGTTGAAGGTCCTTTAAGAAAGAAGATATCGTCTTCCACCTCGATGCGGCCCGTGATATATTTAAAAGTCTCAATCATGTCCCCCCTCTCTCTACGTTCCTCGAGCGAGTATAGTTGCAGTTTATTCAGTCTTTCCTCATATGGGAGGTTCTTGAGTCCCGAGACCATCCTGGTGGTCATTCGCTGAACCGACTCGATTCTCCGCACATCTTTTTGATAATGTGGTTTCCAGAATTGAACACAATATTCAAGATGAGGTCTCACCATGGATCTGTACAGGGGCATTATGACTTCGGGCCTCCGGCTGACGAAACCTCTACGGATGCATCCCACCATTTGTCTAGCCTTGGATGCAGCTTTCTCCACCTGCTTGGCAGTTTTCATGTCTTCACTAATGATTACTCCCAAGTCACGTTCTGCCCTAGTCCTAGCTAAGGTCTCACCATTTAGAGTGTAAGTTCTGCACGGGTTTCTGCTGCCAAGGTGCATGACCTTATATTTTTTGCCATTGAAGCCTAGCTGCCAAGTCGAGGACCAATGTTCCAATAAGAGCAGGTCCTGTTCCATACTGTCGGGCAAGGTGCTGTTATCTACTATGTTGCATAGTTAGGTAGATAATGTTGCAGTAATCGAGTAAGCTCAGGATGGAGGATTGCACCAGTAAGCGGAATGAGGGTGCGTCGAAGTACGTAATGTCACCACGTCGCATCCACGCATGCGCAGATGCCTTCCACATGCAGCCCCGATCTCAATGATTTTCCAAAACCTGGGCAAAGTGCCGGATTTTGAAAAGCCTTCTAAAAAGTGGACATGTCCGGGTAAATCCAGACATCTGGTACCCCTAGTCCTGGTGGGGGTGGGGGAAATGCGTGAAGGAGCAACTGAGCACTAGAAAAGAGCACTACCAGCGTGCACGCACTTGTTTGTGCTTCCGTGTCTCTGGGGAATACTTTCCTCGGAAAATCTGGGCTGGAACGGCGAGGTTCATTGGTACCTGCACACCAAAACCTTTTCAGCCCAAGGAATCTACCCTATTAAATTACTTGGACAAATTGCTCAAACAGTGTCCTACCATCCTTTCAGAAGCATTAAAAACAAGATCATTCCGGAAGTGGAAAAAGGATACAACCGAGGAAAATTGGAAAGAGCACAGGAAGCATCAAAAGAATGTCACCGCGTGGTCAGAAAAGCAAAAAAAGAGTTTGAAGAGAGACTTGCCAGGGAGACACGGAGTTTTAAATCATTCTTCCGATATGTGAAAGGAAAACAGCTGGCGAGGGAGGAAGTGGGACCTCTGGATGAGGGAGACAGGAAGGGAGTGGTGAAGGAGGAAAGAGGTGGCAGAAAGACTAAACATGTTCTTCTCGTCGGTCTTCACAGAAGAGGACACATCCAACGTGCTGGAACCAGAAAAAATCTTTAAGGGGGAACAAGAGGGAAAATTATCATGCATGCAGGTAAGCCTCAAAGACGTACTCAAACAGATAGATAGATTAAAAACTGACAAATCTCCGGGCCCAGACGTAATCCTCCTGAGAGTACCGCCAACGTAATCCCACTCCACAAAAAGGGCTGCAGGACAGAGACAGCAAACTACAGACCAGTGAGTCTCACGTCTGTAGTGTGTAAACTCATGGAAACACTGATCAAACAGAATATTGACACAATCCTAGACGAAGAAAAACTGCGTGATCCACACCAACACGGGTTCACCCAGGGTAGATCCTGCCAATCTAATCTGATTAGCTTTTTTGACTGGGTTACTAGACAACTGGGCGCCGGAGAGTCACTGGACGTGGTATATTTGGATTTCAGTAAAGCATTTGATAGCGTCCCTCATCGAAGATTACTGAACAAGCTGAAATCGATAGGATTAGGAGACACTCTAACTACATGGGTTGGGGATTGGCTGAGTGGTAGACTTCAGAAGGTGGTGGTGAACGGTACCCCATCCGAAGCATCGGACGTGATCAGTGGAGTGCCGCAGGGCTTGGTCCTGGGCACGATTCTATTCAACTTATTCATAAGAGATATGACGCAAGGACTTAGAGGAAGGGTATCACTGTTCGCCGACAACACCAAACTTTGCAACATAGTAGGCAGAAGCTTATTACCTGATAATATGACACGCGACCTACTGCTGCTGGAAAAATGGTCAACTACTTGGCAGCTAGGCTTCAATGCTAAAAAATGCAAGATAATGCACCTGGGTAAGAGAAACCCGCGTAGAACTTATGTACTAAATGGTGAGACCTTGGTTAGGACCACGGCGGAACACGATCTAGGAGTGATCATTAGCGAGGACATGAAGGTTGCCAATCAAGTGGAGAAGGCTTCCTCCAGGGCAAGACAAATGATGGGGTGTATCCGCAGAGGTTTCATCAGCAGGAGACCTGAAGTTATGATGCCGTTGTACAGAGCCATGGTGAGGCCTCACTTAGAGTACTGTGTTCAGTTTTGGAGACCACACTACCGAAAGGACGTGCTGAGGATCGAGTCGGTACAGCGAACGGCCACCAGGATGGTCTTGGGGCTCAAGGATCTCAAGTATGAAGAAAGACTAAAGAAATTGCGGCTGTACTCACTTGAGGAAAGAAGAGAACGGGGAGATATGATTGAAACGTATAAGTACATCACGGGACGCATCGAGTCAGAAGATGATATCTTCTGGCTCATGGGACCCTCGACCACCAGAGGGCATCCGCTGAAAATCAGGGGAGGGAAGTTTCATGGTGACTCCAGGAAGTACTTCTTCACTGAAAGAGTAGTGGATCATTGGAACAGACTCCCACTCCAGGTGATAAAGGCCAGCAGTGTGACGGATTTTAAGAGAAAATGGGATACTCACGTGGGATCTTTAAGGGAGTAAACTCAGGGGGGGGGATACTTGGAATGGGCAGACTTGGTGGGCTATAGCCCTTTTCTGCCGCTTTTTTCTATGTTTCTATGTTTCTAAACAGTTCAGAGATGAAACAGCAGAGTTACTGCAGCAGATCTGCAACTTATCCTTGAAAACAAGGGTAATCCCAGAGGACTGGAGGATAGCAAATGTCACACCTATCTTTAAAAAAGGATCAAGAGGCGACCCGGGGAACTACAGACCGGTGAGCTTAACTTCAGTTCCGGGGAAGATGGCTGAATCATTGATCAAGGACAGTATCAATGAGCATATAGAAATAAATAATCTGATGAGAACAAGCCAGCATGGTTTCTGTAAAGGAAGATCATGCCAAACGAACCAACTACACTTCTTTGAGGGGATAAGCGAACAATTGACCCCATAGACATCGTATATCTGGACTTCCAAAAAGCCTTCGACAAGGTACCCCATGAGCGCCTACTAAGGAAACTGTGGAACCACGGGGTGGAGGGAGACGTGCACAGATGGATCGGAAATTGGCTAGCAGACAAGAAACAAAGGGTAGGAGTTAAGGGACACTACTCTGACTGGAAAGGGGTCACGAGTGGTCAGTGCTGGGACCACTGCTGTTCAATATATTCATTAATGACCTGGAATCAGGGACGAAGTGCGAACTTATAAAATTCGTGGACGACACAAAACTCTCCAGTAGGGTTAGAACTGTGGAGGAATGCAAAAAACTGCAAAGGGACCTGAACAAACTGAGTGAGTGAGAAGAAAAATGGCAGATGAGCTTCAATGTAGAGAAATGTAAAGTCTTGCGCATAGGGAAAGGAAACCCGATGTATAACTACACGATGGGGGGGATGGTACTGGGGGAAGGCAAACTAGAAAAGGACTTGGGGGTTCTGGTGGATAAAACAATGAAGCCGGCGGCACAATGTGCAGCAGCCTCAAAGAAGGCGAACAGAATATTGGGCATTATCAAAAAAGGTATCACTACCAGAACAAAGGAAGTTATCCTGCCACTGTATCGAGCAATGGTGCGCCCACATCTAGAATACTGTGTCCAATACTGGTCGCCGTACCTTAAGAAGGATATGGCGATATTCGAGAGGGTCCAGAGAAGAGCAACAAGGATGATAAAAGGCATGGAAAACCTTTCGTATGCTGAAAGGCTAGAGAAGCTGGGGCTCTTTTCCCTGGAAAAGCGGAGACTTAGAGGGGACATCATAGAGACTTATAAGATCATGAAGGGTATGGAGAAGGTAGAGAGGGACAGATTCTTCAGACTAGCGGGGGCAACAAAAACAAGAGGGCATTCAGAAAAATTGAAAGGAGACAGATTCAGAACAAATGCTAGGAAGTTCTTCTTCACTCAGAGGGCGGTGGACACCTGGAATGCGCTTCCAGAGGAGGTGGTAGGACAGAGTACGATATTGGGTTTCAAAATGGGATTAGATGATTTCCTGAAGGAAAAGGGGATTGAAGGGTATAGTTAGAGGGTTACTATACAGGATATTTAACGGTTAGAGAATAACATGTTTTAAGTAAAAGATCACTTACAGCTCATGGACTTGGGGGGGGGGGCATTGCGGGAGCGGACTAGAGAGTTGCGCGGGGACAGAAATCCCACCCGTCCCCACCCGTCCCCGCCAAAGTCCCACCCGTCCCCACCCGTCCCCGTGAGGAATCCCTCCGTCCCCACCCGTCCCCGTGAGGAATCCCTCCATCCCCACCCGTCCCCGTGAGGAATCCCCTCCGTCCCCACCCGTCCCCGCGAGGAATCCCCTCCGTCCCCGCCCGTCCATATAAACTTCAGAAATAGTTATTTCATTTAATTATGCTACTGAATTAAAGGCTCTGGTAGAAACCCATTTACAAATAAGCAAAAAGACTTTATTAATTTGAAAATATTAATTGGGAAGAATACATACTTTGCAAATGGGTTTCTACCAGAGCCTCTAATGTTTATAAATTTTTATCAACACAACTAATATACTACTTTATCCTGAAGCAAAATTAAAAAAAAGAAATATAATTCTTTTCCTACCTTTGTTGCCTGGTTTCTGCTTTCCTCATATTCTCATTCAATTCCTTCCATCCACTGTCTCTCTTCCTTCTGCATCTTCCATTTGCTCTGTTACTGTGCCTCTCCCTTTCTTCCCCCTTCCAAATTGGTCTGGCACCCATCTTCTTCTCTCCGCTCCCCCATAGTCTGGCATCTGTCTTCTTCCCTGCCAGTGTCTTCTCCCTACTCTCTCTTCCCCATTTCCTTTCAGCGTCCTTCTCCCCCCCATCTTCCCCATGTCCTGTCAGCGTCCTTCTCCCCCCTCTGTCTTCCACATGTGCTTTCAGTGTCCTTCTCCCCCCTCTGCTTCCCCATGTCCTTTCAGCGTCCTTCTCCCTCTCTGTCTTCCCCATGGCCTTTCAGCATCCTTCTCCACCCACCCCCCGTCTTCCCCATGTCCTTTCAGCGTCCTTCTCCACCCCTTTGTCTTCCCCATGTGCTTTCAGCATCCTTCTCCCCCCTCTGTCTTCCACAAGTGCTTTCAGAGTCCTTCCCCCCCCGCCCTTCCCATGGCCTTTCAGCGTCCTTCTCCACCCCTTTGTCTTCCCCATGTCCTTTCAGCGTCCTTCTCCACCCCTTTGTCTTCCCCATGTGCTTTCAGCATCCTTCTCCCCCCTCTGTCTTCCACAAGTGCTTTCAGATTCCTTCACACACCCCCCCCGCCCTTCCCATGGCCTTTCAGCGTCCTTCTCCACCCCTTTGTATTCCCCATGTGCTTTCAGCGTCCTTCTCCCTCCTCTGTCTTCAAGTGCTTTCAGAGTCCTTCCCCCCCTCCTCCCGTCTTCCCCATGGCCTTTCAGCGTCCTTCTCCCCATTCCTTCTCTACCGCCCCGGGTGCAGTACAGCCGGCCAGGTCCCCTTACTTTTGTGGCACTTCCCCGACCGACTGACAACAGCCCCGGTCCGACAAACCTCCCTGCCCTTAACTGCGAATCTAAATTACCTTATTACAGCTGCTGTAAGAAGATAATTTAGATTCGCGGCTACAGGGCAGGGAGGATTGTCGGACCGGGGCTGTTGTCGGTCGGTCGGTCGGGGAAGTGCCACAAAAGTAAGGGGACCTGACCGGCTGTGCTGCAACCGGGGCGGGGTGTGGCGGGGCGGACCGCCCCCTCCCTTGGTAGCCACTCGGACCGCGAGGCTACTCTCCTCCTTACCTGCACTGCCTGCAGCACAGAGCCAAACGGAAGTCTTCCCGACGTCAGCGCTGACGTCGGAGGGAGGGAGGGCTTTGTTTAAGCCCTCCCTCCCCTCCGACGTCAGCGCTGACGTCGGGAAGACTTCCGTTCGGCTCTGTGCTGCAAGCAGAGAAGGTAGGGAGAAGAGCCGCGCGACTGAGTACATCCAGCTTTGTTTAAGCCCTCCCTCCCCTCCGACGTCAGCGCTGACGTCGGGAAGACTTCCGTTCGGCTCTGTGCTGCAAGCAGAGAAGGTAGGGAGAAGAGCCGCGCGACTGAGTACATCCAGCCCCGCAGGAACCCCGCGACCCTCGGAGGCGTCCCCACGGGATCCCCGCGACCCTAGGGGGCGTCCCCACGGGATCCCCGCGACCCTAGGGGCGTTCCCACGGGATCCCCGTGACCCAAAGGGGGAACCCGCGGGATTCCCGCGGGTCCCGCGGGATTCCCGTCGTCCCCGTTCCCGTGCAGCTCTCTAGAGCGGACTGCTGGGCATGATGAACCCATGGTCTGACCCAGCAGAGGCAATGCTTATGTTCTTACGTTCTTATGTAGATATTTTAGTTTGCTTTTTCCATTTGTGAATCTTCTTTCACTTGTAAAACTTTGTCAATTCATTGCCCTTAAATCTCACTCATGAGCAGTCCACCCTTAATCTCTGGTTTGTGCCAGAGGCAGTGGAGAGTGAAAATGACTTGGCCAGGGGCCCTGATTCGCTGCCAAGTTACCCAGCTCCAGGAGGTCCGTTAGATAGATTGTGAGCCCACCGGGACAGAGAGGGAAAATGCTTGAGTACCTGATTGTTAAACCGCTTAGATAACCTTGATAGGCGGTATATAAAAAACCTAATAAACTTATAGGTGATTCCTGAGTTTGAACTTATGTCCCAAGTCAGTGTGTTCTGTTTGGAATTCCTGATACCACCCATTGAAACCAGCACTTGAGGTCCCAAAACAGACCACGATAGGGTGGCAGAAATCCAGGACTGAGTTTTCGTTTTCAACTGGGCTCTTGAGCTCGACCCATTAAGCTTCTCCGTTCAAAGCGTGGGCCTGCAGGGTCCCTGTGCTCACTCACAAACTATTACCGCTATCATACCCACAGCTAGGCGCTGCATCTTTCCCTGCTACTTCTTGACAGGTGAAATAATGGTGGGGGAGGGAGGGGCCTTGGTAGCGGGGCCCACAAATATGTTTGCCTAGGGCCCAATATAGTGTTACTTTGGCCCTGTTTCTAGGCCACTGGCCCTGTGATTCCTGGAAAAAGAGAGTTTCACACCAAGAAGTTGATGAAATATAGAATTAAACAAAGCCACCATCGCTCAAGAATGCAGAACAAATGTTTCTGAAATCTCTACCAGAAACCACAGACTCCATATGGAACTCAACAGAATGCAATATTATCATGAGTTCTTATATTTTTTTTTTGCATGCTTGGTTAGGATAAAAGGAGACTCGAGGCCCATCAAATATCCACTTTTTGATTGCACCACAAATCTATCAATGAGTTACTCATAAAGCCCAGAGAGAGAATATAAAGGAAGGGGGAAAAGTAAAGGCTGCCGAGAGAAAAGGACATGGGAAGAGAAAATAGAAGAGAATTACAGATAAGATTATGTTTAAGTTTGTGCTTATGTTCCTTAAATAAATACCTACACTCTCAAAATCGTATGGCACAGCAAACATACATTCCAAAAGAGACGCACAGAGCCTTGAAAAGAGGAGACTGAGAGGGGACATGATCAAAACTTTCAAAATACTGAAGGGAATAGACTTAGCAGATAAAGACAGATTGTTCACCCTCTCCAGCAGTCCACTCACATGGCCGCCTTAGGTCAAAGACTATTGCCCTAACTCAGTCTAGCCTTACCTATGTACGTTCTGGTTCAGCAGGAACTTGTCTAACTTTGTCTTGAATCCCTGGAGGGTGTTTTCCCCTATAACAGCCTCCAGAAGAGCGTTCCAGTTTTCTACCACTCTCTGGGTGAAGAAGAACTTCCTTACGTTTGTACAGAATCTATCACCTTTCAATTTTAGAGTGCCCTCTCGTTCTCCCTACCTTGGAGTGGGTGAACAATCTGTCTATATCTACTAAGTCTATTCCCTTCATTATCTTGAATGTTTCTATCATGTCCCCTCTCAATCTCCTCTGTTCGAATCCCTGGAGGGTGTTTTCTCCTATGACAGTCTTCGGAAGAGCGGTTCCAGTTTTCTACTACTCTCTGGGTGAAGAAGAGCTTCCTTACCTTTGTACGGAATCTGTCCCCTTTTAACTTTACAGAGTGCCCTCTCGTTCTCCCTACCTTGGAGAGTGTGAACAGTCTGTCTTTATCTGCTAAGTCTATTCCCTTCATTATCTTGAAGTCAAAAATCACCCCAGGTAGTGAGGGATCAGCATACCAAGTTTCGTTCAAATCGGTCAAGCCGTTTTTGCGTGATCGCGGCACATACATACATACACACATACACACATACATACATCCGATTTTATATATATAGACTAGCTGATGACCCGGCATTGCACGGGTATTTAATTATAGCAATAACACAGTAAATGGATTCAAATAAAGATACTTTATAGTGGTGAACGAAATTATATTTTTACAGCTTTATAAAAAGTACAATAATCAAATTATAATGCAAAATATTAGACAAAATGAATACAATACAACAAACACAAAACTTGATTATAAACAACATTTTTAGTTTCACCTCCAGGAGCAAGAACATATAAATTCTTGGGTGAAGAGACCCCCAGAACATATCACCCCAGGTCGTGAGGGATCTGCATACCAAGTTTCGATCAACTCGGTCAAGCCGTTTATTATTTACTGTGAGAATGGCAGCTGTGTACAATTTTTCCATTGACATGAATGGGTGAAAACTGATTTTCTGTTTGTAGCTCCGCCCATGTGTGCAGGTGGGCCGCGAGACCCACAGAACATATCACCCCAGATAGTGAGGGATCTGTATACCAAGTTTCGTTCAAATCGGTCAAGCCGTTTTTGAAGTACTGTGAGAATGGCAGCTTTTTACTTTTTTTCCATTGACATGAATGGGTGAAATCTGATGTTCTGTTTGTAGCTCCGCCCACGTGTGCAGGTGGGCCGAGAGACTCCCAGAACATATCACCCCAGGTAGTTGGAATTACTGTGAGAATGGCAGCTTTTTACATTTTTTCCATTGACATGAATGGGTGAAATCTGATTTTATGTTTGTAGCTCCGCCCACGTGTGCAGGTGGGCCGCGAGACCCCCAGAACATATCACCCCAGGTAGTGAGGGATCTGCATACCAAGTTTTGTTCAAATCGGGCAAGCCGGTTTTGCGTTGGCAGCTTTTTACATTTTTTCCATTGACATGAATGGGTGAAATCTGATTTTCTGTTTGTAGCTCCGCCCACTTGTGCAGGTGGGCCGCAAGACCCCCAGAACATATCATCCCAGGTAGTGAGGGATCTGCATACCAAGTTTCGTTCAAATCGGTCAAGCCGTTTTTGCGTGATCGCGGCACATACATACATACACACATACATACCTCCGATTTTATATATATAGATGTATTACTGTTTTTGTTGTATTGTGGTGTTGCATTGTATGCAGAGTCTGGTTTCTTGGCAGTTCAGTTTAACTTTTGTCTACATATTTCTATTTTTAGTTTGTGATTATTCCATATTGGGCGAGGGTGTATCTGTCTGTGTGTATGAAAGGGACATGGCTTTCTGATAGCATTGACTGTACAGGATCAAATGACTGTACATGATCTGGCTTGTTTAGTTTTACAATGTATGTGTTGGTGTTCTAGTGCTCACTGCAGTGTTTAAGATGCTGCCTTTTCCTAGGTACACTCTTGTTGTGCGATATGTGGATTGTTACTATTTTTCATATAGATGGGGGGGGGGGGGGTGTCAAAAAATGATGGGCCCCGGGTGTCAAATATGCTAGGTACGCCACTGATTATCAGAACTTGGATGACCTGTCTTTCAGTTCATCTAAGTGCCGACTTGGGCGGGTTTTTCGACCTATTTAAGTTTTGATTATGAGCCCCATATTTTAAGTACAAATGCAGATAAACATCAAATTACAGAATGCAAAAGAAGAAATCAAATTATAGAATGCAAAAAGTAAAATTAAATAATTGCCCATGGTATGATAAGGTGGAAAAACATAATATAAATGGAGCCAAGGGAAGACAAATTGCGAGTATGAGAAGCCAAGTCAGATAGATGGACATGCTGCTATGTCCGTTATGTTGTATGTGGCCAAAAGCAATGAACGTAAACTGTGATGGAAAAAGGATGAAAAGTGTGAATGCAAGGCACCAAGAAAAACAAGAAGAAGAAACCCAGAAGACTTAAACGGCACAAAACAAATGTTAGGCGTACTTAAGACTTGCTAAGTCTGTGGATGGAAAAAAAATTAGAAAAAAAAGAGTACAAAAGTGAATTCCAAAGTAATATATCAGGAAATATGATATGAAGCAAAGTACTCAGATTGTCACTTATTATTGTCTGTGCGCATTGCAGATTCATTCTATTTGCCTTTTGTTTTAAACTAAAAATCTTTCAATAAAAAATTTGAACTTAAAAAAGAAGATCAGTTCAGGATGTAAGACTGAAAGCTTCCCAAAAATTGATAGAGTAATGTGGGCTGCGTGCACTGCTGTGATCTGAGTATAGGGAGCGTAAAAAAAAAAAAATTAAAAGAAAGAGCATCAAATCAGGAAAAATCTCAGAATATGTATTAGCTATCAAAACCATAACCGGGGGGTCACGTGATGACGCTGAGCTGAACGGAGGCTCCCGGCTCGAGCTCTGACCCTCTCGCGCATCAATTTCCGCTATACAAAGCTTTCTCACCTTGCTTCCTCCTTTTCTTTTCGGCGCCCCGTACAGCGGAAAGCCTTGGGGTGCTAACGACTGCTTCGGCAGCTCTCCACACAAGTTTCCCGGCAAGTTATGCCCGTGAAGACCCCGCGGCCGGTCCGAGCTCAGCGCGCGCACGGAGCAACTAAGATGGCGGCCGGAACTGAGACCCCGCCACGCGTGTTACTGCAGGAAGACGCGGTCCAGGAATTAACCCGGACTATCTCCGCGGCAATTGATGAGCGGCTTACTAAGCTCCAGGCGACAGTGGAGGACATGCGTGATTGCCTGGAGAGACATGGCCAACGCCTTCAGACCGCGGAGTCCCGAATAGCTGCCCAGGAGGACCGATCTGGAGTGCTGGAGACTCAGGTTCGGGCCCTGCAGGCCCAGTGTTCAAACCTCCATGACAGGCTGGAAGACCAAGAAAACCGCGGCCGCCGTAATAATATCCGTCTGGTGGGCCTGGCGGAAAATATCCGGGACGCCGACCTGCGTGAGCTGGTGGAGAGATGGCTGCCCGACGCTGTGGGTTTCACTCCTGAAGGATCGCGCACCTTGGTGGAGAGGGTGCATCGCCTGGGCCAGCGCCGCGAGGGCGAGGGCAAGCCTCGACCTGTTATTGCCAGGTACTTGAACTTTGCTGATAAGGCCCAGGTAATGGCGTTGTACAGGAAAAAGGGCATGTTGGAGCGTGAGGGCGCTAAGATTCTATTTTTCAATGACTACTCCGCAGAGGTGGCTGCCCGCCGGCGCGCCCTAGCACCTCATTGCTCTGAGCTCCGCAACAGAGGCCTCCGTTTTGTGGTGCAATATCCTGCACGGGTCCGGGTCTTTGAGGCCGGGGGACCGAAGATCTGCGAGGATGTGGAGGCACTGCAGGCCTACATTAGATCCTTGGCGCCGATACCCCCGGACCCCTGAATAGCCTTTCTTAGCCACCTTGGGGCTGTTTCTGGGTTCTGCATCTCTGGTGCCTGAGCCCGGGGCCTTGCGGTACAGTACTGTGCCTTTGCTATGTGTCTCCCTTTTGGGGAGGCTTCGGGGCCTTTGCTGGACCTCTACTCTGCTAAGTTCGGGGATGCCCTGCTGGTTTTTTTTTTTTTTTTTTTTTGTTTGCTCTTTTGTGGGACTTCCTATATGGCTGCACCTACTGATCCTGCTGTTTTGGCACCTGCTTTGGTCCTGACTAGCCAGAGCCTTGGACCGGATTACTATACTCTTAATTGGCACGCAGGAACCCCGGACTCTGGATTTCGGGTGCTTGATATGCCAATCTAAGACCCTTGCTACTTGTTATCTGCTTAGTTTCAGCTTGTTTGTTTGCCTTTGGACCTGTTCGTGTGGGGAGGTTTATCACGGGGGGAAGTTTGAGTATCTTTGCGTGGGGGGGTTGGGGGGGGCTTTCTGACCTATGTTTTTAGCTTGGGGAGGGAGATGGTTTGGGTGCTGGGCGGGTGTGGGTGGGGGAAGTGAAAGAGAGAATGGGCGGGGTGAAGAATGTATGGTGAGGTGTGGATTGTTTGTGTGGGGTGCGCTTGGGTTTGCTTGTTTGTGTGCTATGGATGGGGGCTTGGGAGGAGGGGATTGGATGAGGGGGGGCGTTTCTCTAGTTCAGTGGGGGATGTGGGGCCTGATTGCCTGTGCTTGGGGGTTTAGCTGGGAGACCCTCAGGGACTCAGTGACGACTAGTTGGGACAATGCATTGGCGCTAAGTTCCTCACATGGTTATGGCTGACTTGGTGTGTCTCACGCTGAACGTAGCGGGCATCAATTCACCAGTAAAGCGCATGAAGGTTCTGTCGTTCTTGAAGAAGGAAAAGGTCTCTGTGGCTTTTCTACAGGAGACTCACCTCACGGCATGTGAACACCAGAAATTACAGCGTGATTGGGTGGGGGAAGTAGTGGCCTCCTCTTACTCTTCTAGACAGAGGGGGGTGGCTATCCTCATACATAAGGCAGTGGCGGCGGTCACACACAGAGTTATCAGGGACCCTCAGGGTCGCTTTATCATCTGGGTGGGCACACTGAATGACAGATCCGTGGTACTTTGCAATGTCTACGCTCCCAATGTTTACACTCCTTCTTTCTTCTCCATGCTAGGGGCCCACT
Source organism: Geotrypetes seraphini (assembly GCF_902459505.1). Taxonomy (NCBI): domain Eukaryota; kingdom Metazoa; phylum Chordata; class Amphibia; order Gymnophiona; family Dermophiidae; genus Geotrypetes; species Geotrypetes seraphini. The sequence goes on from NC_047084.1 coordinate 133,257,816, forward strand.
TACTAGCACTGCCGAATTATGAACTCCTGGTGGGAGGGGATTTCAACATCACTAGTGACCCCTCCATTGACTGTAAGCCTCCGAGACCAGTGGCGGCGGACAATGAACGTAGGGGGGTGAATTTTCTAATGGGAGAACTTGACCTGCAGGACGTGTGGAGGGTGTACCATCCTGGGGAGGTGGATTTCACCTTCTTCTCTGGGGTTCATCACTGCCATTCTCGACTGGACTATTTCTTACTCCCTTCTCGCTCCGTTGGGCGGGTGGTGCGCACCCACATATTGGATGTCCCTTTCAGTGATCACGCTGCCGTGACATTGACTTTAAAGTGGGGAAGTGGTTCCCAGGGGGACCGTATTTGGCGTCTTAATCCCTCCCTGTACCTTGACGAGGAATTCCATACCCATCTTATTGAGGAATGGTCTAAGTATAAGCTGACGAACGAAGGGACCGAGGTTTCGGACACCATATTTTGGGAAGCGGCGAAGGCCTATCTCCGTGGCTGCATAATAGCCTACTCTATTCGCAAGCGCAAGCTCAGGGATGCGGAACTCACGACGTTGGCGAAACAGATGAGGGAATGCAGGTTATATCATCTAAGGCACAGCTCCGAGGAAGCTCGACAGTCGTACCTCCGGCTGCGTAAGCAAATTGATGCCATTCTTTCTGCACGGGCTTTGACTCATCTTGATGTGTATAAGTATCAGCTTTATAGGTGGGGTAATCGGGCGGGGAAGCTCCTGGCCAATCTAGTGCGCCCGCACCGTCGCGCCGCCCGCATTTCTCATATACGGGATTCTTCGAATGTGTCGCATCGGACGGAGATAGCTATCCAGAATCAATTTGTTCGTTTCTATACAGATCTTTATAGTGCGGGCGTGTATAATACTGAGGAACGTGACACTTTCTTTCGTGATCTGAATCTCCCTGCTGCTTCGGAGGCACATCGAGACCTTCTTAATGCTCCTATTACTTGCCAAGAGGTCTCCGCAGCCATAGGACGTCTAAAACTCGCTAAGGCCGCTGGACCGGATGGTATGGGGCCCGAGTTCTACAAGATCTTACAGCATCATGTGGGTCCTGCTCTCTGCGCCATGTTTGGTGACATGCAAACCTCGGATAGAATTCTCCCGGAACAGAGCCATGCTCACGTAGTGGTGCTTCCTAAACCGGGCAAGGACCCCACCTTGGTGGGCTCCTACAGACCCATATCCCTGCTTAACCAGGATATGAAAATACTTACGACTATCTTGGCTAAGCGCCTTGCTCAGGTTGTCCCTCTGCTCGTGCATCCTAACCAAGTAGGATTTGTGCCTGGCCGTTTCTCTTCGGCTAACATCATTAAGGCGCTGGTGGCTTTACGGGAGGGAAGGGGACGATCGGGCGACGACTTGCTGGCCAGTTTAGACGCGGAGAAGGCCTTCGATAAGGTTGTTTGGCCTTACCTTTTCTGGGTCTTGGGCCGCTTCGGGATCACGGGCTCTTTTCTAGAGTGGGTGGTCCGTTTGTATACGGCTCCTACAGCCCAACTCCTCATTAACCGCCAGCGCACGGAATCCTTTCCATTGCGGAGAGGGACCCGGCAGGGGTGCCCCTTGTCGCCGTTGCTGTTTATACTTTCGCTTGAACCGCTGGCGGCTAAGATACGAGATGCCCCGGGAGTAGAGGGCATCCGAGTGGGGGCGGAGGTCTGCAAGATCACCATGTTTGCGGATGACATGCTACTTTTTGTCGGGAATGCCCGGGTTTCTATCCCTCGTATCACTGCCTTCATTGACTCTTTTGGGACCTTTTCCGGACTGTGTATCAACTTCAGTAAGTCTGAGGCGCTCCCGGTCTCTGCGCCTTGTGCTTCCCGAGCTCTGCCCTCCTTTCCTTTTCGGTGGGCGGAGGGAGAACTTAAATACCTTGGGATTTTTCTTAGCGCAGATTGGGCTGCGGTTTATCGCAGCAACATTGTTAATCGCCTTGCCCAACTTCGGGACGCTTGCCATCGATGGGGTGACCTCCCTCTGTCGCTCTATGGTCGCATTGCCTTAGTGAAAATGGTTCTGCTGCCTAAAATTTTGTATCCTTTGCAGATGATACCCTTGTGGCTGCGCGCGACCGAGGAGAGGAATTACAGGTCTTTCGTCGGCTCTTTTATCTGGCGGAATAGGAGGGCACGTGTGGGGTTCTGGAGACTTACACAGAGCAGAGCCCGGGGTGGGTTAGCGCTCCCAGATCTTCGGCTATATAATGTCGCGGCCTTGATGCGCTGGGTACATGAACTATACATGTCGGGCTCCCGTTTTGCTCCGTCGGGATTATTCGATTCCTGGGCAACCCCGTACTGCGCGTTAGCTTGTCTTGACGCTCCTGGGTGGCGTCGCCCTAGAGCGGGCTGTAATTCTCTCTGGCTGGATCCGCTGAGACGCGCGCTGCTCTGGTGGCGATGCCGGATAGGGGGTGGATCGCGGGACAACTGGGCTTTCCAATTTGTCAGGGGTAACCCTGCGTTCCTACCAGGCGTCGGTGCGGCGCGAGGCCTTGAGGCCAGATTTGGAGCTCGTTTCTGCTTGGGCCATGTTGTCCCATTGACATTTGGAGATGGGACGTTCCCCACCCTCGCTGACCTTCGCCGTCACTGGTCTCTCCCTGACATGCCTCTTTTTGCTTATTTGCAGCTTCGCCATTTTTATGATACCCACCGTAAAGGTGCCCCTATTGGAGGTAGCCTCCTGAAGGTTGACCACATCTTTCTCTCTCTTCCCGCCTCTATGAATTCTCTTTCTACTTGGTACAGGATGGCCCGGGAAGAACGACCGGACCCCCGACTCCTTGGCCTGGCTTCCCAGTGGACGGAGGAGCTCGGGGAGCAGGTTGGGGTTGACACATTGGTAGCATGCTTTTCCTGCATCCCTCGGGGGGCGAGACACATCTCTTTGCAGGAAATACAGTTCAAAATATTACATCGCACATACTTTACTAGGGTACGGGGTAAGAGGGCGGGCCTTTGGGAATCTGATTTGGGAATCTGTGTTAAATGTCAGCGTATGCGTGGCACCCTTGTACACATGCTATTGGAGTGCCCGCAGCTGGCACCTTACTGGAATGGGGTGCTGGAATTACTGGCTAGGATTGTGCAGTTGCCTTTTCAATGGTCATACTTACTCATTCTCCTGGGGTGTGAGGGGGAGGTGCTGGACCAGGGCCTCAGTCTGGAGCACTGGCGCTTTCTCTATACCACCCTGCTGGTGGCCAAACGTGGGGTGCTCCACCTCTGGATGGATGTAAATGTGCCCGAGGTGCTAGTGTGGAGGCGGTCCCTGCTCGAGGTGGCTCGATGGGAGCTCCGCGTCCACCCGGACCCTTCGTCAGCGTCCCAGCGCTTGTATCGCTCTCTATGGGATGCCACTATATTGGAAATTGGCTCTTCGTGAATGGCTATGCGTTTTGCCACAATATTCTCACTGGACTGGGGGAATGGGGGGGGGTTAGTTCCCTATCTGTTTACTCGCCTGATGGATGTGGGTTGGTATGTGTATGTGTGTGTGTCGGAGTGATTGGGGTGCGCCTGATGTATGGCAGTTGTGGTGTGTCTGCGCTGGCTGGATTTTGGGGTTTTTTCTAGGGTTCTGTTCATTAAAAGGTTGGCTTGTACTGCCCAGAAGGCGTGTTCATGTGCCTTCTGAATATGCGGTCTGGGAAGGGGTGACTTTTCCACTGGATTGTTCGGCCCTTCTCCGGGCCTGGCGTAGTCTGTTTTGACTTGATGTTCATGCCCAATCCCAGTCCTGCTTGTATTGAAATGTTTTGTCTTGGCTGTACAATGCTTTTCTGATTAATAAAAATTATTTAAAAAAAAAAAAAAAAACCATAACCAAGAAAAATCCAGCAGATCTGCTGCAAAAGGCAAACACCAAAAACAAGGACAAGACTGCAGGATGGAGTGTTTCTCCAAAACGCGGACCGTGTTGGGTCCGTATTCCATGTCGACGAGAGCCATTTTTTAAAGATTGCAATTTTGTCTAATTTTTTAAATAAAGATTCCTGCCCCTTGTACATTCCGTCCTGCAGTCTTGTCCTTGTCTTTAGCTCTCAAGACCAGCCCCAAAGTGCAAAGAAACAGGAGTTTCACACGAATTGTAGAGCATTGCGGTCTGCGTGCACTGCTGCAATACGGGTACAGAGGGCGCGATGATGTGTGCAATAGAGAAGAAATGAAATAATAAAAAAGCTGGAAAAAACATATGTGATAAAACCAAAAAGGGGGGAGGGGATAAGAGGAAACAAGGGTGCGTAATACACATGCGCATAAGTGGTGCGTTTTTTATGATGTCACTAGGATCTCGGCGTGAAAAAAGATGAGAAGACACTGGGGCATTGGACAACGTGTGTGTTAAACAGACACAAAATGCTAAAAGGTGAAAACTAATAAAAATGAAGAGAAAAGGGACAAAAAAAAAACTTAGGGCTCCTTTTACTAAGCTGCGATAGCATTTTTAGCACATGCAGAATTGCCGTGCGTGTTAAACCCGCACTATGTGGCTAGAACTAACGTCAGCTCAATGCTGGAATTAGCATCTAGCGCGGGGGACAATGTAGTGCGTGCTAAAACTGCAATCCCAGCTTAGTAAAAGGAGCCCTTAATTAAAAGATAAAAGCAGGCAAATGGAATAAATGTCTAACCAACTTTATTTCAAACGCACTTACCTATCAAACTTTCAGGAAGCCAATCAAAATTTACCTCTTCGATAAACTGCTCTGACTCCACCTCTACCCGGATGTACTTTTATTCCTCTTCCAGACAAATTTGATTAATCTTAACATGCCAATGCAATTTCGAAAGTTATTTTGTAATATCGCTGTCTGTATACAGTCTCTTCCTCTGTAAACAGCTCTGAACTGTTTGTGGTATTGTGGTATATGTTAACAAATTATACGAGGATGCACAACATATAATATGCTTATATAATGATTCAAAATGTTGTGTGATCGTGGCACCGAGGTACCCCCCCCCCTTCAAACCCAGCATGGTCTCAGCGTGGCTGCACTTTTCAAGGCTGTATTGTTTGTTCCCCTGATGAGCCAAAAATGGGTGAAACAAAGTTGCTTGTTGGGAAGATTGGAGAAGACGTAACAGCGTTGGAGCTCAAGTCGTCTTTTGTCAGCTAAGTCCTTGAACATGCCTCAGGGAGACTTTGCCCTTTTCTAAACCTGAGCTGTTCTATGAGGGAGTTTTTTTGCCAGTGAAAGTATCAAAAGAAGTTTTGATTTGTACCTTTTGGTTCTATACTGCTACATTAGTCTGAGGCTTTTTCTCCCTCTTTTGGGGTGCATGCTGGTTTGAAGAGGGGGATACCTCGGTGCCACGATCACACAACATGTTGAATCAGTATTGTGGTATATAAAAATAAAGTTATTATTAAATGTGGAATAATGAAAAGGCGTATGAAAAAAGCCTTTTGACATCTAAAATGTAATAAAAAAAAGAAAAGTGTAAACATTTATTTTTACAGATCATATGAGGAATTAACTTAAAACAATACATAGAACGATGCACGTATAAGAAAAATAACATTTGAAACTTTGTCAATAAAGTAAATGAAAGAGAGTATCTAGTGGGATTTATTTATTTATTTATTTTTTAGAAAAAGGTGATAATCAAAGAAATACACTGTAATCGAGTTCAGTATTGAGACCCAAGAACATAAGAATAGCCTTGCAAGGTCAGATCTTGCCCAGTAGCCTGTTCTCATGGTGGCCAATCCAGGTCACTAGTACCTGGCCAAAACCCAAAGAGTAAGCAAGATTCCATGCTACCGATCCAGGGCAAGCAGAGGCTTCTCCCATGTCTTAATAACAGACTATGGACTTTTCCTCCAAGAATTTGTCCAAACCTTTCTTAAAACCAGCTACGCTATCATGAATGATGCGTTGTTCTACTTTTAAAAGAACTGTATCAATGTTGTCTCTTTTTGGAGTGAGTTTAATAGTTCTGAAGACAAAGAATCTTAAGTCTGCTATTTTGTGGTTGTTGAGGCTGGTGTGATTCCTCCCAAACATAACATAACATAAAATTGTATTTCTAGACCGCATAACCTTGAAGTTCAATGTCATTTACAAAAATTTAAATAATAACAAATGAAATAATAAAAATAATAGCTGAGACCAGGGATGTATTTCTCTATGACAATATATATATTGCCATAGATAGTTTCACAGGTTATTCCTGAGAAACACTGAAGTCTCTTCTGCTGTCCTGGATTGAAGAGTATTAGCACTTACTCTCTGGTATTTGAAACTTTGAATATCATTTTGTGTGGCTTATAATAATACTAATAACAGTTTATATACCGCAGGACCGTGAAGTTCTATGCGGTTTACAATGAATTAGAAGATTCTACAAATTGAATGGGACATTCATAGTTAGAGATTAGTGGTTAACAGTTTACGGGATCAGATTTGGGGGGGGCGAGATTGTGATGGGGGTCGATTGTGCAGATTCGTTACTTAGGTACTTCAAGAACAGGTATGTTTTTAGATGTTTCCTAAATTCACCATAGTTATTTGTGTGTATAATTAGTTTTTCCAGGTCTTTGCCCCATGTGGCTACTTGATACGATAGAAGTTGTTGATGGTATCTCTTAAATTTACATCCTCTAGCCGATGGGGAAATGAACTTCAGGTGTGTTCTTCTCTTATGTCTGTTGGTTCAGAAGACGAGGTCAGTTATATATTAGGGGCTAGACCGGATAGTACCTTGAAGCAGAGGCATCCCAGCTTGAGCTTCGCACGTGCCTCCATTGGCAGCCAGTGCAGGAGTTGGTAGGAAGGGGTTATGTGATCGGACTTCTTCAACCCAAAGATCATCCTTGGGGATCTAATCAGCTACAATATTTCAGAAAAGATAGGTTTTTAGTTGATTTCTGAAATGTACATAAGAGTGAGATGAGAATAGCAGGTGTCGGAAGTCCTTATCGTAGAAAGCTGATTGAATTGAGAGAGTATGATCATATTTCTTACTTTTACAACCCTTGACGGAGGGAAATACGAAAAGGGCATGAGATCTATTATTTCTTTGAGAAGCTATTGAGAATATATCAACTAAGTAGAGTGGAGCCTGACCGAAGGCAACTTTACAATATATACAGCCTAATTTAAAGATTATACGAGCTTCCACAGGAATCCAATGCAACTCCCAATAGAAGGGGGTTATATGGTCGAACTTCTTCAAACTATAGATAAGTCTTACCACAGTATTCTGAATAAATCTCAATCTGGCAATATTTTTATTGGTATTGGTAAGATACACAATAGTCCAGTTGGCTTAGTAATAGTGACTGGACCAAGATTTTGAATGCAGAAATTTCAAAGTATGGCCTAATGATATATAACATCCATAGCATGTGGTATCCCTTTTGGACCATAACATCAATCTGATTCTTCATGGTTAAGTTCTGATCATAGACAACTCTTAATATTTTAATTGAAGAATGAATTGCATATTGAGTAATATTTAGAATCATGGATGGTTCAAGGGGAGTCTTTTGAGAGGAAGCAAAGAAGAATCTCATCTTTTCATAATTTAATAATAATAACTTTATTCTTCTATACCGCCATAGTCAGGTGACTTCTAAGCGGTTCACATTGAAGAGGGCTGGACAATCAGTGAATTACTGGATGCAAAAAGAGAGGGCATAAGAAATAGACATGTTTTCTTTGAGCCTATACAACTGACAACCTTTTTGTCAGCTGCACACCTGAAAGCTGGGATTAATACAACATGAGCGTTCATTATTTGATTAGGTCACTTCCTCAGCTAAGTGTTCCTGTTTTTTCTTCTTATTGATATATTGCTAAGATTTGCGTAAGGCTCACCGTTTTACATCTTGGATCCATAATAGGAGGACTTGAGGAGGAGATTAAGATTATTTTTCTTTGATTATAACTATTGTCTTGTTTGGAATGTGTTCTTTAATGCCTCTCCTTTCTGTACAAGTGTATACTTGATTGTTTATTTGAAAATTGATAAATAAATAATTAAAAAAAAATAATAATAAACATATTACATAAGAAATGGACATATTACAGCATTTTGCATAAGAAATGGACATGAGGGAGATATGGGTCTCAAGTATACATTATGAGTCTCAAGTATGCGACATGAGGTAGAAAGCTGGAAAGTCAGCGAAATTACCGAATGCAAACAGAGAAGGTACAACATATTATTGATAGACGGAAAATACAAATTTATGAATTTAGTGTTTAGTGTGGCTTCTCTTTAGGAGTTAAATCTGTCAAACAGAATGGCTTTGATTACTCTTCGAAATGCGCCATAGGACAGCCTGGCTCCATTGATGTAGCAGCCCAGCCAGGACTGTTGTCAGTTTAAATTCTGACATCCAAGAATCCATTGAACTCAAGACAACTTCTATAATGTGAATTATGTTAGCAACTGTTGAACTACATGGAATAATAATCATGATGTCATCAGCATAACTAAATAGCTTTATATCTAAATTGCTTAATCTAGAACCAAGAGAGGAAAGATACACATTAAATAGTATAGGAGAGAACATAAGAACATAAGAAGTTGCCTCCGCTGAGTCAGACCAGAGGTCCATCTCGCCCAGCGGTCCATTCTCACTGAGGCCCATCAGGCCCACTGCCTGAACAGTGGTCTCTGACTAATTTTACAAATTACCTCTAATCCTATCCCTCTAACCTTACCTCTACTCTTATCTGTACCCCTCAATCCCTTTGTCCTCCAGGTACCTGTCCAGACCCTCCTTGAAGCCCTGTAGCGTGCTTCTGCCTATCACATTCTCCGGTAGCGCGTTCCATGTATCCACCACCCTCTGGGTGAAAAAGAACTTCCTTGGTGGTGGTGAACCTTGGCGAACCCCACATGGATTCTTCCATGTCATTATTAAACCTAACCTGATATGAATAGAATTCAAGGAATCCTTTGAACCATGAGTGTATTCTGCGGTGGATCCCAAAAGCATCCAAGCATTCTAGTAATTTAACTAGATAGAAGATGCTGCTCTTCTGACGGTGTGACCAAAATAAGACAGTCGTAACTTCATCATTTGAGCTTTGTGTGACATAGCCGGTTCGATCTCTTCCAGAATCGATTTGTTAGTTCTTCTGGAGGTCCACAGCATGCATAAAATCCTTCTCCATCACCAAAGCTCAAATGAGTCAGTCTTAACTGTCTTGTTTCCTTGTGTCCAGCTTTTGCATCTGTAATTGACCACTGAGAAAATGAGTGTGTGGACAAGTGTAATCTTTGTTAGGAGTGTTATTTTCTTGCCTTTGAATACTTTGTCAAGGGCCTTCATTGAAGAGCGACCAAGTGCTATTCTGCCGAGTGTTTCTTTGTTTACGAAAGAGCCCAGGCGATTGAAATCCTTCACAACTTCTATCACCTTCACGCTCAAAATCTTCATTAGTATTGAAGTATTTCATTCCACCTACACCAGCCTTCCTCACGCTTTTCCACCAGACAACATGTTCAAAATGACAGCAAAATATCATGATAGTGTGAAATATCTTTGAGCTGTCTACGGAATACTAATAAAAGGAAACCACATTATTTTAAGGCAGAACGCATGCACACCCTTAAGAGAGATGTGAAAAATTTCTACCGAGGTATTTATTAGCAGCAGCTGAAATTCATAAGACAGACCAGGCATGTTGTCAACATCTGTGTGGAAGAAACTCTATGAACTCCTTCCCGTGCACTGTACAGGGGAAGGACAGTCATTTTCAATGGGCGGGACTCGTAGCTGAAGGGACCGTGTTTCCTTCCAGCTCCCAACATTTAACAAACATATGGAAGAGGGGAGTTCAAGGAGTAGGGGGGTTCCCAGGAGCATCCGGTGGCAGAAGGGATTGAGCATCTCACCTGCCTTTCTGGGGGAAGGAAGGAGGGAGGGTAGGGGATGGTTTGGGGGGGTCAGTGGCACGGGGGTTCCAGGACCAGGTGGAGGCATGGTACAGGGTATTTGGCCAGGCAGGAGGAATTAGGCATCCCTACTGCCATTTTCGCTGCCGTGGGGGAGGGGGTCACTGTGCCAGTTCGTAGGAGGTCATTAGGGAGGACCATTAGCACGGGGGGCTTTTTTTTTATGGGACAGATTGTACATGTGTAGCACATGCACATCTGTGCCATAAAAAAAATAAAAAGAAGCCCTAACAGCAGTGAGGGGAGGCTGCTTCCCTTGTCACCGCTGTTAGGGCTCTACGCATGTGTCAATTGCTCACTGAGCGACTGATCTGTTGGGTTTGCAAGGCAAATCCAGTCAGTATTTTTAGTGCAACCAGGCCTTAGTCTTGTTAACTATCCCTTTTAAAATAATTCCCAGCATCCTGTTTGCTTTTTTGGCCGCTGCTGCATCGAGATGGAAGAAGATATCTTCTTCTTCAAGGGTCCAGCGGCAACAAGGGGGCATCCGTGGAAAATTAGGGGCGGAAAACTGCACGGGGACACCAGGAAATTCTTTTTCACTGAAAGGGTGGTTGATCGCTGGAATAGTCTTCCACTTCAGGTTATTGAGGCCAGCAGCGTGCCTGATTTTAAGGCCAAATGGGATAGACACGTGGGATCTATTCACAGAGAAAGGTAGGGGAGGGTCATTGGGGTGGGCAGACTAGTTGGGCCGTAACCCTTATCTGCCGTCTATTTCTATGTTTCTATGTTTCTATTGGGTGAAAGGTTTCATCCTATTGTCTACGATGATATCCAGATTCTTTTCTTGGGCACTAATTCCCAAGGTGGACCCTAGCATCTGGTAACTGATTCAGGTTATTCTTTCCCATGTGCATCACTTTGCATTTGTCCACATTAAATTTCATCTGCCACTTGGACACTCAGTCTTCCAATTTACTAAGGTTTGCCTGCAATGTTTCACAATGCGTTTTAACAACTTTGAACAGTTTAGTGTCATCTGCAAATTTAATCACTTCACTCGTCATTCCAATTTCCAGTTCATTTATAAATGAGTTAAATAGCACCGGTCCCAGTACAGACCCCTGTGGCACTCCACTGTTTACTCTCCTACATTGAGAAAGTGACCATTTAACCCTACCCTCTGTTTTCTATCCAATAACCAATTCCTAATCCACAACTGAACTTTGCCACTTATTCCATGACTCTTGTCCTGATGGCGATTGATGGTTTCTTTCCGTGTCTCTCAGTCTGTAACTCCCACCCCCTTGTTTCACTTGTTCTGACTTTAATTAACACAGGGAACAATAAGCAGTTCGTATGAGGGTCTGACTTACTAACCATTAAGAAATAAAATTTTCACTGTATAAACTGTTGATATTATTACATGACCAGCCACGGAGGAACTTCAATCCCGTTGTAAGTGATAAAGAATCTGTGTCTATTTATTTGGTCGATAAGACAAAATTCCACTCAAAGCTGTGTGGGGCAGCAAATGCCTCACAGTGTCTGTTCATAATTCAAGTGCTAATTACTGGGACTTTAGAGCTGGGTTGAAGATAAAACTTCCTAAATGGAAGTTTTACATAAAATTTCGGAGATGCACAATCCCTGTGAGGCTTTTTGATTTTTCTTTTTTAGTTCAATATTTTTATTGAATTTTATGAAAAAATATGAAAAAATACAAGAAGCAGTCCAAATACAAGTCCAAATTCAAGACATCGAAACAAAAACGCTTAATATAACACATATTCAGCTACAGTATACAATAGAAGGATCAAAACATTCTAAAAAAATCCAGACTATTTGAACTGCTTATGAAAGAATAAGAGAGAAAAGAGAAGAAGAAGAAATAAATATAGATAAAGAAGAAGAGAAGAAGAAGACAGGGGTGTCTATGAGACAGAACGAACATATGAGTCCAAAAATCTCCAAGGTGAGTTACATCGTACCAAGTTCATGGAAAGTCGAGCTATATTTTTCTTTTCATATGCATATGACTCAAATTTATGATACATGCTCAAAGAGTTCCACCCAAAAGTATAATCTAGTAACGAAGAGGTCTTCCAATTTTTCAAGATGTGCATAAGGGCAGTCACAAACATAGCATCAATAAGTTTAGGAGGACAGTTCGACTGAGCAAAGCAGGGGTGTTGAGATCGAAGAATTATAATGTCCAAAGAAATTTCTTCTGAGCAGTTAGTAATATGTGTTAGGGTGTCCCAAATGCGAGACCAGAAGGAACGAATTGGAGTACAATGGAAAAGCATATGATCAAGAGTTCCGGCATCTTTCATACAGTTCCAACATATAGAGTCTTGTTTTAGGTTAGCTTTCCACATCCGAAAAGGAGTCCATACCGCATTCCACATAATGAAGAACATTGACTGTGAAACTCTGGAGGATAGGAGGGGACGATTTGTCGAGGACCAAAAAAGATCCCAGTCAACCTCAGAGAGCGGGGTTGTCAGCATAGAGTCCCAATGTTTCATGGAGTGAGAGGAAAAGGTGAAGGAGTGGTCTCTTAAAATACTATAAAATAAAGATATTGCTTTACCTTTTGATATAGCCAATGTGGACCAGTGGCGTATAGTGTGAATGGATGTCAGAAAGTCAAATCGTAGAGACACAGAGGATATTGCTCCAGTAAGGGAAAGCCATTGTGAATAGGTAGAAGGAGGCAACGAGTAGGCAGAGCAGAGTGTATCAAAGGGAACAAGAGAAGTTAGAGTAGTTATTTGGTGAGGAAACCACAACCCAGCCCGCTGCCATCGTTTCCATGAAAAAGACTTCCCATTATTTTGGAGTTTGGGATTGTTCCAAATGGACATGAATGGGCTATCTTTAATTGAAATCTCGGCTATCGCATCCAATAGGTGGAGGGCATGCTGCGTTGCACTCAACAAGGAATACTTCCTCAATTGTCTAGGGACTGGAACCGTTGTCAAACAGGAGACATGTAAAGGTGCACATAAAAAACGTTCCATCTCAAACCAGGCTGGTGGATCCTGGGGACATGGACCAGTGATCCAATAAGCTCCATATATGGCCATTGATGCAATATAATAAAGATAAAAATCTGGTAAGTTTAAACCACCATTAATCTTAGAGGCTTTCAGCTTGGCGAGAGCAATACGAGGCTTTTCTTATTCCAAACAAATTCAGATATCTTCGTATTCAGCCAATGGAAAAATGTCTTTCTGCATAGAGAGGGAAGCATTGAGAGGGTGTAATTTATTTGAGGGGCAAGAGTCATTTTGATAGAAGCAATCCTGCCCCACCAAGATAGATAGAGTGGGGACCAGCGAGATGTTGTGCTCAGGATTAAGTTTTTAATTTTAGATATATTTAGATCTTGAGCATGAACTGGATCTTTACGTATTAAAACACCCAGGTACTTCACAGCCCCACGCGACCATGGAAAAGGGAAATGAGTGAGATCTGAAGGAGAGCTATGATCATTAAGAGGAAAAATCTCCGATTTCTCCCAATTGACTGTGTATCCAGAGAGCAGGGAGTACTGAGAAACGATGTTAACGAGGGCAGGGAGGGAACCAACAGGATCCCGGATAAAGAAATGCGCTTTTTGATTTTTCTTATTTTCTTTTTTTACTTAGACCACAACGAATTGTTTTTCTAGCAAATTCTGTAAATGTCATTTGAGTATCAAATTTTTTTTGGGGGGGTTGTGCATTCATTGCGAATGAAACGGAAAATGTCGTAGCGCTTCCCATGCTGGTTTCGTGCCATCTTAAACCCAAACCGATAGGAAAAAAACTGTTTCACTTTCTGTCAAAAAGTCCACCCGACATTCAGCCAGCGGTGGCCAGTGATTTTATTTTTTTAATGCGAACCGTCTCCACATCGAAAACAGGGGCTCTTTTTCTCTTTCAATATTTCTTTTCTTGTTTTTAATCGATTTAATTGTGTTTTATTAGCCGCATTGATCTGTTGTAAATTGTGGGATATCAAATTTTAATAATCATGAACGTAAACATTTAATTAATTAACCCCCCCTTTTGACAAAATTGCAAAAGCGTTTTTTAGCGCTAGCCATCGCTCTGTACACTCTGCGCTGCTCTGACGCTCATAGACTTCCTACGAGCGTTAGGGGCAGCACAAAGCATTCAGTGCACCAGCTGGTGCTAAAAACCTCTCCCGCGCTTTTGTAAAAGGGGGGAGGGGGTTAATTACTGTTAGGTGCTTAACTCAGTAGGCACCTACCACTTCGAATTAGGCGTCTATACCAAAGCACCTACCCACAAGTAAGCACGGTTAGGGACAGATCTGGGGTGCATTTTGCGCATGGTTTCACATAGGCGCACTCGTATAGACCAAGAAAACCCCGGCCTAAATGGCAGTGCGCCTAAGGTTTTCTTTTTCTTTTTAATTTATAGATCATATTGAGTCGGACAACACATGTTATAACCATTACGACCAATTTCAATCTAATAAAATATGCTCCAACATAAATTCAAACTTAAAATCCCTTCCTATCCCTCACCTAATCATAGCATTCTGGCGTAAGGGCAAAAGCAAAAAAAAAAATCATCAAATTTCTGTTCAATGTATACTAATACTAGATCATTCTTCCATGCTATTTCACAAAAAGGTGCCAACAAATAATTGGGTTTTCAGCATTTTCTTGAATTGCACACAATCCATACAAATCCTCAGGGTTCCAGGGAGAAAATTCCAGAGCTTCACCCCATCTATAGAAAGCAGGTGTCCAACCTGCGGCCCCGTGAAGTATTTTGTGCAGCCCCGGTCGAAGAGCGATACAGTGTTTTCCTCTGCTGCCCCAGGGTGTTTAAAGTCTTGCCGGCTCCCTCCTCTGTCTTGCTGCAGCGTTTGCGCGGCTCCAGAAACATTTTTTCAGCCAATGCGGCCCAGGGAAGCCAATAGGTTGGACACCCCTGCTCTAGATCATACATAATGAACATAATGTTCCTTCATAGTTAAGCTCTGGAATGCGTTGCCAGAGGTTGTGGTAAAAGCAGAGAGCATAGCTGATTTTAAGAAAGGTTTGGACAAATTCCTGGAGAAAAAGTCCACATGGGGAAGCCTCTACTTGCCCTGGATCGGCAGCATGGAATGTTGCTACTGCCTGGGTTTTGGCCAGGTACTAGTGACCTGGATTGGTCACCATGAGAACGGGCTACTGGGCTTGATGGACCATTGGTCTGACCCAGTATGGCTGTTCTTATGTGCTTGCGTGAGCCAAGTATAGGACAATGAAGCCATTGTGACATCACTGATGAGGTTGGCTCTGAGGCACTGTGGATTGAGGAATTATGACATCATGATCTCAGCTCTGGAATGTTGCTCTCATTGGGGTTCCGGAATCTTGCTATTCTTTGAGATGCTGGAATGTTGCTAGAAACATAGAAACATAGAAAGGCCCATCAAGTCTGCCCACTCTACTGACCCACCCCATTAAGTCTGAGTACTAATGACCTAGTTCCTTAACTCGACCCTCATAGGGATCCCACTAGGGCGTCCCATTTATTCTTAAAGTCAAGCACGCTGGTGGCCTCGATCACCTGCTCTGGAAGCTTGTTCCAGTGATCTACAACCCTTTCTGTGAAGAAATACTTCCTTATGTCACTATCAAATTTCCCTCCTCTGAGTTTGAGCGGATGCCCCCTTGTGACCGAGGGTCCTTTGAGAAAGAAGATGTCTTCTTCCACCTCGACACGTCCCGTGATGTATTTAAATGTCTCAATCATATCCCCCCTCTTCCTGCGTTCCTCTAGAGTGTAGAGCTGCAATTTGTTTAGTCTTTCTTCGTACGAGAGACCCTTGAGCCCCGAGATCATCCTAGTGGCCATCCGCTGAACTAGGATGATCTCGGGGCTACTCCTTGAGTTTTGGCCAGGCACTAGGGACCTGGATTGGCCACCATGAGAACGGGCTACTGGGCTTGAAGGACCATTGGTCTGACCTAGTGAGGCTATTCTTATGTTCTTACATGTGCCAAGTAAGGACAATCAAGCCACTGTAACATCACTGATGAGGTTGGCTCTGAGGCATTATGACATCACAATCTCGGCTCTGGAATGTTGCTCTCATTGGGTTTTGGCCAGGTACTAGGGACCTGGATTGGCCACCATGAGAACAGGCCCCTGGTCTGACCCAGTAAGGCTATTCTTATTTTCTTATGAGATCAGCCTCATCCCTCCTTGAGTTCTCAATTTTCTAGGGTTCATAGACCTTCCAAAAAGTTTGAAAAAGTAAAGGAACAGACCCATATAAAGTCTGGTGCACCGTAGAAAACACTTTATGACAGATGCATTGCTGTATTGGGAGCCAATGCAATTGCTTTAATACCGGCAAAATATGCGCTATCCTCGTTATTCCAGCAATTAATCTCGCCACAGAATTCATCAGCTGTGGTTGCGCTTTGCATTTGGCCTTGGCCAAACCCAGGTGGAGCATATTGCATACCAACCAGCGCCTAAGAAGTGGATTTAGTACTAGGGATGTGCATTTAGGGCCTGATTCTATAAACTGCACCTAGTGAATGATTGATAGCCGTATTTAATGGTGCCCATGAGTTAGAGGCCATTTATGAAATCAGGCCCCAAATGCACATCCCCTAGTACTTAAAATCCACTATGTTATAACATACATCTAAGGCCTGCATTTTCTCTTTTCTAAACCCACATTTAATTCTCTTTCTACTCTTCTGTACTCAGTAAGGGGGCCTTTTGTTAAGGTACGTTAAATGCTAAGATGCCCGTAGGATGTAATGGATGCCTTAGCATTTAACATACCTTAATAAAAGGACCCCTAAGTCTCTCTCTCAGTCCCCTTAAGCAAACATTAGATCACTCAATCACTTGACATTTCCAAGACCTTTCCTAGGAAGGGGGGGGAAATGAAATAACCTTCCAAATCTTTCCTTCTGTTTTCTACTTCCCACTCTCCTGTCATCTTTGTGTTTTCTTTCTTAACTAGTCTTTAAGCCCGTTACATTAATGGGTGCTAGAATAGATGTGTGTGTGTGTCTTTCTTTCTTTCTCTCTCTCCTTGGCTGTTGTCTGTCTGTTTGTCTTTCTGTCTCTCTCCTTGGCCGCTTTCTGTCTGTCTTTCTTTCTTTCTGTCTCTCTCTTTCATCGGCTGTCCACCAGGACCCCTTCCCTGCTCCCCCTGTCCACCACCACCTCTTCCCTGCTCCCCCTGTCCAGCAGCAGGCCTTTTCCCTTCCTTTTACCTCCCCCCTGTCCACCACCACCTCTTCCCTGCTCCCCCTGTCCAGCAGCAGCCCTTCTCCCTTCCTTTTACCTCCCCCCCTGTCCAGCAGCACCCCTTCCCTGCTCCCCTTGTCCAGCAGCAGCCCTTCTCCTTTCCTTTTACCTTCCCCCTGTCCAGCAGCACCCCTTCACTGCTCCCCCTGTCCAGCAGCAGCCCTTCTCCCTTCCTTTTACCTCCACCCTGTCCACCACCACCTCTTCCCTGCTCCCCCTGTCCAGCAGCAGCCCTTCTCCCTTCCTTTTACCTCCCCCCCTGTCCAGCAGCACCTCTTCCCTGCTCCCCCTGTCCAGCAGCAGCCCTTCTCCCTTCCTTTTACCTCCCCCCTGTCCACCACCACATCTTCCCTGTTCCCCCTGTCCAGCAGCAGCCCTTCTCCCTTCCTTTTACCTCCACCCTGTCCACCACCACCTCTTCCCTGCTCCCCCTGTCCAGCAGCAGCCCTTCTCCCTTCCTTTTACCTCTCCCCCTGTCCAGCAGCACCCTTTCCCTGCTCCCCTTGTCCAGCAGCAGCCCTTCTCCTTTCCTTTTACCTTCCCCCTGTCCAGCAGCACCCCTTCACTGCTCCCCCTGTCCAGCAGCAGCCCTTCTCCCTTCCTTTTACCTCCACCCTGTCCACCACCACCCCTTCACTGCTCCCCCTGTCCAGCAGCAGCCCTTCTCCCTTCCTTTTACCTCCCCCCTGTCCAGCAGCACCCCTTCACTGCTCCCTAATACCTGCTTCCATACCGCCATTCCTACCCTCCCTCCATCCCGGCTTCCTGGTCTCTTCTGGCCCACCGGCACAAACCGCTGCAGCCACTGTTGTCTGTCAATGTCCCTGCCCACTGCCTGTTTGTTTATCGTGCTCCTTCTCCCACCTACCTTTTTTTAAAATCATGTTTATACAGTGAAGGGCAACCGGCGCACAGTAACTGCCGAAGGATAGAGGAAACCACCATGCGCGCACTTGTGCCAAACGCACACGTGCCGAACGTGCTGAACGCGCATGCACCGCACGCTTTAACATTTCTCTGCCAGCCACAGAGTTACGGATCACAGAGGCAGGGATCACGCAGGTAGGAGTGCGCATGCGCGCTTAGGGTTTTATTATCAGTGATAATACTAATAATTTATATTTAATTGCATGTTATTTCAATTTTATGTTCAAAGCGTGGTCCTGGAGGAAAAGAATACAAATTCCCCACTGTCTCCTCTTTCATTTCTTTGACATGTTTTCCATGCGAGTCTCCGTCACTTTTCTTGCCCCTTCCCCCTTTACTTAGGTCCTTTCCGTAGCTATCGTACTCTTTTCTCAATGGCATTGCCAGAGGTTGTGGTAAGAGCGGATAGAATAGCTGGTTTTAAGAAAGGTTTGGACAAGTTTCTGGAGAAAAAGTCCAGAGTCTGTTATTGAGAAAGACATGGGGGAAGCCGCTGCTTGCCGTGGATCAGTAGCATGGAATGTTGCTATTCTTTGGGATTCTAGAATCTTGTTACTCTCTGGGATTCTGGAATCTTGCTATTCTTTGAGGTTCTGTATGGAATGTTGCTATTCTTTGGGTTTTACTGAAGTGCATTCAGGGATATAAGATATATAGACTCAAGGCCAGAAAAAAACTATGATGAATTCAAAGAAAACTGGCCTGTATAAATAGCTAACCAGTGAAGGGTGATCAAAAAAAGTTTATAAAAAAGCTCAGAGATTTGAAACTCTGAAGGGAAGGTTGTGAGACCTCCCTTAAAGAGAGAGTTTACCTTCCAGTCATTGTCCTTTTATGAAAAATTTTTGATCACACCCTTCAAAGGTATATGTAAAAAACATTATTAAAAGCTTCACAAGTTGTCCAAAAAGGATATTGCCTTTAAGTTTTTGCAAATGTCACTGCACCTATGGCAGCTTCTGAAGAATTTACTTAACTTGTAAGCAGGATTGGGGGGTCCCAACGCGGCCAGGATTTAGAAGATTTGGAAGTTACCTCCACCATTGTTTCATCAGCGAATCTTCAGCTGCATGTCACGAAGGCAAACTTTCCCAGCATGAAATCCACCATAGGAACCTGTTTAGAGAGTCTATAATCGGGTCCCCTGAAGCAGGGATCTTCAAAAGCCTTTCATGAGGTACTTTGTCAAATGCCTTTTGAAAATCCAAATACACAATATCAACTGGTTCACCTTTATCCACATGTTCATTTACCCCTTCAAAAAAATGCAGTAGATTGGTGAGGCAAGATTTCCCTTGACTAAAACCATGTTGGCTTTCTCTCAATAATCCATGCTTATATATATGTTCTGTCATTTTGTTCTTTATAATAATCTCCACCGTTTTGCCCAACGCCGATGTCAGACCCACTAGTCATTAATTTTCCAGATCACCTCTGGAACCCTTTTTAAAAACTGGCATTATGTTGGCCACCCTCCAGTCTTCTGGTACTATGCTGGTTTTTAAAGAAAAATTACAAATTACTAACAATAGGTCTGCAAGTTCATTTTTCAATTCTGTACTCTGGGATGTATACCATCCAGTCCAGGCTATTTGCTACTGCTCAATTTGTCAAATTGACCCATTACATCATCCAGTGTAACAGCGATTTGTATGAGTTTCTCTGATTCATCAGAACTGAATACATTTTCTGGCGCCAGTATCTCCCCCTCATCTTCTTCAGTGAAGACCGAGGCAAATAATTCATTTAATCTCTCCGCTATGTCCTTGTTGTCCCCTGAGCCCCTTTTATCCCTCAGCCATCTAACGGTCCAACCAATTCTATTCCCAGCTTCATGCTTTTAATATACCTAAAAAAAGTTTTTACTGTGTGTTTATGCTTCCAGCGTAATCTTCTTTTCAGGATCTCTCTTCACATTTAACTTGGCATTCCTTGTGCTGTTTACAATTATTTTCAGTCAGATCCTTCTTCCACTTTCTAAAGCAGTGGTTCCCAAACCTGTCCTGGGGGACCCCCAGCCAGTCAGATTTTCAAGATATCCCTAATGAATATGCATGAGAGACATTTGCATATAATGGAAGTGACAGGTGTGCAAATCTTTCTCATGCATATTCATTAGGGATATCTTGAAAACCTGACTGGCTGGGGGTCCCCCAGGACAGGTTTGGGAACCACTGTTCTAAAGGATTCTCTTATAACTCTAACAGCCTCCCTCTCCTCACTCGTTAACCATGCTGGCTTGCCGTTTGGTCTTCCTTCCTCCTTTTTTAATGCATGGAATATATCTAATCTGGACCCCCTGTGATTTTCCTGATGAACTCAAAGCATGCTGACATTCACTTGGTTTCAGGCTAGTACTCGAAGGTCCCCCCCCTTTAGAAAAAAACAAAACTGTGCAGCTAGAGGAATGAGGGTGAGAATTTTGCAACATCTTAAGGAAAGCTTGTTCTTGCTCGAGTCTTTTCATGCCCTCTGGAGATCACATTCTCATCATTTTGATTACTTTTACTAAATGGAAAATTGTCTGCAAATCTCGACTGTTTACATTTGGTGGAAAGAATCATCTACGTAAGCCAGTAGCTGTTTAGAAGAAACTTTTTGCTTGACATATTGCTGTCTCAGCAGAACGAAGCCGAGACCTAACCCCGTAGGAATAAGTGTCATGCACGTTTTCCAAATTCTCTCCTCTCCTCCTGATCTGTTCGCAATACACTAACTACAGAGGAGGCGATGTATTCTTGTAGGAGTTTGCCATAACAAATGATGTGAAGACTTACGTAATGCAGACATTTTGATTTGGTATTATTAATTTTGTTTTGAATATTTTTTTTCTTTTTTCATGAGAAAGAAAAACTATTTTAAAGCAGTTTGAATTACATTTCTTTGAATGTGCGGGTCTGTAACAGCAATGTGAGATTTTAGGCTAATATAGGAAATATATTTTTTGTTTTCTCAAATATTGGTGGAAGGGGGGGGGGAAAGGAATGTTACCCGCCACAGCCTTTCCTTGCTCCGGACTCTAGGGGTTTTACCTTTAACCCCTATCATATATCACTCATGCTGAAGTTTTCTTATCATCGTACACATCAATAACAAATGCATCTATTTGAGTTTTTTCTTCTCTCTTGGAGACAAGAAATGAGGTTCTCATAAGAGACCAACTCGGCCTTGCTGACATTTGAAAGCATTACATACCATTAACAGTTAATTTTTTGTCTTGGTTAATGAAACATTCAGATAAAAGAAAATGTGAAATAATGTAAAGAACTCCAGTCCCTGGTGTGGAGGGAAAAATATGCTGTCCTGGCGAACTCAGGGACAATGTGGAAGAAATCCAGGAGAGGGACATGATAGAGATGTTTAAATACAGTATCTCTGTGCCATTAATGTACAGAATTTAAGCCTGGATAACTCTGGCTTGAGAGAGCATAGGGCGAAGTTAAGAAGTGATAGTCTCAGGAGTAATCTAACAGAAAGGGTGATAGATGCGTGGAATAGTCTCCCGGTAGAGGTGGTAGAGACAAAGACTGTATCTGAATTCAAGAAAGCATAGGATAGGCATGTGGGATCTCTTCGGGAGAGGAGGAGATAGTGGATGCTGTGGATGGGCCGACTGAACGGGCCATTTGGCCTTTATCTGCCATCATGCTTCTATGACAATAAAGCTCTATGACATCACAATGCAGGTGTGAAGAGCCTTAGCCTATAGGAAGAGGAGATATAAATGTTAAGAGCCTTAGCCAATAGGGAGAGGAGGAGATAGTGGATGCTGTGGATGGGCCAACTGGACGGGCCATTTGGCCTTTATCTGCCATCATGTTTCTATGACCATAAAGCTCTATAACATCACAATGCAGGTGTGAAGAGCCTTAGCCTATAGGAAGAGGAGATGTAAATGTTAAGAGCTTTAGCCAATAGGGAGAGGAAGAGATAGTGGATGCTGTGGATGGGCCGACTGGACGGGCCATTTAGCCTTTATCTGCCATCATGTTTCTATGACCATAAAGCTCTATAACATCACAATGCAGGTGTGAAGAGCCTTAGCCTATAGGAAGAGGAGATGTAAATGTTAAGAGCCTTAGCCAATTGGGAAAGGAAGAGATAGTGGATGCTGTGGATGGGCCGACTGGACGGGCCATTTAGCCTTTATCTGCCATCATGTTTCTATGACCATAAAGCTCTATAACATCACAATGCAGGTGTGAAGAGCCTTAGCCTATAGGAAGAGGAGATGTAAATGTTAAGAGCTTTAGCCAATAGGGAGAGGAAGAGATAGTGGATGCTGTGGATGGGCCGACTGGACGGGCCATTTGGCCTTTATCTGCCATCATGTTTCTATGACCATAAAGCTCTATGACATCACAATGCAGGTGTGAAGAGCCTTAGCCTATAGGAAGAGGAGATGCAAATGTTAAGAGCCTTAGCCAATAGGGAGAGGAGGAGATAGCGGATGGGCCATTTGGCCTTTATCTGCTGTCATGTTTCTCTTGCCCAGAAATAGCTAAGGAAAAAAAAATGTTTTAGATTGAATCAGGTTGGGCAGACTGGATGGACCATTTGAGTCTTTATCTGCTGTCATCTACTATGTTATGTTATGTTACTATGTTTAAACTCTGAGATAGTCATAGCACTATCTCATTGGACTGGTAGAGTAGCCCAACAAGGAAGGACCCCAGTTCAAATCCCACTGCTTTGCCTTGTGATCTTGGGCAAGTCATGTAACCCTCCATTGTCTAAGGTACAAACCTAGAATATGAGCCCTCCAGTGACCAGAAACACCTGAACGCTGCAGCGCGGATGATCGCAGGGGTAGCCAGGAATGATCAAATTCCTTCCAGCACCGAAGAGTTTGCATTGGCTACCAATTCAATCGAGGATTCAATACAAAATTTTGACAGTCATTTATCAGGGAGACACCTTTGCACCTGAGACAGCTTTTGAAACAGTATATACCTTCTAGAAATTTGAGATCACAATCCGCAATGAAGTTATTGATTGATGCATTAGGCGAAACACATTATATAGAAATACAAGCAACCGCCATGTTTGTTGCTGGTCCATATCTGGGATATACATTGCCAGGGTTGTTAAGATTATGTAGAGAGAAATTGTCATTTAAGAAGTAGCTGAGAACTTATTTATTCATTAAAGCTTTTTATTAGCTTTGAAGAGAAATGTATTTTACAGTTCATATAGGGTGAGCTTTTTATTAACGTAGGCTAGGGCGTTATTCTCTAACCAGCATCTGTGACATGGGCACCGGTTAGAGAATCGAGGGATTACCGTGTTTCTCCGAAAATAAGACCTAGCATGGTTTTCGGGGTAGATCTTAATATAAGCCCATCCCCAAAAATAAGCCCTAGTTCCCAGCAGCAGCGCTCCCCCCCCCCCCTCGTCGCGCAGCTGAACCTTCGCCGACACTTCCATCTCTCCCTCCCACTAGAACATTGCCAACCACGAGACCGATATACCTTGCCAAAGGCAGCGTCGGCCAAAAATCTGATCAGGCTGCGTCATGGCCTTCTCTTCTCCCTCCTGGGCATTCTGTGTGGCGCGTTGCTGAGGACATCATCAGTAGATATTGCCCTGGTTTTATTACATTACATTACATTAGGGATTTCTATTCCGCTGTGCCTTGCGGTTCTAGGCGGATTACAGTATAGAAAATATCTGGGACATTCCAGTAGAATTACATTTCAGGATAAGAGTAAGTTACAGGAACCGTAATGAGTTATGATACTACAATTTCACAGAAGATAATACTTATTACAGAAGATAATACATATAACAGAAGATAATGCATTTTACAGAGGTAATACATGTCAACTAGATCGGTTAAATCGGGGGTTTACCTGTTACATCGCAGACTCACTTTGAATTCATGACATGAGATTTTAGGCAGAAATCGTGATAATGCATCTCGTGATCAAATTGACATTCCCAGAGGGAGACCCTGCCTTTGTGAAATAAACCCCTTGGGAGCTGCCTCTCTGTTAGAATTGCTTCCTTTCAGAAATTATTTGACATATTAATTTAGTAAATTATAGTATTTTAAAACAGAGTTTAGGGGGTCCAGGAAACTATGGCCTTGAAGTTCTGCTCCAAGTATTTCTGCATTTTAAAGTCCAACAAGATCTTGAGCTGTTGATTTTCTATAATTTTTTCAGGGGTATGACCCCACTAATTGTTACAGTAAAACCATATATTTTGCAGAGATCATGGATTTAAGAACATAAGAATTGCCATTCTGGGACAGGCCAAAGGTCCATCAAGCCTTAGATCAGGGATGTCCAACCTTCGGCCCGAGGGCCGCATGCGGCCCTGTGAAGTATTTTGTGCGGCCCCGGTCGAGGGCGATGCAGTGTTTTCCTCTGCTGCCGCCGGGTGTTTACCGTCTTGCTGGCTCCCTCCTTTGTCTTGCTGCAGCGTTTGCGCGGCCCCAGAAACATTTTTTTCGGCCAATGCGGCCTAGGGAAGCCAAAAGGTTGGACACCCCTGCCTTAGACTCTTCCTCTTTATATCCCAGAGTACAGAGGGAGGAGCCTAAGGTCCTGATTGGATTGGACACCTAAGGCCTCTCCCAAGGGGTGGGGCCTTAGGCATCTGAGTCAATCAGGGTCTTAGCCCCCTCCCCATACATCACATGATGCACCAGGGAGGGAAAGGCCCACCATTTTGCATCAGCAGGCCTATCAGCAGGATGGAGTGAGTTTCCGTCCTGCTCCACCATCTGTAAAAAGGTACGGGGAGGTGGCAGGAGATGGCAAGGGACCTCTAGTGGTGGGAGTGATTGGGCATCTCTCCTGCCTTTTTTTCAGGTTAGAGGAAGGGTAGGGGATGTTTGGGTGGGGCGCCTGGCATGGGAGTGGGTCTTCGGTGGCAAGAAGGAGTAGGCATCCCTCTTGCCAATTTTTCTTTTGCACGGCATGGCAGGAGGAAGTGGCTTCCTCCTGCCGTTTATGCTGGTGCGGGGGGGAGAGATCAGTTCATGGTGTCAGTTCATCGGGGGATGAGGGACAAATATTTATTTATTTAAAACATTTATATTCTGCTTTTAGCCAAACGACTCACAATTAACATATACCATCTTAGAGTCCATGAAAAATCTTAAAATTCACGTCACAGACAAGAGGAGTCAGAGGTCTTAATGTAAGCATTTTATCATCCTCATCATCCTCATGTTAATAAATGATTAGATATTCAATATAAAATAAGGTACAGCTAGCAGAAAAATGCCCATAAAAAAGGGTTAGCTAGGGAAGTGACTGGTCTTAACCAGTTACTTTTTTTTGACCGCTAAAAGTGATGCTTTTCTTAGTGCATCGGGAAGCCATGTTAGGGCATCAATCACTCTACTAGTTTACATGCTATTTTAATATTAATGAGCTTATTTGCATGGTCAGATCGGGAAATGAGTGATCGTGCAGAAAACCAGGCGGTGAGCCGTTTTCTACATCAGGTTGGCAAATGCGATTTAGTTAGTTATTTATATAAGGTACTAGTATTTTAGCCCGTTACATTAACGGGCGCTAGAATATATGTCTGTGTTTCTTTATTTCTGTCTCTCTCTCCCTCCCGCTGTCTGTCTCTCTCCCTGGCCCCCTTTATCTGTCTGTCTTTCTGTGTCTCTCCCTGCCCCTGTGTCTTTCTTCTTTTCTTTCTATCTATCTGTCTCTCTCCCTGCCTCCTATGCAGCAGCATTTCTCTCCCACCACTTCCCTGTGCAGCAGCCACAGCAGCATTCCTTCCCTCTCCATTTCCCTCCCCCCACATCACTTCTCTGTGCAGCAGCAGCGTTTCCCCTACCCCCCCCCCCCTTCCCTTCCCACGGTCCTGACAAACCTTCCGATTCCAGCAGCATCTGCAGCACTCTACACGGGTGCTAAAGTAGATGTCTGTCTGTCTGTCTGGGGTTTTTTTTTCTTTGTCTCTCTCTCCTTGCACGCTGCCTGTCTTGTCATTTTTTCTGTCTGTGTCTCTCCCTATGTCCTTAGTGCCCTCAGTGCCTCCTTCCTATGTCCTTAATACCTCTTCCTATGTCCTTAGTGCCCCCATTACCTCCTTCCTGTGTCCATAATGCCCCCAGTGCCTTCTTCCCATGTCCTTAGTGCCCCCAGTACCTCCTTCCTGTGTCCTTAGTGCCCCCAGTGCCTCTGTCCTGCTTAGTGCCCTCAGTGCATCCTATGTCCTTAGTGCCCTCAGTGCCCATTTCTATGTCCTTAGTGCCCCATCATTATCTTCCAGACTTTGTCCCACCCCCACCCCCGATGCCAGCCTGCCTGCCTCCCATCCCCCTTCCATTGAAACCCCCCCGATGCCAGCCTGCCTGCCTCCCATCCCCCTGAGCAGCATGTTTCAATGGAAACCCCCCCATGCCAGCCTGCCTGCCTTCCATTGAAACCCCCCACCCACCCCTCCGATGCCAGCCTGCCTGCCTGCCTCCCATCCCCCTTCCATTGAAACCCCCCCACCCCCATGCCAGTCTGCCTGCCTGCCTCCAATCCCTCTGAGCAGCATGTTTTTAACCTCCCCCTCCCCCTCCCCCCGCCGACCCTACCCGGCACACCAGAAACCCCCATTGACCCTCCCAGCCGACCCTCCCACCGCTACATGGCCAACAAACCTGGCAGCTCCAGCAGCGTCCCAGGCACAGTAAACACACTGCTTCGGCTCTTCTACTGGCCTAATTTCCTCTGCTGCGTCCCTGATGACGTAATCAGGGACGCGGCAGAGGAAATTAGGCCAGTAGGGTCGGCGGCGAGGGAGGTGGGTGGAGGAGGGGGAGTCGCGGTGTGTTACCTGGCCAGTCCTTCAACGCTTCTTGGCAGCCAACAGGCTCCGCATGCGCACTCCTACCTGCGGGTCCCTACAGCGCACGGAAAACAGGCGCACGCAGGTGGGAGTGCACATGCGCGCTTAGGGCTTTATTATATTACATTCACGTTATCTAAGCAGGTCACAATCGGGTACTCAAGCATTTTTCCCTCTCTGGCTTTAGTGCATCTGGCCCTGGGTTCCAGAACAATAGACAAGGGGTGGATTAGTAAGATCTTCCTGGGTTTGCTTCCCAGACAGGTCCCCTCAGCAGCACCTATCCCGCGGTGTCATCTTAACCAAAAGAGCAGAGAGGAAAGTTGAAATTTATGAAATCCAATAGCCAGGGCCAATCGACTACTGTCCGGCTTCCCCCTTTCCCACATATGCTGGTGTGGTGCATAATGAAAGCCAGCTGAGTGACTCTGGCTTCACGGGCTTTCTTCTTCCAGTTCCAGCTCGGAGAGATCATAGTTTCTCACAGCCGCCAGCTGTTCATCCTATCTCTGCAAGAGGTGACGTGTCCATTAACAACTATTATGGTAGGGAAGGTCAGATGCCGGGTGTCTGATGAGTTGCTAAAGAGAAGAACCAACAAGATCTACGGAGGGGGAAGGAGAGGGGGGAAGAGGGGTCTCGGATGAAGTAGATTTTCCTACACTTTGTAACTGGTCTGTGGTAAGGCCATGTCTGATAGTGCTATAAAAATCATAAATAGTAGCGGTATTGCTGACGGACCAATTTTCTGACTGCATTACAATTTGGGGGAGGCAGAGGAATCCTCAGCTCTTGCTTGCTTTCCTGGTGATGGGGATGTAGGTGGTTTTCTTCTTCTGTCACTCTGGAGTCCCACAGAACAAGGCTTTGAATATCTTTTTATTCCATTTTCTATCCCATTCTCCCAGGGGAGCTCAGAATGGTTTACATGAATTTATTCAGGTACTCAAGCATTTTTCCCTGTCTATTCCTGTGGGCTCACAATCTGTCTAATGTACCTGGGGCAATGGGGGGATTAAGTGACTTGCCCAGGGTCACAAGGAGCAGTGGGGTTTTGAACCCACAACCTCAGGGTGCCGAGACTGCAGCTTTAACCACTGCGCCACTGTAGAAATCAAAATGTAGTAAACGTGAGCCAAGTGTAGGACAATCGAGCCATTGTGACATCACTGATGAGGTTGGCTCTTATTGGCGGAATGAGCCATTATGACATCACAATACCAGCTCTGCTTATCAGAGGCTGAAACCTTTCACACTATTTGAGTATTTATTTATTCCATTTTCTATACTGTTCTCCCAGGGAAGCTCAGAACGGTCTACATGAGTTTATTCAGGTACTCAAGCACTTTTCCCAGTCTGTCCCACAATCTATCTAATGTACCTGGGGCAAGGGGGGGGGGGATTAAGATCTGAAGATAAAGCTCTACTAGTAGTTCCTTCCTTAAAAGTTCTATATTCTAGGAGAGATACGATCTTTTCTGCCACAGCCCCTCAAATCTGGAATTCACGTCCACTTAATATAAGAGAAGAAAAATCACTGAGCATGTTTAAAAGTCTCCTTAAGAGCTGGCTATTCAAGGACGCTTTCCAATAGATTTGTTCTAACCTATAATAGTTCTAGGAAGACGATCTAATAGAACTAAGCGGGTACCTGTTCCCCGACCTTCTGTGTCTTTGGATCTTCCCCTGGTTTTATTTTTGTAGAATTGTATTTATGTCAATTGCTGTCAACCGCCTCCCTCCTTACATGTATTACTGTATTAGTAGTGAATGTTATGTTTGTCGTTTTTTATTATTTTACTTAATTTTTGAATTTATGTAAATCGCATTGGATTTGGCTTATGCGAATTAATCAAAGAAATTAAATAAACTTGAAACTTGATTAAGTGACTTGCCCAGGGTCTCAAGGAGCAGTGTGGGGTTTGAACCCACAACCTCAGGGTGCTGTAGCTTTAACCACTGCACCCCACTCTCCCATATATAATGAGTGGTCCTGACTTAGCCTTAACATGCTAATAAAAATGACTTTAATCCAGTGCTAGCAATTACTCTACAGTACACAGCAAGGAGCCCTAGATTTAGAGAAGAGAGGAAAACTCTTGATTACAATTCATAAAGAGCTTGATTTTGCTTTGCTTGTTAAGGCCTTTTATTTGCTAAGAGAGTGCATAGCTCAAATGGCAAGTCTAAACTTTTCTTTTAAAGGAAATCTCTGTTTAAATGATCTGATTCCCATTTGTAAACACTTCTGACATTACCACGTATGAGCTTTCCATTTGTCCCATACCTTACAGCTTCCTGTGTGAATAATCCTCGTTCTCTGAGGCTCTGTTAATAACAGACCATTTAAATGTTCTATGATTCAGGAAGATGAAAAATGGAATTGCTAAACTAAAAGATGCTGGGAACCGATATGTGGAGAGTGATGAGGAAAAAGCAAACGCGCTAAACAAATCCTTCTGTTCTGTGTTCACGGAAGAAAATTCTAGAGAAAGACCGAGATTGTCTGGCAAAGTTACACATGAGAATGGAGTAGATACTGCGCCGTTCACGGAAGAAAGTGTTTATGAACAACTTGAAAAACTGAAGGTGGACAAAGCGATGGGACCAAACGGGATCCATCCCAGGATACTGATTGAGCTTAGAGAGGTTCTGGCGGGTCCTATTAAAGACTTGTTCAACAAATCTCTGGAGACGGGAGTGATTCCTGGGGATTGGAGGAGAGCGGATGTGGTCCCTATTCACAAAAGTGGTCACAGGGATGAAGCAGGAAACTACAGGCCGGTGAGCCTCACTTCAGTTGTTGGAAAAATAATGGAAGTGTTGCTGAAAGAAAGGATAGTGTACTTCCTTGAATCTAATGGGTTACAGGATCCGAGGCAAAATGGCTTTACAAAAGGTAAATCGGGCCAAATGAACCTGATTTAATTTTTTGATTAGGTGACTGGAGAACTGGATCGAGGACATATGCTAGATATAATTTACTTAGATTTCAGCAAAGCCTTTGACACGTTTCCTCATAGGACACTCTTGAACAAACTTGAAGGGCTGAAGTTAGGACCCAAAGTGGTGAACTGGATAGAAACTGGTTGACTGACAGACGCCAGTGGGTGGTGGTTAATGGAAGTTGCTTGAAGGAAGGAAAGGTGAGTAGTGGAGTCCCTCAGGGTTCGGTGCTGGGGCCAATCCTGTTCAATATGTTTGTAAGTGACATTGCTGAAGGGTTAGAAGGTAAGGTTTGCCTTATTGCACATGATACCAAGATCTGTAACAGAGTAGACACTGTGGAGGAACTGGAAAACATGAAAAAGGATCTGCAAAAGTTAGAGGAATGGTCTAATGCCTGGCAACTAAAATTGAATGCAAAGAAATGCAGAGTAATGCATTTGGGGATTAATAATTGGAAGGAACCATATATGCTGGGAGGAGAGACGGGGAGAGGGACCTTGGGGTTATAGTGTCCGAAGATCTTAAGGCGAAAAAAACAGTGTGACAAGGCGGTGGCTGCTGCCAGAAGGATGCTGGGCTGTATAAAGAGAGGCCAGTAGAAGAAAGAAGTGTTGATGCCCCTGTACAGGTTGTTGGTGAGGCCCCACTTGGAGTATTGTGTTCAGTTTTGGAGACTGTATCTGGCGAAGGACACAAAAAGGCTTTAAACGGTCCAGAAGAGGGCAACAAAAATAATAGGAGGTTTGTGACAAAAGACGTATGAGGAAAGACTGGAAGCCCTGAATATGTATACCCTAGAGGAAAGGAGGGACAGGGGAGATATGATTCAGACATTTAAATACTTGAAAGGTATTAATGTAGAACAAAATCTTTTCCAGAAAAAGGAAAATGGTAAAACCAGAGGACATAATTTGAGGTTGAGGAGTGGGAGATTCAAGAGCAATGTAAGGAAATTCTCCTTTTGAGGACTTGTCCGGGGGTCCGGATGGCTTTTCAAAACCTGGCACTTTGTCCAGGTTTTGAAAAGCTTCCGAAGTCAGGACGGGATCCGCAAATGCATGGATGCAATGTGTGATGTCATGCACATACATGTGACATCATCGTGTCATATCCGTGCATGTGTATGACATCATCAGGTCGCATCTGTCATACGCGGACGCCATCCCAACTTGTGGGCAGGGCCATGGGTCCGGATTTTCCGAAAGGAAAATCTGGTAACCCTAGCTCTGACTCTTAGTACGTTAGTATGGAAGGCAGCACGTGTAGTAATTAAGATCATCTAGGAAAGGAATTGAAACCAACATTTTAGACTAGAGCAAGAAGATGTCTAAATAGGGGGGGGATCCTTTTTTCTCTCTTCCCTATCACGGTGGTAAAACTAAACTAAACTAAACCTTAAGTTTGTATATCGCATCATCTCCATAAAGACAGAGCTCAACTCGGTTTACAGGTAATTCAATAAATGAGGGAAGGACATAATAAGAAATTAGAAGTTATGAAGAGGATAGCTGGCTTTACATTTTCAATACATAGCTTTACGTTTTGGAGAAAAGCCAGGTTTTCAGATGCTTTCGGAATAATTGGAATGAGCCTAGGTTCCGCAGCGGGGCAGGGAGGTTGTTCCAAAGCTCAGTGAATTTGAAGAAAAGGGATTTCCCTAATTTACCTGAATACTTTGACTTTGTGGGCAGATCTGGTATTGTCAGGTCTCGAAGAATTCCAGGATAGTGGGATTAGGGGAGGAAGAATGCCATGTAGGATCTTGAAAATTAGGCAGGTACATTTAAAGTGAATCCTAGAAATCACCGGAAGCCAGTGAAAAGCAGATCCTGCAGGACAAAAGCCTGAAAGCAGTATTGGTCAGAGATATAAATCCAGGCCTGTGTAAGAAAAATTAATTTGACTTTGTTTTCAAAAATAACACTGGTTTATTACCAAAGTGACCTAGTGTTAGTTAAATGGGTCAAATCAGGCAGACAAACATCAGAGCTCAATAGGGGGATCACTATGTACTTTTGAACATTAGCAAACACATGCAGAGTTCCTCTACCATTCAAGCATTTAAAAGACCACCCACTGTAACGAGCCAAATTCATGATGACCGAAAATATGATCAGAGAAGGAAGAGTCTCCCCAAAATCCATATTCTTAGCCAATAAGGAAACTGACCTTGGCAGATAGGGAGACTAAAGTGCAAAGTATAGTTACTTCAGAGATGAATATCGGCGTTCTCAAGTACTTCCTAGGTCGCATGCACTTTGTCGGGGTTTTGAAAAGCTTCCAACATTGGGACTGCATTCACGAATGCAATGTGGTGATGTCATACACAAACACACGTCATCGTGATGCATGTATGCATGCATGCGACATCATCACATCGCATCCACGCATGTGTGGATGCAGTCCCGGCACGCGAACAGGCTAAGGGAGGATGGGACAGGGGGGTAGGACAGGGTGGGAAGGGGACAGAACTGGGCGGGTCAGGGGGCGGGGCAAAGGTACAGATTTTCCTTTGGGAAAATCTGGTAACCCTACTCTGACGTCACTTCCTAGTTGCAGGACCCGGAAGTGACGTCGGAGAGGAACGCCGAGGCTGGCATGAGCAGTGGGTTGGCGCACGGTGGGTGGAAGTGAAGGCATGTATGCGGTGGGGGGAGGAGTGGGAAGGAGTGGGAGAGTGGAGAGAAGGAGAAGTGCTGGCATCCCCACCTAGGCATCGCCTGGGGCAATCCCCACCCCAACCCCTGCCCTCCTCCCTTTCCTATGCCACTGGGAAGTACAGTTGAAAGACTGTCGACTCTTCCACATATGAGATTGTCGAGGCTTGATTTCGATGTTCGCCTCACAAGGCAGGAACATGTATTACAGGTTATCAAGGGAGCGTTCTTTCAATTGTGGGTTCTTTCCAAGGTATAACCGATGCTGTCGGACAGTGATGCAGAGCCTGGTCAATTCAAAATTAAATATTTGCAATGTGCTGTTTTTCAGGCATTGCTAAGTCTAAAGTGCGTTCTTTGCAAGTAGTAGAAAATACAGCAGCTAGAATGATCACTGGGTAGATTTATCCGGTGTTAAAAAATTACATTGGCAGATAGGAAACAGAGAGTGAGGGCAAATGGACAATACTCGGACTGGAAAAGCGTCACCAGTGGAGTGCCACAGGGTTCGGTGCTTGGGCCTGTGCTCTTCAACATATTTATAAATTACCTGGAAATTGGTACGACGAGTGAGGTGATTAAATTAGCAGACGATACGAAGTTATTCAGAGTAGTGAAGAAGCAGGAGGATTGCGAAGACCTGCAACGTGACATAAACACGCTCGAGAAATGGGCCGCGACATGGCAAATGAGGTTTAACGTGGATAAGTGTACATGTTGGTAACAAAAATCTTATACATAAATACAGGATGTCCGGTGCAGTACTTGGAGAGACCCCCCAGGAAAGAGACTTGGGAGTACTGGTTGACAAGTTAATGAAGCCATCCGTGCAATGCACGGCGGCGGCGAAAAAGGCGAACAGAATGCTAGGAATGATTAAGAAGGGGATCACAAGCAGATCGAAGAAGGTTATCATGCCGCCGTACTGGGCCATGGTACGCCCTCACCTGAAATACTGCGTCCAACACTGGTCACCGTACATGAATAAGGACACCGTACTACTTGAAAGGGTCCAGAGAACAAAGACTAAAATGGTTAAGGGGCTGGAGGAGTTGCCGTACAGTGAAAGATTAGAGAAACTGGGCCTCTTTTCCCTTGAAAAGAGGAGACTGAGAGGGGACATGATTGAAATATTCAAGATAATGGAATAGACTTAGTAGATAAGGGCAGGTTGTTCACCCTCTCCAAGGTAGGGAGAACGAGAGGGCACTCTCTAAAGTTGAAAGGGGATAGATTCCGTATGAACATAAGGAAGTTCTTCTTCACCCAGAGAGTGGTGGAAAACTGAAACACTCTTCCGGAGTCTGTTATAGGGGAAAACACCCTCCAGGGATTCAAGACGAAGTTAGACAAGGGCTATAGGAGTTGCCATACAGTGAGAGATTAGAGAAAAGAGGAGACTTGAAAAGAGGAGACTGCGAGGGGACATGATCAAAACATTCAAGATAATGAAGGGAATAGACTTAGTAGATAAAGACAGGTTGTTCACTCTCTCCAAGGTAGAGAGAATGAGAGGGCACTCTCTAAAGCTAAAAGGGGTCAGATTCCCTACAAACTTAAGGAAGCTCTTCTTCACCCAGAGAGTGGTAGAGAACTGGAACGCTCTTCTGGAGACTGTTATAGGGGAAAACACCCTCCAGGAATTCAAGACAAAGTTAGACAAGTTCCTGCTTAATCGGATCGTACATGGGTGAGGCTGGACTCATTTAGAGCACTGGTCTTTGACCTAAGGGGTCTGCTGGGCACGACGGACCACTGGGCAACGTGGGCTGCTGGGCATGATGGCACTAAGAAATTAGGGCTAGAAGCTAAGGTTGAAGGGGGATAGATTTCCAGAGAGTGGTGGAAAACTGGAATGCTCTTCCGGAGTCTGTTGTAGGGGAAAATATCTTCCAGGGATTCAAGACAAAGTTAGACAAGTTCCTGCTGAACCAGAGCGTACGCAGGTAAGGCTAGACTCAGTTAGGGCATTGGTCTTTGACCTAAGGGTCGCGAAGAGAGCGGACTGCTGGGCAGGATGGACCACTGGTCTGATCCAGCAGCGGCAATTCTTATGTTTTTATGTTCTTAATTGAATATAAAATCTTTACAATTATTCATCAGGTTGTTTATGGTGCAGTGCCCTGGTATTGGACTCAAATGTGGAAGAAATATTTGCCCAATTGATCCTTGCAATCACAGTCAGCCATGAGATTGCCCATTGAATCAGTGAATAATAATAATAATAATAATTTTATTCTTCTATACCGCCATACCGAAAAAGTTCTAGGCGGTTCACAACAAGGTGAGCTAATACATGGGATACAGATAAAATACAAATTAGAATAATGGACTTAAAACCAGATAAAGACAGAAAGCATTTACAATATAATGGCAGGGAAAGAAGTAATACATAGAACAGATCAAATACATCAAGTTGAATACAAGGAACTTGATTGAAAAAATGAAGCAGAATGCACTAAGATACCAGCCTATCAATTTTCTAAACTCAAGATAGGAAGAGACCTCTAACATTATTTTCCCAAGCCATACATTCAATTTAGCGGCTTGAAATGAGAGGGTTCTCTCAAGGAACTTAACACGGTCTACTGCTATTTCGGCAGCTGGCCCATAGCTATGGAACGCTTCACCAGGTTCTTTGAGATTATGTAATCATGTGAAATCTTTTAAAATGTTTTATTAGAATTGATGATTCTTGTAGCAAATTCTCTGAACTCTAACGGCCTCTTTTACAAAGCTGAGCTAGCGGCCCCGAAGCCCATAGAGATTTAAAGGACTTCAGGGCTGTTGCCACGCGGCTTTGTAAGAGGCCGTAAATCTCTCTTTTTTGGGGGTTAAAGGTTAGTCTGGCAATTAACAGTACTTTATCAGTTTTCTAATATTGTGATGAGGTTAAGGAGAGTGGGCAGTGAAAGCAGTTTGCCTCATTTTCCAAGTCAAGGGAGAATCTGCTGATTTGAGCTGGGAAATAACTCCAGTAACTCCTCAGGGCAAGAAGGGAGGAGAGTTACTGGAAAGGGTAACATTATGGGAGAGGGAAATTACTGATCATATGTAGGGTCACCAAGAAACGGAGGTTCTAGGACCACTTGGGAAATCATAGAGGAGGGAGGTTGTAAAAAGAGACTGGGGATGGAGAAATGAAGATGTGGTAGAGAGGAAGGGCCCCATTCTCTCCTTTTCCATTCTCTTTCTTATCTCAGCCCAATTCTCATCCTTCCCATCCATCTTCATCCATCTCATCCCATCCTTCTCTTCCCATCCCATCCCATCCCATCCCATCCTTCTCATACATCCCAATTCTCATCCTTCCCATCCTTCTCATCCATCCATCCATTCATCCTTTTCTTCCCATCCTTCTCATCCCATCCCATCCTTCTCATACATCCCAATTCTCATCCTTCTCATCCCAATTATCCGTTCTCTTTCTTATCCCAGCCCAATTCTAATCCTTCCCATCCATCTTCATCCATCTCATCCCATCCTTCTCTTCCCATCCCATCCCATCCCATCCTTCTCATACATCCCAATTCTCATCCTTCTCATCCCAATTCTCCATTCTCTTCCTTATACCAGCCCAATTCTAATCCTTCAGCCATTAGCGTTAAGGAGGAAGAAAGCAAATAATCTGTTGTGTGTGTGTTCATGTGCCAAAGCTTCAAGGATGAGACCCGGATGTGGAGTTCTTTGTTCAGGTAGTCATGTAGACAACAGAGACTTCATCTCCCATTGGGCCAGGACTTCCTCTAATTAAATGTTGATGTTAATGGGCCACTGAAGAACAGGAAATATTTATCCACGGATTAGCATTCTAAAATTCTCAAATTTTTTATGGCTTTATTTTTTAATTAAAAGTGGCTTACGCTCTGCCCTCTTCCACTGGCATTCTGAAGCACTCATGAAGCGGCCTGTGTACAGAGGTTACCACTATTTATCAAGGAACTGGCTCTTGCTTATCTGATAGGCATTCAGGGCTCTGGAATACTGCAGAATTTAATTTATGGTGCTGGTTTGCCTGTTTCATCTCTTTTATCAACCAATGTGGTCCATCTTGAACAAATTCCTGGGGAGGCATCTTTCATTTATCTCCATCTGCTTGTTAGACCAAAGTGAAAACAAAGAGGCAGAGTTTCCCAGTAAAATGATTTAGTCACGGTCCATTAGTTTACTTTCAAACTAACAATTTTGGACCTCCACAGAGCAATTTTTAAATAACGTTTTCTTTCCTTTTGCAGATAAACTGTCTATACGTTCCA
This sequence comes from Geotrypetes seraphini, assembly GCF_902459505.1. Classification (NCBI taxonomy): domain Eukaryota; kingdom Metazoa; phylum Chordata; class Amphibia; order Gymnophiona; family Dermophiidae; genus Geotrypetes; species Geotrypetes seraphini. The sequence continues at coordinate 133,294,603 of NC_047084.1, forward strand.
AAAATGTGGAGTAAACAGAGCTGTCTGCGCCGATAGAAGCATGGCGACACGACCTTAGGACATAATGTCAGCAAAGGGACGTTTCAGGAAAAAACGGCCACGAGCCATGGACAGCTTGATTTAATAAGAAGTTTTCAGCTGGTTGGTAGCCTAGGAGAGGCCCGAACAAAGACTTTATGTACTTTTTTATGTGTTTTACCTAATAAAGCTCTGTAAGTGACAAGAACAGGAAAAGAAAGTGTCTTTACAGGAGGCTGCTGAGATGACTATTTCATTCTATTACTGCCATTTCTTTGGAAAACCTAAACATTATTTAAAAATAAATGTGAATATAATGGAGTGAAAAAGCAGTTTCAAGCGCTTGAAATGATTTTCAAGCGTGAAATGGGTTTCAAGCGTGAATGATTCACGCGCTCCTAATCAGATCGGTTCATAGGCAACCCCGCGAAAGACAAAGGCGCACGCCGAAGAAAATTACAGTTTTTAGGGGCATCGACGAGGGGTTTTGTTGGGGAGCCCCCCCCCCAGTTTACTTAATAGAGATCGCGCCGGCGTTGGGGGGGGGTTTGGGGGGTTGTAACCCTCCACATTTTACTGTAAACTTAACATTTTCCCTAAAAACAGGGAAAAAGTGAAGTTTTCAGTAAAATGTGGGGGGTTACAACCCCCCACACACCCCCACAACGCCCCCACAATGCGTCGCGATCTCTATTAAGTAAAGTGGGAGGGTTCCCCCCCACGCCCCCTCCATCGGAGCCGTAAAAACTGTAATTTTCTGCGGCGCGCACCTCCGCGCTGCGCTCAATTGTCTGCGCACGCCTTTGTCCCGGCGCGCTTTTGACCTGACACCGATCAGATCATAGGCAAAAAAAACCCCCTTCCTTCCTAATAATCAAATAAATAATAATAATAACTATTTTTTTCTATACCGTCATAACCTTGCGACTTCTAGGCGGTTCACATTTAAGAGAGCTGTACAATCAGTGAATTACAGTACAAATAGGGAAGATGTCACTGAGCCGTCAGTGATTTTTGAGTACAGAATAGTAAGAATTATAATATTGATATGTTACAATATAATATTAACAAGTTACAGTGAAGGGGGCTGGATAGCCAGCGAATTTCAGAATACAGAACATGAGGATGAGGAATTCACTGAACGTTCAGTGAATACAGAATACAACTAGTGAGAATACGCAATATCAATATGATAAGTATTGGAAGCCCTGAATATGTATACCCTAGTGGAAAGGAGAGACAGGGGAGATATGATTCAGACGTTCAAATACTTGAAGGGTATTAACGTAGAACAAAATCTTTTCCAGAGAAAGGAAAATGGTAAAACCAGAGGACATAATTTGAGGTTGAGGGGTGGTAGATTCAGGGGCAATGTTAGGAAATTCTACTTTACGGAGAGGGTAGTGGATGCCTGGAATGCGCTCCCGAGAGAGGTGGTGGAGAGTAAAACTGTGACTGAGTTCAAAGAAGCGTGGGATGAACACAGAAGATTTAGAATCAGAAAATAATATTAAAGATTGAACTAGGCCAGTTACTGGGCAGACTTGTACGGTCTGTGTCTGTGTATGGCCGTTTGGTGGAGGATGGGCTGGGAAGGGCTTCAATGGCTGGGAGGGTGTAGATGGGCTGGAGTAAGTCTTAACAGAGATTTTGGCAGTTGGAACCCAAGCACAGTACCGGGTAAAGCTTTGGATTCTCGCCCAGAAATAGCTAAAAAGAAAAAAAATTAAAAAAAAATAAAAATTTAAATTGAATCAGGTTGGGCAGACTGGATGGACCATTCGGGTCTTTATCTGCCGTCATCTACTATGTTACTATGTTACTATGTTTTGTCTGAGTAGGTAATAAATCTATTGGACAGAGCGGTCTTAATTTCTTTCTGAAAAGCGCCTTAGGTCAACCTGGCTCTATCAATGAAGTTGCCTAGCTAGAAGTTGCTGTCGGCCAGCTTGAAACTTAAAAGTTCTGTCCAGAAAGGTCCTGTATTTGCAATCAGTGATCTTCGGATAGGCAAAGAGGTTGCGATTTCTGGTTGTCTTTGTGGGGGTGTATAGTTCGAAGTGAGGTAAGAGATAGGTGGGGGCCAATCCCCACACCAAAGCAAGAGAGCTTGAATAAAATTCGTGTCTCTACTGGCAACCAGTGTAGCAATTTGTAGTAGGGGCTAAAGTGATCACTTTTCTTTAGTCCGAATATTAAGCGGACGGCCGTGTTTTGCACTATTCTTAATTTTCTCACGGTATACCCACATAAATGACGTTGCAGTAGTCTAGGGTGGATAGAATCAATGACTGTACCAGTAGTCTGAAAGATAAAGGGTCGAAATATTTTTTGATGGTTTTTAATTTCCAGAGTGTGGAGAAGTACTTTTTTTCTCACCGAGTTTGTATGATCGATCAAGGTCAAGTGAGTGTCTAGGGTGACTCCTAATATTTTAATAGTTTTTTAATATAGTTTTTCAATATATTATTTACTTATCTTCTTTTACTAAATTTCCTATGAATTCACATTGATAAATAAAAATCAGAAGGAAGTGCTTATTATCGTGCAATTAATTCAAATTCATGCAGTCGATTTCCCAAAACCTTATTTCAAATAGCTTCAGCAGGTCATAAATATATCAACCAGCAACTTCCAAGATTTATGACAGTTAAATTACTTATCTGCCATAAGCTTTTATATCAGTTGTTTGTTATGAAATAGATCATTACAGATCATTCAAAATGCTTCCATTAAACTGATAACTAAAACTAGAAAATTTGATCATGTAACACCCCTTTTAAAAGATGCGCACTGGCTTCCAGTCACCCATCGGATAACATACAAACTATGCATACTCACTTTCAAAGCCCTTCTTCATAAAACCCAAGCATTCATTTATAAACTATTAATTCCATATTCTCCAAACAGAACTCTGAGATCCAACGAACAGAACTTACTAACTATTCCATCTCTTACGGTTATCAATACAAGACGACAATTTATTTTCTCTGCTACCGCACCTCAGTTGTGGAACGCCCTTCCAATCTACTTAAGGGAAGAGCAGAATCTTGAGAAATTCAAAAGTAATTTAAAAACATTTCTCTTTAAAGATGCTTTTGGTAATTAACGAAACTCTTTGCAGCTCAGATTATTTTTATTGTACTATTTTATATTGTCCCTCTGTTGCTCATTTTGTATTTTTCCCTTTTTGTACTACTTTTCTATATTGATTTTGTATTTCATCTCCCCACCTTCCTTGTGTATATAAGTTTGTAAAGTTAAATTTTTAATTTCGAATGTCATTATGTATTGTTCTGTAATGTATTGTTTCCCATAAATTGTAATTTTAATTTGTTCATCGCTTAGAAATATGATTAAGCGATTAATCAAAACAATTATTAAACTTGAAACTTATGAGGAATGCGCTATGCTGTAGAACCCTGCCACGCTCTAACTGACGCAGTCAGCATTTCACGGGGTTATAAAATCTCCCACTGCATCAGGGTAATTGTTGGGTATCATTAAGAAGGGTATTACAACCAGGACGAAAGAAGTCATCATGCCGCTGTATCGTGCAATGGTGCGGCCGCATCTGGAGTACTGCGTCCAGTACTGGTCGCCGTACCTCAAGAAAGACATGGCGGTACTTGAGGGAGTACAAAGAAGAGCAACTAAACTGATAAAGGGAATGGAAAAACTTCCATATACCGACAGATTGAAGCAGTTGGGACTTTTCTCACTGGAGAAGCGAAGACTTAGAGGAGACATGATAGAAACCTTCAAGATCCTGAAGGGCATAGAAAAAATAGACAGGGGCAGATTTTTCAAATTAAGGGGCGCCACAAGTACAAGGGGGCACTCGGAGAAATTGAAAGGGGACAGGTTTAGAACAAACGCTAGGAAGTTCTTTTTCACTCAGAGGGTGGTGGATGCATGGAACGCGCTTCCAGAGGCTGTTGTAGACAAGAAAACATTAAATGGTTTCAAAGAAGGTTTGGATAGATTCCTAGAAGAAAAAGGGATTGAGGGGTATAGATAGGTATAGCCCACTGCTCAGGCAATGGGCCTGATGGGCCGCCGCGGGTGCGGACCGCTGGGCAGGATGGACCTATGGTCTGCCTCAGCGGAGGCAACTTCTTATGTTCCTCTGTAGGTTCTTTTACTGACGTTCCGGTTCATCAGACCTACTGGTTGGGCGTTAGGTATTTTTTTTCTATTTTGTAGTATTTTTGGTCAGACAATTATTAGGATTTATTCTTTACAGGAGGCCCACGTTGGCACAAAGAAACTTAAAATGTTTGGGAACTATAGTTCAAAACACAGCGCTAAGACTTATCTATTCCCTGAGGAAACATGACCACATCACGGCGGCATATCTCGACTCACACTGGCTCCCAATGCAAGCAAGAGTGCAATTCAAATTCTACTGCCTAATATTTAAAACCATAAACGGAGACAGCCCAGCCTATGTAAACAACCGCCTAATCCAAACGACCTCAACCAGACATAAAGTGTTCCCTCTAAGCTGAGCAGGTGTCCTCCAGCTGCATTGCTACCACTAGGGGGTGGAATATTTTCAGTCGCTAAGGACAGGTATGTTCCCTGGAGTCCTGCAGAACTTGCCTGTCCCTCACAATTGAAAAATGTGACAGTAAAACAGCACCCTCTATTGGTGAGACTGTGGGTGGAGGACTCCTGCTCAGCTTAGAGGGAACAGTGATACCGTTCACGCATCCCCCCAATCACAGACGTCAAACGGAAAAAACTGTACGATGGCCTTCTAGCCACAAAAGCAGCAAAACTAGACTACCAACCCTCCAATTTACTGATAACGACTCCAGACTACAAATCTAAACTAAACTAAACCTTAAGTTTATATACCGCATCCTCTCCACGGAAGTGGAGCTCGGCACGGTTTACAAGAACTTAAAATATAAGAAGAGAAAGGAAAAGGTTTACATTACATTACATTACGGATTTCTATTCCGCCTGTGCCTTGCGGTTCTAGGCGGATTACAATATAGAGATTATCTGGGCAGTTCCAGTAGAATTACATTTCAGGATAAGGGTAAGTTACAGGAACAGTAAAGGATTATGATACTTCAATTTCACAGAAGATAGTACATATCACAGAAGATAATACGTGTCTACTGAATCAAGTTAAATCGGGTGTAGTGTAAAAGAGTTACAGTACATTCTGGATCACAGACAAAGAGATACTATAGGTGGGTGTTTCCAAAGGCGTTGATTGGGGCTTTACATGAGCTTATATATAAGAACATAAGAAGTTGCCTCCGCTGAGTCAGACCAGAGGCCCATCAGGCCCACTGCCCGAGCAGTGGTCCTTGACTATTTCTATAACCTATCTCTACTCCTATCTCTATATCCTAACCTCAGTCCTTATCTGTACCCCTCAATTCCCTTGTCTTCCAGGAACCTATCCAAACCTTCTTTGAAGCCCTGTAGCATGTTCTGGCCTATCACAGCCTCTGGAAGTGCGTTCCACGTATCCACCACCCTCTGGGTGAAAAAGTGCTTCCTAGCGTTTGTTCTAAGCCTGTCCCCTTTTAATTTCTCCGAGTGCCCCCTTGTACTTGTGTTTCCCCATAATCTGAAAAATCTGTCCCTGTCTACTTTTTCTATGCCCTTCAGGATTTTGAAGGTTTCTATCATGTCTCCTCGAAGTCTCCGCTTCTCAAGGGAGAACAGCCCCAGTTTTTTTAGCCTGTCAGTATATGAGAGGTTTTCCATACCCTTTATCAGTTTAGTCGCTCTTCTCTGGACTCCCTCGAGTACTGCCATGTCCTTCTTGAGGTACGGTGACCAATACTGGACACAGTACTCCAGATGTGGGCGCACCTTTGCGCGATAAAGTGGCAGGATGACTTCCTTCATCCTGGCCGTGATGCCCTTCTTAATGATTCCAAGCATTATGTTTGCTTTCCTTGCGGCTTTGGCGCACTGTGCCGATGCCTTCAGTGTGGTGTCCACCATTACCCCCAGGTCTCTTTCAAGGTTACTTATCCCTAGCAGTGATCCCCCCATTTGGTAGCTGAACATCTGGTTCTTTTTTCCTACACTTCCCTATGTTTTTCTTACACTTCCCTATGTTGAAGCTCATTTGCCACTTTTTGGCCCACTCTTCGAGTGTCATCAGATCCTTTTGGAGATTTTCGCAGTCTTCCGTTGTTTCAACCCTGCTGTATAGTTTGATGTCGTCTGCAAATTTAATGACCTCCAGGTCATTTATAAATATATTGAACAGGAGTGGTCCCAACACCGACCCCTGCGGCACCCCGCTCGTGACCCATTTCCAATCTGAGTAGCGACCCTTCACTCCAACCCTCTGCTTTCTGCCTGCCAGCCAGTGTTTGATCCACCGGTGGACCTCCCCTTGTACACCGTGGTTCCATAATTTCTTAAGCAGTCTTTCGTGTGGTACCTTGTCGAAGGCCTTTTGGAAGTCAAGGTAAATAATGTCTATGGATTCCCCTTTATCCACCTGCCTGTTCACCCCTTCAAAGAAGTGTAATAAGTTAGTGAGGCATGACCTACCCTTGCAGAAGCCATGCTGACTCAATTTAAGCTGTCCATTTCTTTCGATGTGCTCACAGATGCTGTCCTTGATCAGGGCTTCCATCATCTTTCCCGGGACCGAGGTCAAGCTCACTGGCCTGTAGTTTCCCGGGTTGCCCCTCGAACCCTTCTTGAAGATTGGTGTGACATTTGCTATTTTCCAGTCCTCCGGGATCTCTCCAGTTTTTAAGGATAGGTTGCATATTTGTCGGAGTGGCTCTGCTATTTCGTTCCTTAGTTCCTTGAGTACCCTTGGGTGAATGCCGTCTGGACCTGGTGATTTGTCGCTCTTTAGCCTGTCTATCTGCCTAAGGACATCCTCTTGGCTTACCTCTAGTTGGGCCAGCTTATCATCCTGATCTCCATTTACGATCTCTTCGGGTTCCGGAATGTTGGTTGTGTCCTCCTTCGTGAAGACTGACGTGAAGAACTCATTTAACTTGTCAGCCATCTCCTTTTCTTCTTTTACCACCCCCTTTCTGTCTCCATCGTCCAAGGATCCCACTTCCTCCCTTGCTGGTTGCTTCCCCTTAACGTATCTAAAGAATGATTTTAAGTTTTTTGCTTCCCCCGCTAGTTTCTCTTCATATTCTCTTTTTGCTTTCCTGACCACTCAGTGACACTCTTTCTGGTGTTCTTTATGCTCCTTTTGGTTGTCCTTTGATTGATCCTTTTTCCACTTGTTGATCGATGCTTTTTTGTCATTTATCGCCTTCTTCACTACATTTGTTATCCACACTGGGTTTTTCGTTCTATTTTTCTTGCACCCTTTCCTGAACTTGGGGACGCACAGGTTCTGTGCTTCGTGTACCATGCCCTTGAGTAAGGGGGAAAATAGAATTACATGTTAGAGAAGAGCCAAGTTTTCAGTTGCTTGTGGAATAGTTGTAGAGAGCCCAGGTTCCGCAACGGGATAGTAAGGTCATTCCAGAGACCTGTGATTTTGAAGAGAAGAGATTTTCCCAGTTTACCTGCATAGAGAATACCGCGTAGAGAGGGGAAGGATAGTTTATATCTTTGGGCGGGTCTAGTTCAGAAAAGAAATAAAAACCCTGCTATTCAAGAAATCCTTGAAGACAAACTAACACCCAAGATTCATCCCAATTCTCTGAAGCAACCCGCTCTACTCTTCAATTTCCTCTGGAAATGGCCACATAACTCCTTTTGTAATCCGCCTTGAACCGCAAGGTAATGGCGGAATAGAAATCACTAATGTGTTGCTGTTTTGCCACATTCAGACATTCTTCTTAAACACTCCTACACCCTTAACACTTCCCCAGCGTTTTTACTGCTCCTTAGGTGCCCAGTGGGGTAGGAGGGGGTAGAAAGCTTCATTTCAGTAGTGATAGAGCTTGTAGCAGAGCGGCACAATTCCAAATTCAGGTAAGAGAATCATACGGGCTACACAAATATATTTGTTATGGACTGGTTTATTTATTTAAATTATCTGTGGCGAGTCATGATTAAAAACATACGAGGGTTCTTCAAAAAATTTCTGCACTTTTCATGTTTTCACGGGAAATGGTTGGGACGGGAGAAGTGGTAAGAGGGCATGTCATGTGACTGGTCAGTCAGGCAACAGGGTGATTATGTGGCAAAGAGATATAATTTGCTTAGGAGATATTTAATTGTAGCCCCTGAGGCTGGTTATATGTACAGGATGCAGGACAGAAGGACACTATCAGGTAAAAGAGAAAATAAGACAAATAGAAATTCCCCCTTTAGCAGTATATTCAGGGTTCTGGGATACTGATCCCCTGAGCTATATGCATAGAGCAGGGGTCTCAAAGTCCCTCCTTGAGGGCCGCAATCCAATCGGGTTTTCAGGATTTCCTCAATGAATATGCATTGAAAGCAGTGCATGCAAATAGATCTCATGCGTATTCATTGGGGAAATCCTGAAAACCCGACTGGAATACGGCTCTCGAGGACCGGAGTTCCCTAACCCTGCTCTATACTGTTTATCAGGCTGAAAAAACTCTGACTCTTTCAAAAGAACCACGACATCCGGGGCCTGTTTGCTGAATTTCTGCACTTAAACACAGAGACAGGAATCTCCCTCTTCACGGCACTTTGACAGATGCAATGAACATGGAAATCCCCCTCCTCGCGCTCTCCCCCTGCCACATCCACCTGTAAGGCAAGTGTGATAAGCACAATTGCTACCTAATACAGCAGAGTCATCCTGACTAGCCATTTGAACATATTTACTCAGGCATCAATGACAATCTTTGCAGAAATTTATATAGACTGATTTGAAGGGGTACCCAATTCATCAGAAACAAGTTTTGTGATAGGCTTATGGGGCCTCTCTGACCTACGTACTAGTGCTGCCTGATTCAGAGAAAAATATTTTGATTCGATTCGATTCACCCTGTTGAATCAATTTTTTGATTCGATTTGATTCACTGTAAAAGTCAATAGGTTCTCCGAGTGGGAACAACCTGATGTCTCAGCACTTGAGGAAAAGACCATGTAATAATGTTTATAAGATAAATCATATAAATGATTATACTGAAGCAGGCTGTCCTCGGCGTGAGAGGTAAGCGAGGGGAGAGAATTCTCCAGCGCTTTACACAATAATCACCCTCTGCCTGCAGTGCACACCATCATAGGACACCTCACATGTGCTCAAATTAATCAATGTGATAAATTAAACAGCGATATACAATTGGTCAATCACACGAGTGCAAGATCAAGCAGGTTGTTCCCATTCAGAGAACCTATTGACTTTTACTGCTTTTCTGTGTGAGTAGATAATTAAGCAAATTTCTGATAGCCTACAGAAATGATTCTCAGCTTCCATCCCCAGCCCCCAAGACTCACCAGCCCCCCTGCCGATTTCAGCTTCCATCCCCAGGCCCCAAAACTCACCAGCCCCCCTGCCGATTTCAGCTTCCATCCCCAGGCCCCAAGACTCATTTACTTACTGGACTGGATATTAAATCGCGGGGAAGAGAGAAGAAATGCGGGGAAAGAGCCAACCAAAAATAGTATTTTGCTGCTGCCGAGGTCTGCTGCACGAGGTCCGCTCGCTCGCTGATTGACTCTCCCACTCCTTTCATTTCTTCCGATGTAACTTCCAGTTTTGCAAAACCGGAAGTTACATTAGATGGGTAGAGTCCAGCGGCCGGCGGCGTGAAATATCCTGAACTCGTCTTGCAGCTGAATCGGTATATCCGGTTTTTAACAAAAACGAACCGATTCGAATCGATTCACCTGATTTGAATCGGTGAACCGATTTGAATCGTGAATCGGGCAGCACTACTGCGTACCACTACAGAATAATCAGCATTCTGACCAGCTGAGTCATCAGTTACACCAATTAAAGGTACAGGAACATTACTGTCTGCCAATATTCTCTTGTAAGAACTGTTATCAACCGTGGAACTGCTAAGCCCAGGTAGAGGTTCAGATTTACTGGTTGATTCAGATAAATTTGGCATTGCTTCTGGCCTTTGTATAGGAGGTACATGAGGTGTGTCACTGAGATCCTCTGCGCTGCTAGCACTTCTTTCCGTTACTGTCTTAGTAAGTGACCCATTTGTGAAGTGTCTCACTAACTCAATCGGATCTAGGCCTTGTGATGCTGGCGGGTACATACAGTAAAGCTTAACAACGAGTTCTCAAAAAGTTAGAGTAATCCTTGTGGAGTACCCCAGAGGTCTCCTTTGTCTCCACTGCTTTTCAACATTTATTTGGCCTCTTTAGGCAACAGATTATCTCATTACAAAATTAAATTATTTAGCTATGCAGATGACATCACTGTTTTAATTCCTATACATCCTTCTTTCTCTCAAATTAATCAAACTGTTGTGGAAATTGTTTAGACAATTGAATTTTGGATGGTAGAATTCAAATTGAAAATTAATACAGAAAAAACCAAATTTTTTTTTTTTGCATCACTAAATTTAAATGAAGATGTTACATCTATTGCTTTAAATGATAAAGTCTATAGCATCCAGCCAATCATAAAGATACTTGGTGTAATTCTAGAGTTGAGTCGGTTCAGCGAATGGCCACCAGGATGGTCTCAGGTCTCAAGGATCTCCCGAATGAGGAACGACTGGGTAAGCTGCAGCTGTACTCACTCGAGGAACGCAGAGAGAGGGGAGACATGATCGAGACGTTCAAATAGGTCACAGGCCGTATCGAGGTGGAAGAGGATCTCTTTTTCCTTAAAGGACCCACGGCAACAAGAGGGCATCCGTTGAAAATCAGGAGTGGGAAATTTCATGGCGACACCATAGTAAAAACATAGTAACATAGTAGATGACGGCAGATAAAGACCCGAATGGTCCATCCAGTCTGCCCAACCTGATTCAATTTAAATTATTATTATTATTTTTTTTTCTTCTTAGCTATTTCTGGGCGAGAATACAAAGCTTTACCCGGTACTGTGCTTGGGTTCCAACTGCCGAAATCTCTGTTAAGACTTACTCCAGCCCATCTACACCCTCCCAGCCATTGAAGCCCTCCCCTGCCCATCCTCCTCCAAACGGCCATATACAGACGCAGACCGTACAAGTCTGCCCAGTAACTGGCCTAGTTCAATCTTTAATATTATTTTCTGATTCTAAATCTTCTGTGTTCATCCCACGCTTCTTTGAACTCAGTCACAGTTTTACTCTCCACCACCTCTCTCGGGAGCGCATTCCAGGCATCCACCACCCTCTCCGTAAAGTAGAATTTCCTAACATTCCCCCTGAATCTACCACTCCTCAACCTCAAATTATGTCCTCTGGTTTTACCATTTTCCTTTCTCTGGAAAAGATTTAGTTCTACGTTAATACCCTTTAAGTATTTGAACGTCTGAATCATATCTCCCCTGTCTCTCCTTTCCTCTAGGGTATACATATTCAGGGCTTCCAGTCTCTCCTCATACGTCTTCTGGCGCAAGCCTCCTATCATTTTCGTCGCCCTCCTCTGGACCGCCAGAAAATATTGCTGGAATAATCTTCCACAACAGGTAATTGAGGCCAGCAGCGTGCCAGATTTTAAGAAAAGATGGGATTGGCATGTGGGATCTCTTCATGGGGGTAGTTAGGGGGTGGGCCATTAGTGTGGGCAGACTAGATGGGCTGTGGCCCTTTTCTGCCAACATGTTCTATGTTTCTATGAACCCATACCATGAAAAATCAAGTTGACTCGTTGGTTCGAAAGTGTTTCTACATTCTATGGAAACTAAGAACTATTAGAGCATATTTTGATAGTAATTCCTTTCGACTGTTAGTTCAATCATTGGTCCTTAGTCAGCTGGATTATTGTAACATCATCCATCTTGCTGGAGCTGAAAATAATCTTCAAAGGCTGCGTATAATTCAGAATGCAGCAGTTAGATTGATTTTTGATTTAAAGAAGTATGATCATCATCAACTGCATTGGCTTCCAGTTGAAGCACGGGTTAAATTTAAGTTTGGCTGTATATGTTTCAAGGCATCAACAGGTCTTATCCCAGAGTATCTTATGGAATCTTTCATTATTACAAATTCTAAACATTCTAGAAAATCTCATTCACTATTCTCATGTCATTCTGCAAAGGGATGCAAATATAAGAAACTCCAGGAACGACTGCTGTCCATCCAGGCAGCCTCATGGATTAGGGATCTGACTCACATATTTACACTTTCAAATTCGTATCAACAATTTGACGTGTTTTAAAGACGCATCTTTTATAGAATCTTTTGGAAGTTAAATATTGGTTGTTTATTCATTTATATTGCTAATCTCTGTGAACTGCATAGAACGTAATGGATTTGCGGTAGATAAGTGAGTTTTTATATTATGTTATGTTAGGTTATGAAATGTGGAATACTCGGACTCTGAAAAATCTGCAGAATGGTCTGCTTTCTTGTTCATTCTGTGAGCAAGTTTTGGCCTGGATGTTGTAGAATTTTCAGTTTGTGGCAATCGGACTGATTGACCTATGAAGAGTAGGTGATTTTTGTGTCGTTTTCTCGGGATCTTTTTCACTTTTAGATGTCAGCTTGAACGCTGGCAGGTTTGGCAACTGAATTACTACCACATAGGGCTCTTTGCAACAGTACTCTTGGCTTTTAACTCAAGCGTCAGAGTGGAGTTTATTGGCTGTATTTCGTTTGTCAGCTGAGAGTGTGAGGAGGGGGATTCCCATGTTCGCTTAATAAATTGTGTTAAAAATAAATAAATAAAAGTGGACATTCAGATTAGTAGAAGTGATGGTAGGTTGTACTGAAAGCCTTCTAATCGGAACACCATTTTACAATATCAGAACTTTCACCCAAAAGCGTTGCATGAGGGTATTCCTCTTGGACAGTTCCTGCACCTTAGACACATGCGTTATGACGATCAGGAATTTCACAGGCATGCTAATCTGATGTATTGTAAGTTTGTTCAAAGGGGATATCCGGCAAGCACAGTCAGAAGAGCATGGAAATGAGCGAAGTATTGTCAAAGAAATTGGTTATTACGATCTTCTTCATTTAGAACAGCCAACCCTTAGTATGAGCTTTTCTGCAAGATAATAACTAGACACTGGCAAAAAAACAAAAGGAATTGACCCCAAAATATCCACAAAGAAGAAAATCCAGAGAAAACAAAAAAAAACCTCTGTGGAGTGACGATATTCCTAAGAGGACTTTATTTGAAAGTGTCAAAGTTCCAAATGTACACTAAAATCATCCACATAAAATAATTCCATCCACATAAAAATAAATCATCCACACAAGAGCCTTAAAGGACTTAGTCCGCTAGGGATACAGGACCCAACACGGTCCGCGTTTCGACAAAAAGTCTTCTTCAGGGGTTCCTGGGGCCCTATAAAAGTGAGTACGTGGGAAACAATTGTGTGGTGAGCCGGAAGTGAGACACTGCTTGCATTTGCAATGGAAAGGGAGCGGTTTTGCCAGGTAAGACTATAATCAGCTTTATATACACCCTTCCTTCTTGACTCTCTTCAACCTGACTTTGTGCACGTGCAATGCTTAACTACCGATAATTTCCGTATTTGATAAAAGGAGTGTACTGGTGAAGGGTCGTAGAATTCACATTCAAAGACTGTAGTCACCAGTTCTAGTCTTAACCTTTCTATTGCAAACGCAGCAGTGTCTCACTTCCAGCTCACCACACTATTTTTTTCTACGTACTCACCTTTATAGGACCCCCCCAGGGACCCCTGAAGAAGACTTTTTGTCAAAACACGGACCATGTTGGGTCCTGTATCCCTAGCGGACTAGGTCCTTTAAGGCTTTTATGTAGATGAAATTATTTTTATGTGGATGAATTTATTTTTATGTGGATGATTTCAGTGTACCTTTGGAACATTGACACTTTCAAATAAAGTCCATTTAGGAACATCGTCACTCCACAGAGTTGTTTTTTTTTGTAATAACTAGACACTGGCCAGTTCTGTAAGTTCATTCTAATTTAAGGGATTTGCCCAAGTTTGCATTCATTCATGGACATAACTTGGGTGAAATCCTATGGCAGCATTGGGTCAGTTATGATACCGTGTATCCACAAGATCATCGCACCTGTGGCTGATGTGTGTATTGTAAACATGTGTTTCAGGGTAATAGTGCTGCCATTCTATTTCCTAATGGTAAGAGATGCATATTGCGTACCAACAGAGATTGTGAGTCTATGGCAGTGGTATATTGTATTATGTGCCCCTGCAATAAATACTACATTGGCCATACAAAAATAACGGTGAAATTTCATCTTGCGGAGCATTTAAGCAACATTCGGTGGGGGCGTCAGTTGGCCCCTTAAGTGTAGCATGAGCCATACTGAGGAAGAGTTAAAATATACAATCCTTTTGCAGGCAAACAAAATGACTGGATATGTATCTCAATATCTATTAATACAAGAACATATGATAATTTTTAATTGGCGCACTTTATATCTGTCTGGTTTAAACGCCAAACTAGATTGATTTCAGCTGTAATGGCTGGCTCGTTAGGGAAATGTTCCTATCGAATGCTCTTCTTCCTGCTCTTGATGTAGTAGGGAGATTTGAATATCGTGAATGTGAAACCATGCAAGTGAAAAGGGCGAACAGAATGCTAGGAATGATCAAGAAGGCGATCACAAACAGATTGGAGAAGGTTATCATGCCACTGTAGCGGGCCATGGTGCACCCTAACCTGGAGTACTGTGTCCAGCATTGGTCGCCGTATATGAAGAAGGACACGGTACTACTTGAAAAGGTCCAGAAAAGAGCAGCTAAGATGGTTGAGGAGTTGCTGTACTGTGAGAGATTGGAGAAGCTGGGCCTCTTCTCCCTTGAAAAGAGGAGACTGGGAGGGGATATGATTGAAACATTCAAAATACTGAAGGGAATAGACTTAGTAGAGAAAGACAGACTCTTCACCCTCTCCAAGGTAGGGTGAACAAGAGGACACTCTCTAAAGTTGGAAGGTGATAGATTCCGTACAAACGTAAGGAAGTTCTTCTTCACCCAGAGAGTGGGAGAAAACTGGAACGCTCTCCCGGAGTCTGCTAGAGGGGAAAACACCCTCCAGAGTTTCAAGACAAAGTTGGACAAGTTCCTGCTAAACTGGTGAGACTGGACTCATTTGGAGCTCTGGTCTTGACCTAGGGTCCGCCGCGTGAGCGGACTGCTGGGCAGGATGGACCATTGGTCTGACCCAGCAGCGGCAATTCTTATGTTCTTGTCAGTTTGAATCAATCAGATGCTGGTCTGTTGGTCTGTTTTTTGGAACAAAGCGGTGAGAGGTATTTACATGATGTTAAATTGATGATTTATAGAAATTTAAGTTATACGAGTGTGTGTGTTTGATTGTATTGATTCACTCTTTTAGCGTCCACTCCTGAAGCTACTAAGTAGGAATTTTAGGAGCTTTGGAGCAGCATCCGTAAAAGAACTCTTTACCGCAGCTTAGTAAATGAGGGGTGGATAACGGGGTGGGGGTGGGGGGGGGGTAGTTTTATAAAATGTCTCTCTCAGGAGGATGAGAGTTCTCCAAAACTCTGCAGAGTGATTAATCTTTAACTTGAAAAAGTCCGAACACGCAACACCGTATTACCAGAAATGAGATTGGCTTCCAATAGAAGCAAGAATACGCTTCAAGTTTGCTTGTTTTTGTTATAAAACACAGTATGGTTATAGTTTATAGTTTATTGGCTTATATCTCGCTTTATACAAAGTGGGTTCTAAAAAGTACTTAGATAATATTAACACATCACATACAAAATAAACAAATCAAACAAACAAAACATTGAAGCGACCAACACTTACAATTATATTCAGTTCCCATATTTCATCTTACAAAACAAATACTTTTTCAGTCATTTCTTAAAATTGTGCAAATTTCCCTGCTCCCAGATGTAATGAGGGATCTCATTCCTCTGCCAAAAAACATACTTGCCCTCGACACCTGCAAACGCAAATGTTTAACAGGCGGGACAAACAAATTACCAAGTTCCACAGAACGGATTTTTGGAAGGGGAACATATGGCAGAATACTATCAACCACATACCTTGGTGCTAGCCCATGTGCATAAGTAGACCATAACCAGCAGCTTGTAACGTATCCGGTAATTTAATTTCAGCCAGTATAATTTAATATAGTATTCTGACACAAGTTCTCACTTATTCAATCTAAAACCTGCAATGCAGATAACGTTGAGGCTGGTGGTCCCAATAAGGAAAGCAGGACAAAACTACAATTTGCAGTATGGTCTTAAACAAACAAAATGTCATACAGGAGTCAACAATAATCCCCAGATACTTCACCTCTCCTGAAATCTGTAAGGGCATGCCAAACAGTTCAACCGGCCAAATCCTGTGTTCACCGAAAACACATAACCTTTGTCTTTTGAATGTTTAACTTCAGTCTATTGCAGTCCATCCAGCCCTTTATTTCTCTTTATGTTCCGTGTTACCTATTGAAGCATTTTAGACTCTCTGAAGCTGATCTTAGCAGCTCTCTATTTTCATTTCCATCTTTAAAGGGATGTATGTATAAGAGATTTTTTTGAAAGAATTCTGCCCTATCAAGAGATTTTTCGAAAGAACTCTGCCGTTTCAAGCGATTTTTTGAAAGAACTCTTCCCTATCAAGAAAATTCTGCTGTATCAAGAGATTTTTTGAAAGAATTCTGCCGTTTCAAGAGATTTTTTGAAAGAACTCTGCCCTATCAAGAGAACTCTGTCCTATCAAGACATTTTTCGAAAGAACTCTGCCCTATCAAGAGAACTCTGCCCTATCAAGACATTTTTCGAAAGAACTCTGCCGTTTCAAGAGATTTTTTGAAAGAACTCTTCCCTATCAAGAAAACTCTGCTGTATCAAGAGATTTTTTGAAAGAATTCTGCCGTTTCAAGAGATTTTTTGAAAGAACTCTGCCCTATCAAGAGATTTTTCGAAAGAACTCTGCAGTTTCAAGAGATTTTTTGAAAGAACTCTTCCCTATCAAGAAAACTCTGCTGTATCAAGAGATTTTTTGAAAGAATTCTGCCGTTTCAAGAGATTTTTTGAAAGAACTCTGCCCTATCAAGAGAACTCTGTCCTATCAAGACATTTTTCGAAAGAACTCTGCCCTATCAAGAGAACTCTGCCCTATCAAGACATTTTTCGAAAGAACTCTGCCCTATCAAGAGATTTTTCGAAAGAACTCTTCCCTATCAAGAAAACTCTGCTGTATCAAGAGATTTTTTGAAAGAATTCTGCCGTTTCAAGAGATTTTTCGAAAGAACTCTGCCCTATCAAGAGATTTTTCGAAAGAACTCTGCAGTTTCAAGAGATTTTTTGAAAGAACTCTTCCCTATCAAGAAAACTCTGCTGTATCAAGAGATTTTTTGAAAGAATTCTGCCGTTTCAAGAGATTTTTCGAAAGAACTCTGCCCTATCAAGAGATTTTTCGAAAGAACTCTGCAGTTTCAAGAGATTTTTTGAAAGAACTCTTCCCTATCAAGAAAACTCTGCTGTATCAAGAGATTTTTTGAAAGAATTCTGCCGTTTCAAGAGATTTTTCGAAAGAACTCTGCCCTATCAAGAGATTTTTTCGAAAGAACTCTGCAGTTTCAAGAGATTTTTTGAAAGAACTCTTCCCTATCAAGAAAACTCTGCTGTATCAAGAGATTTTTTGAAAGAATTCTGCCGTTTCAAGAGATTTTTCGAAAGAACTCTGCCCTATCAAGAGATTTTTCGAAAGAACTCTGCAGTTTCAAGAGATTTTTTGAAAGAACTCTTCCCTATCAAGAAAACTCTGCTGTATCAAGAGATTTTTGAAAGAATTCTGCCGTTTCAAGAGATTTTTCGAAAGAACTCTGCCCTATCAAGAGATTTTTCGAAAGAACTCTGCAGTTTCAAGAGATTTTTTGAAAGAACTCTTCCCTATCAAGAAAACTCTGCTGTATCAAGAGATTTTTTGAAAGAATTCTGCCGTTTCAAGAGATTTTTCGAAAGAACTCTGCCCTATCAAGAGATTTTTCGAAAGAACTCTGCAGTTTCAAGAGATTTTTTGAAAGAACTCTTCCCTATCAAGAAAACTCTGCTGTATCAAGAGATTTTTTGAAAGAATTCTGCCGTTTCAAGAGATTTTTCGAAATAACTCTGCCCTATCAAGAGATTTTTCGAAAGAACTCTGCAGTTTCAAGAGATTTTTTGAAAGAACTCTTCCCTATCAAGAAAACTCTGCTGTATCAAGAGATTTTTTGAAAGAATTCTGCCGTTTCAAGAGATTTTTCGAAAGAACTCTGCCCTATCAAGAGATTTTTCGAAAGAACTCTGCAGTTTCAAGAGATTTTTTGAAAGAACTCTTCCCTATCAAGAAAACTCTGCTGTATCAAGAGATTTTTTGAAAGAATTCTGCCGTTTCAAGAGATTTTTTGAAAGAACTCTGCCCTATCAAGAGATTTTTCGAAAGAACTCTGCCGTTTCAAGAGATTTTTTGAAAGAACTCTTCCCTATCAAGAAAACTCTGCTGTATCAAGAGATTTTTTGAAAGAATTCTGCCGTTTCAAGAGATTTTTTGAAAGAACTCTGCCTTATCAAGAGATTTTTAGAAAGAACTCTGCCGTTTCAAGAGATTTTTTGAAAGAACTCTTCCCTATCAAGAAAACTCTGCTGTATCAAGAGATTTTTTGAAAGAATTCTGCCGTTTCAAGAGATTTTTTGAAAGAACTCTGCCTTATCAAGAGATTTTTAGAAAGAACTCTGCCGTTTCAAGAGATTTTTTGAAAGAACTCTTCCCTATCAAGAAAACTCTGCTGTATCAAGAGATTTTTTGAAAGAATTCTGCCGTTTCAAGAGATTTTTTGAAAGAACTCTGCCCTATCAAGAGATTTTTCGAAAGAACTCTGCAGTTTCAAGAGATTTTTTGAAAGAACTCTTCCCTATCAAGAAAACTCTGCTGTATCAAGAGATTTTTTGAAAGAATTCTGCCGTTTCAAGAGATTTTTTGAAAGAACTCTTCCCTATCAAGAAAACTCTGCTGTATCAAGAGATTTTTTGAAAGAATTCTGCCGTTTCAAGAGATTTTTTGAAAGAACTCTGCCCTATCAAGAGATTTTTCGAAAGAACTCTGCAGTTTCAAGAGATTTTTTGAAAGAACTCTTCCCTATCAAGAAAACTCTGCTGTATCAAGAGATTTTTTGAAAGAATTCTGCCGTTTCAAGAGATTTTTTGAAAGAACTCTGCCTTATCAAGAGATTTTTAGAAAGAACTCTGCCGTTTCAAGAGATTTTTTGAAAGAACTCTTCCCTATCAAGAAAACTCTGCTGTATCAAGAGATTTTTTGAAAGAATTCTGCCGTTTCAAGAGATTTTTTGAAAGAACTCTGCCCTATCAAGAGATTTTTCGAAAGAACTCTGCCGTTTCAAGAGATTTTTTGAAAGAACTCTTCCCTATCAAGAAAACTCTGCTGTATCAAGAGATTTTTTGAAAGAATTCTGCCGTTTCAAGAGATTTTTTGAAAGAACTCTGCCCTATCAAGAGATTTTTCGAAAGAACTCTGCAGTTTCAAGAGATTTTTTGAAAGAACTCTTCCCTATCAAGAAAACTCTGCTGTATCAAGAGATTTTTTGAAAGAATTCTGCCGTTTCAAGAGATTTTTTGAAAGAACTCTGCCTTATCAAGAGATTTTTAGAAAGAACTCTGCCGTTTCAAGAGATTTTTTGAAAGAACTCTTCCCTATCAAGAAAACTCTGCTGTATCAAGAGATTTTTTGAAAGAATTCTGCCGTTTCAAGAGATTTTTTGAAAGAACTCTGCCCTATCAAGAGATTTTTCGAAAGAACTCTGCAGTTTCAAGAGATTTTTTGAAAGAACTCTTCCCTATCAAGAAAACTCTGCTGTATCAAGAGATTTTTTGAAAGAATTCTGCCGTTTCAAGAGATTTTTTGAAAGAACTCTGCCCTATCAAGAGATTTTTCGAAAGAACTCTGCCGTTTCAAGAGATTTTTTGAAAGAACTCTTCCCTATCAAGAAAACTCTGCTGTATCAAGAGATTTTTTGAAAGAATTCTGCCGTTTCAAGAGATTTTTTGAAAGAACTCTGCCTTATCAAGAGATTTTTAGAAAGAACTCTGCCGTTTCAAGAGATTTTTTGAAAGAACTCTTCCCTATCAAGAAAACTCTGCTGTATCAAGAGATTTTTTGAAAGAATTCTGCCGTTTCAAGAGATTTTTTGAAAGAACTCTGCCCTATCAAGAGATTTTTCGAAAGAACTCTGCAGTTTCAAGAGATTTTTTGAAAGAACTCTTCCCTATCAAGAAAACTCTGCTGTATCAAGAGATTTTTTGAAAGAATTCTGCCGTTTCAAGAGATTTTTTGAAAGAACTCTGCCCTATCAAGAGATTTTTCGAAAGAACTCTGCAGTTTCAAGAGATTTTTTGAAAGAACTCTTCCCTATCAAGAAAACTCTGCTGTATCAAGAGATTTTTTGAAAGAATTCTGCCGTTTCAAGAGATTTTTTGAAAGAACTCTGCCTTATCAAGAGATTTTTAGAAAGAACTCTGCCGTTTCAAGAGATTTTTTGAAAGAACTCTTCCCTATCAAGAAAACTCTGCTGTATCAAGAGATTTTTTGAAAGAATTCTGCCGTTTCAAGAGATTTTTTGAAAGAACTCTGCCCTATCAAGAGATTTTTAGAAAGAACTCTGCCGTTTCAAGAGATTTTTTGAAAGAACTCTTCCCTATCAAGAAAACTCTGCTGTATCAAGAGATTTTTTGAAAGAATTCTGCCGTTTCAAGAGATTTTTTGAAAGAACTCTGCCCTATCAAGAGATTTTTCGAAAGAACTCTGCAGTTTCAAGAGATTTTTTGAAAGAACTCTTCCCTATCAAGAAAACTCTGCTGTATCAAGAGATTTTTTGAAAGAATTCTGCCGTTTCAAGAGATTTTTTGAAAGAACTCTGCCTTATCAAGAGATTTTTAGAAAGAACTCTGCCGTTTCAAGAGATTTTTTGAAAGAACTCTTCCCTATCAAGAAAACTCTGCTGTATCAAGAGATTTTTTGAAAGAATTCTGCCGTTTCAAGAGATTTTTTGAAAGAACTCTGCCCTATCAAGAGATTTTTCGAAAGAACTCTGCAGTTTCAAGAGATTTTTTGAAAGAACTCTTCCCTATCAAGAAAACTCTGCTGTATCAAGAGATTTTTTGAAAGAATTCTGCCGTTTCAAGAGATTTTTTGAAAGAACTCTGCCTTATCAAGAGATTTTTAGAAAGAACTCTGCCGTTTCAAGAGATTTTTTGAAAGAACTCTTCCCTATCAAGAAAACTCTGCTGTATCAAGAGATTTTTTGAAAGAATTCTGCCGTTTCAAGAGATTTTTTGAAAGAACTCTGCCCTATCAAGAGATTTTTCGAAAGAACTCTGCCGTTTCAAGAGATTTTTTGAAAGAACTCTTCCCTATCAAGAAAACTCTGCTGTATCAAGAGATTTTTTGAAAGAATTCTGCCGTTTCAAGAGATTTTTTGAAAGAACTCTGCCTTATCAAGAGATTTTTAGAAAGAACTCTGCCGTTTCAAGAGATTTTTTGAAAGAACTCTTCCCTATCAAGAAAACTCTGCTGTATCAAGAGATTTTTTGAAAGAATTCTGCCGTTTCAAGAGATTTTTTGAAAGAACTCTGCCTTATCAAGAGATTTTTAGAAAGAACTCTGCCGTTTCAAGAGATTTTTTGAAAGAACTCTTCCCTATCAAGAAAACTCTGCTGTATCAAGAGATTTTTTGAAAGAATTCTGCCGTTTCAAGAGATTTTTTGAAAGAACTCTGCCCTATCAAGAGATTTTTCGAAAGAACTCTGCAGTTTCAAGAGATTTTTTGAAAGAACTCTTCCCTATCAAGAAAACTCTGCTGTATCAAGAGATTTTTTGAAAGAATTCTGCCGTTTCAAGAGATTTTTTGAAAGAACTCTGCCCTATCAAGAGATTTTTCGAAAGAACTCTGCAGTTTCAAGAGATTTTTTGAAAGAACTCTTCCCTATCAAGAAAACTCTGCTGTATCAAGAGATTTTTTGAAAGAATTCTGCCGTTTCAAGAGATTTTTTGAAAGAACTCTGCCTTATCAAGAGATTTTTAGAAAGAACTCTGCCGTTTCAAGAGATTTTTTGAAAGAACTCTTCCCTATCAAGAAAACTCTGCTGTATCAAGAGATTTTTTGAAAGAATTCTGCCGTTTCAAGAGATTTTTTGAAAGAACTCTGCCTTATCAAGAGATTTTTAGAAAGAACTCTGCCGTTTCAAGAGATTTTTTGAAAGAACTCTTCCCTATCAAGAAAACTCTGCTGTATCAAGAGATTTTTTGAAAGAATTCTGCCGTTTCAAGAGATTTTTTGAAAGAACTCTGCCCTATCAAGAGATTTTTCGAAAGAACTCTGCAGTTTCAAGAGATTTTTTGAAAGAACTCTTCCCTATCAAGAAAACTCTGCTGTATCAAGAGATTTTTTGAAAGAATTCTGCCGTTTCAAGAGATTTTTTGAAAGAACTCTTCCCTATCAAGAAAACTCTGCTGTATCAAGAGATTTTTTGAAAGAATTCTGCCGTTTCAAGAGATTTTTTGAAAGAACTCTGCCCTATCAAGAGATTTTTCGAAAGAACTCTGCAGTTTCAAGAGATTTTTTGAAAGAACTCTTCCCTATCAAGAAAACTCTGCTGTATCAAGAGATTTTTTGAAAGAATTCTGCCGTTTCAAGAGATTTTTTGAAAGAACTCTGCCTTATCAAGAGATTTTTAGAAAGAACTCTGCCGTTTCAAGAGATTTTTTGAAAGAACTCTTCCCTATCAAGAAAACTCTGCTGTATCAAGAGATTTTTTGAAAGAATTCTGCCGTTTCAAGAGATTTTTTGAAAGAACTCTGCCCTATCAAGAGATTTTTCGAAAGAACTCTGCCGTTTCAAGAGATTTTTTGAAAGAACTCTTCCCTATCAAGAAAACTCTGCTGTATCAAGAGATTTTTTGAAAGAATTCTGCCGTTTCAAGAGATTTTTTGAAAGAACTCTGCCCTATCAAGAGATTTTTCGAAAGAACTCTGCAGTTTCAAGAGATTTTTTGAAAGAACTCTTCCCTATCAAGAAAACTCTGCTGTATCAAGAGATTTTTTGAAAGAATTCTGCCGTTTCAAGAGATTTTTTGAAAGAACTCTGCCTTATCAAGAGATTTTTAGAAAGAACTCTGCCGTTTCAAGAGATTTTTTGAAAGAACTCTTCCCTATCAAGAAAACTCTGCTGTATCAAGAGATTTTTTGAAAGAATTCTGCCGTTTCAAGAGATTTTTTGAAAGAACTCTGCCCTATCAAGAGATTTTTCGAAAGAACTCTGCAGTTTCAAGAGATTTTTTGAAAGAACTCTTCCCTATCAAGAAAACTCTGCTGTATCAAGAGATTTTTTGAAAGAATTCTGCCGTTTCAAGAGATTTTTTGAAAGAACTCTGCCCTATCAAGAGATTTTTCGAAAGAACTCTGCCGTTTCAAGAGATTTTTTGAAAGAACTCTTCCCTATCAAGAAAACTCTGCTGTATCAAGAGATTTTTTGAAAGAATTCTGCCGTTTCAAGAGATTTTTTGAAAGAACTCTGCCTTATCAAGAGATTTTTAGAAAGAACTCTGCCGTTTCAAGAGATTTTTTGAAAGAACTCTTCCCTATCAAGAAAACTCTGCTGTATCAAGAGATTTTTTGAAAGAATTCTGCCGTTTCAAGAGATTTTTTGAAAGAACTCTGCCTTATCAAGAGATTTTTAGAAAGAACTCTGCCGTTTCAAGAGATTTTTTGAAAGAACTCTTCCCTATCAAGAAAACTCTGCTGTATCAAGAGATTTTTTGAAAGAATTCTGCCGTTTCAAGAGATTTTTTGAAAGAACTCTGCCCTATCAAGAGATTTTTCGAAAGAACTCTGCAGTTTCAAGAGATTTTTTGAAAGAACTCTTCCCTATCAAGAAAACTCTGCTGTATCAAGAGATTTTTTGAAAGAATTCTGCCGTTTCAAGAGATTTTTTGAAAGAACTCTGCCCTATCAAGAGATTTTTCGAAAGAACTCTGCAGTTTCAAGAGATTTTTTGAAAGAACTCTTCCCTATCAAGAAAACTCTGCTGTATCAAGAGATTTTTTGAAAGAATTCTGCCGTTTCAAGAGATTTTTTGAAAGAACTCTGCCTTATCAAGAGATTTTTAGAAAGAACTCTGCCGTTTCAAGAGATTTTTTGAAAGAACTCTTCCCTATCAAGAAAACTCTGCTGTATCAAGAGATTTTTTGAAAGAATTCTGCCGTTTCAAGAGATTTTTTGAAAGAACTCTGCCCTATCAAGAGATTTTTAGAAAGAACTCTGCCGTTTCAAGAGATTTTTTGAAAGAACTCTTCCCTATCAAGAAAACTCTGCTGTATCAAGAGATTTTTTGAAAGAATTCTGCCGTTTCAAGAGATTTTTTGAAAGAACTCTGCCCTATCAAGAGATTTTTCGAAAGAACTCTGCAGTTTCAAGAGATTTTTTGAAAGAACTCTTCCCTATCAAGAAAACTCTGCTGTATCAAGAGATTTTTTGAAAGAATTCTGCCGTTTCAAGAGATTTTTTGAAAGAACTCTGCCTTATCAAGAGATTTTTAGAAAGAACTCTGCCGTTTCAAGAGATTTTTTGAAAGAACTCTTCCCTATCAAGAAAACTCTGCTGTATCAAGAGATTTTTTGAAAGAATTCTGCCGTTTCAAGAGATTTTTTGAAAGAACTCTGCCCTATCAAGAGATTTTTCGAAAGAACTCTGCAGTTTCAAGAGATTTTTTGAAAGAACTCTTCCCTATCAAGAAAACTCTGCTGTATCAAGAGATTTTTTGAAAGAATTCTGCCGTTTCAAGAGATTTTTTGAAAGAACTCTGCCTTATCAAGAGATTTTTAGAAAGAACTCTGCCGTTTCAAGAGATTTTTTGAAAGAACTCTTCCCTATCAAGAAAACTCTGCTGTATCAAGAGATTTTTTGAAAGAATTCTGCCGTTTCAAGAGATTTTTTGAAAGAACTCTGCCCTATCAAGAGATTTTTCGAAAGAACTCTGCCGTTTCAAGAGATTTTTTGAAAGAACTCTTCCCTATCAAGAAAACTCTGCTGTATCAAGAGATTTTTTGAAAGAATTCTGCCGTTTCAAGAGATTTTTTGAAAGAACTCTGCCTTATCAAGAGATTTTTCGAAAGAACTCTGCAGTTTCAAGAGATTTTTTGAAAGAACTCTTCCCTATCAAGAAAACTCTGCTGTATCAAGAGATTTTTTGAAAGAATTCTGCCGTTTCAAGAGATTTTTTGAAAGAACTCTGCCTTATCAAGAGATTTTTCGAAAGAACTCTGCCGTTTCAAGAGATTTTTTGAAAGAACTCTTCCCTATCAAGAAAACTCTGCTGTATCAAGAGATTTTTTGAAAGAATTCTGCCGTTTCAAGAGATTTTTTGAAAGAACTCTGCCCTATCAAGAGATTTTTCGAAAGAACTCTGCAGTTTCAAGAGATTTTTTGAAAGAACTCTTCCCTATCAAGAAAACTCTGCTGTATCAAGAGATTTTTTGAAAGAATTCTGCCGTTTCAAGAGATTTTTTGAAAGAACTCTGCCCTATCAAGAGATTTTTCGAAAGAACTCTGCAGTTTCAAGAGATTTTTTGAAAGAACTCTTCCCTATCAAGAAAACTCTGCTGTATCAAGAGATTTTTTGAAAGAATTCTGCCGTTTCAAGAGATTTTTTGAAAGAACTCTGCCTTATCAAGAGATTTTTAGAAAGAACTCTGCCGTTTCAAGAGATTTTTTGAAAGAACTCTTCCCTATCAAGAAAACTCTGCTGTATCAAGAGATTTTTTGAAAGAATTCTGCCGTTTCAAGAGATTTTTTGAAAGAACTCTGCCCTATCAAGAGATTTTTCGAAAGAACTCTGCAGTTTCAAGAGATTTTTTGAAAGAACTCTTCCCTATCAAGAAAACTCTGCTGTATCAAGAGATTTTTTGAAAGAATTCTGCCGTTTCAAGAGATTTTTTGAAAGAACTCTGCCCTATCAAGAGATTTTTCGAAAGAACTCTGCCGTTTCAAGAGATTTTTTGAAAGAACTCTTCCCTATCAAGAAAACTCTGCTGTATCAAGAGATTTTTTGAAAGAATTCTGCCGTTTCAAGAGATTTTTTGAAAGAACTCTGCCCTATCAAGAGATTTTTCGAAAGAACTCTGCAGTTTCAAGAGATTTTTTGAAAGAACTCTTCCCTATCAAGAAAACTCTGCTGTATCAAGAGATTTTTTGAAAGAATTCTGCCGTTTCAAGAGATTTTTTGAAAGAACTCTGCCTTATCAAGAGATTTTTAGAAAGAACTCTGCCGTTTCAAGAGATTTTTTGAAAGAACTCTTCCCTATCAAGAAAACTCTGCTGTATCAAGAGATTTTTTGAAAGAATTCTGCCGTTTCAAGAGATTTTTTGAAAGAACTCTGCCCTATCAAGAGATTTTTCGAAAGAACTCTGCCGTTTCAAGAGATTTTTTGAAAGAACTCTTCCCTATCAAGAAAACTCTGCTGTATCAAGAGATTTTTTGAAAGAATTCTGCCGTTTCAAGAGATTTTTTGAAAGAACTCTGCCCTATCAAGAGATTTTTCGAAAGAACTCTGCAGTTTCAAGAGATTTTTTGAAAGAACTCTTCCCTATCAAGAAAACTCTGCTGTATCAAGAGATTTTTTGAAAGAATTCTGCCGTTTCAAGAGATTTTTTGAAAGAACTCTGCCTTATCAAGAGATTTTTAGAAAGAACTCTGCCGTTTCAAGAGATTTTTTGAAAGAACTCTTCCCTATCAAGAAAACTCTGCTGTATCAAGAGATTTTTTGAAAGAATTCTGCCGTTTCAAGAGATTTTTTGAAAGAACTCTGCCCTATCAAGAGATTTTTCGAAAGAACTCTGCAGTTTCAAGAGATTTTTTGAAAGAACTCTTCCCTATCAAGAAAACTCTGCTGTATCAAGAGATGTTTTGAAAGAATTCTGCCGTTTCAAGAGATTTTTTGAAAGAACTCTGCCCTATCAAGAGATTTTTCGAAAGAACTCTGCCGTTTCAAGAGATTTTTTGAAAGAACTCTTCCCTATCAAGAAAACTCTGCTGTATCAAGAGATTTTTTGAAAGAATTCTGCCGTTTCAAGAGATTTTTCGAAAGAACTCTGCCCTATCAAGAGATTTTTTGAAAGAACTCTGCCGTTTCAAGAGATTTTTTGAAAGAACTCTGCCCTATCAAGAGATTTTTCGAAAGAACTCTGCCGTTTCAAGAGATTTTTTGAAAGAACTCTGCCGTTTCAAGAGATTTTTCGAAAGAACTCTGCCCTATCAAGAGAACTCTGCCGTATCAAGAAATTTTTCAAAAGAACTCTGCCCTATCAAGCAGGTAAATGGAGTAAGAACTTAAGTGGTTTAATTGTGGTTTCTCGCTCCTACCAAGATTTTAGGAAAAATTTTAAAAAACGCATCTATTTGGTAAATTTGTCTAATGCTTTATTGATTAATATGATCTTAATGTACTTGATGTATTTTCACTGTTTTGTACATCTTTTTTTCATATTGTAAACCGCATAGAACTGAGAAGGGCTACGGTATAAAAAATAAAGTTATTATTATTATTATCTTTTGCTAATGGGCAGACTAGACAGGCCAATTGGCTTTTATCTGCTATCATGTTTCTATGCTGGTTGAAAGGTTAAATAACTGTTCCCTATTTAAGTATTCCACTCCATTCGCAGTTTCATAAACCTCTCAATCATCTCTGTTCCAAGCTGAACATTTTTATTTCAGTAATTTGCAGTATATCAAATAAACATGAAGCTCCGTAACTGCTTAGCATTTTTTTGATAAGAGCAGTATTTCATCTCTCTTATCATGCCTTCTCTGAAAATGTTCCAGTTCTGCTATGTCCTTTCCGACTCCCTTGTAAGCTTTCTGGTTCGAATGTACTTGAAAAAGATTTTAACATTCGTTTTTCCCTGTACAGCAGGTTTCTTTTCATAATGACTCTCAGCCTATTGTTTTGCATCTAACTTGCTAAGTTTATGTCCATCACTGCTTCAATTCTTCATGAAACTATTAGAAATGTGCAGGCCAAAAATTGCTCCTTTGCTTCATTTTCCATGTCATTTATCTAATCTAATCTTCTATTTGCACGTCGCTCATACCTTTGTAGGCTCAAGGCGACTTAAAAAGAGGAGGGAGGGTAGAGGAAGGGGGAGGGACAGGAGGAGAGGGGGGAGAGAGGGGGGAAGAGGATAGTAAGAGGGGGAGAGAGGAAGTAGGAGAGAAGTGGAAATTAGGAGAGAAGGAGAGGATACAAGAGCTTAAGTGTCGAAAAGATGAGAAAGATGAGTTTTCAGTTTCCTCTGGAATATGGTGTGGCTAGGTTCTGTTCTGGTCATTTCAGTAGGGGAGGATTGACCACTAGGCAACAGTGACCAAGGGTCCACAGCAGCTGGGGCTCAATACCTCCCTCTTACCTGGGCAGGTCACTTAATCCCCCCATTGTCCCAGGTACATTGGATAGATTATCAGCCTGCCAGGACAGACAGGGAAAAATGCTTGAGTACCTGAATAAATTTATGTAAACTACCGTATTTTTCATTCTATAAGACGCACCCGTCCATAAGACGAACCCCCCCCTAAAGAGGAGAAAAAACCAAGGAAAAAAAATTTCCTCCTCTACAGGGAGGTGCATCTGGTTGTCTGGTGCTGGGAAGCCCAAAGCAGCCAACCCGCAGCCCACAGCTTGAAGCCTCCCACAGCCAAAGCAGCCTACCCGCAAACCACAACCCGAAGCCACCCGCAGCCCCCTGGTACCTTTTTAAAGTTGCAGTGGTCCTGCGCTCTCTCCTGCTGGACGGCTGGCTGTGGTAACAGAGCGGCGCAACGCAGGAATGCGACCTCAAGCATTTTAGACTCTCTGAAGCTGAGCGGTATGAGATCAGGCAGGAAGCACAGGTCGCGTTCCTTCATTGCGCCGCTCTGCTACCAAAGCCAGCCGTCCAGCAGGAGAGCACACTGAACCACTGCAACTTTAAAAAGGTACTGGGGGGAAGGTGTATTCGCTCCATAAGATAGAAACATAGAAATCGACGGCAGATAAGGGCCACGGCCCATCCAGTCTGCCCACCCTAGTGACCCTCCCCTGCCTTTACTTTGTGAATAGATCCCACGTGTCGATCCCATTTGACCTTAAAATCAGGCACGCTGCTGGCCTCAATCACCTGAAGTGGAAGACCATTCCAGCGATCAACTACCCTTTCGGTGAAAAAGAATTTCCTGGTGTCACCGTGCAGTTTCCCGCCTCTGATTTTCCACGGGTGTCCTCTTGTTGCCGTGGGACCCTTGAAAAAGAAGATATCTTCTTCCACCTCGATGCGGCGTGTGAGATACTTGAACGTCTCAATCATGTCTCCCCTCTCTCTGCGCTCCTCGAGCGAGTATAGCTGTAATTTATCTAACCGTTCTTCGTACGGGAGATCCTTCAGTCCCGAGACCATCTGGGTGGCCATTCTCTGGACCGATTCCAGCCTCAGCACATCCTTACAGTAATGCGGCCTCCAGAATTGCACACAGTATTCCAGGTGCGGTCTCACCATGGTTCTATACAAAGGCATAATGACTTCAGGCTTACGGCTGACGAAACCCCTGCGTATGCAACCTATGATTTGTCTTGCCTTGGAAGAAGCTTGCTCCACTTGATTGGCAGCCTTCATGTCCTCACTGACGATCACCCCTAAGTCTCGTTCTGCAACCGTTCTTGTTAGGATCTCGCCATTAAGGGTATAAGTCCTGCATGGATTTTGGGTACCCGGGTGCATAACTTTGCATTTTTTGGCATTGAAGCTGAGCTACCATGAATTAGACCAGCTCTCTAGTAAGAGTAGATCATGCATCATATTGTTGGGCATTGAATTTTTATCTATTGTGCTTTTGCATTCAGGATCGTATCTAATTGGTGTTTGATAAGAGTTTCCATTAGTTTGCTCACTATTGATGTGAGACTCACTGGTCTATAGTTTGCCGCTTCTGTCTTGGAGCCTTTCTTGTGGAGTGGAATGACGTTAGCCTTCTTCCAGTCCAACGGGACGCTACCTGAACTAAGGGAGAGGTTGAAGAGCGCTGACAGCGGCTCCGCCGAGACATCACTCAACTCCCTGAGCACCCTGGGGTGCAGGTTGTCCGGTCCCATTGCCTTGTAAACCTTGAGCTTGGACCCCCTTTTTGGGGGTGGTAAAAGTGTGTCTTAAGGAGCAAAAAATACGGTATTCTGAGCTCCCTTGGGAGAACGGTATAGAAAATGAAAGAAATATATCAGCAGAAACAGACACTTGCGTGTGGGATTTCAGAGATTCAATATATAGACGGAAGCACCTCGCTTCTTAATTCCTAGTCTAAGAGAATCTTACAATCATATTAAAACACCAGTTCTGCATAGGTGTTCTAGGTAGGGAAAGGGTCGTCCAAGACTGGATATGAACACTTTCCCAAGTATCTTACAGAAGACTTGTTATGTGTGACGCCTTTTGTAAAATACCTAAAGAATGTGGGAAGTTCATGGGTAGCTTGCAGCACATAAATTGAGAATAGAGCTTGACTTGAGTTCTTGACCATGTACAAAGCATAGGAACTGTCATACTGAGTCAAAGATCCATCCAGCCTAGCAGTTGGCTTCCAACAGTGGCCAAGACAGGTCGCAGTTACCTGGTAGGATCGTAAAAACTAGCACAAGCTTGCTGTGTACTCCCATGGGTAAGCTGTGACTTTTCCCCGAATCTACCTTATTAACGGTTTATGGATTTGTTTTCCTCTAAACTCTCACACACATAATTCTATTTTATACAACTATCTCCGTGGTGTTTATCTACTCCTCCGCTTTGAACTCTTTTGCTCGTCACATTCCCTGTCCTGTAAGGCATACAAAACCCCCGCCCTGGCTGACCTCCAGAATTATCTCTATTCCTGTGCTCACTCTGCAGGGCACTTTTGGCTTCCATTCCCCATGCCCACGCTGACTTCATACGTTTCAAAGTCTGGCCGATCTTCTTCTGCTCAGCAAATAAGATTACTCTGTGGCCTCCAGCCCCCTTGTCTCTATGCCACATTCAACTCCCTGCTCAGAGTGCCTCCACCTCCAACCTGGATCGGTAGCTACTATTTTGGGGTCCGGAATTTCGTTTTTCTTTAAGAGTCTGCCTGGAATCTTGATACTCTTTGGGGTTCTAGAATTTTTGATACTCATTGGGATTCTGGAATGTTGTTACTCTTTGGGTTTTGGCCAGGTACTAGTGACCCGGATTGGCCACCATGCGAACAGGCTACTGGGCTTGATGGCCTTCCTCAGGAGTCTTGAAGTTTGTTGTTTAAAAAGCAAACGGTTATGTTTTAAAGGTACTTTTTGAAAAATGCATTGCCTCTCTGATAAAGACGATTTAGACTGGTTTTCAACAAAAGAGTGAACAAAATTTTCTGGTTCAATGTTGCTGAGGGCTTTACTGAGTTTGATCCTTGAGAGCCAGTCTAAATCGTCTTTATCAGAGAGTCAACTTTTTTTCAAAACGTACCTTTAAAACATAACTGTTTGTTTTTTAAACAACAAACTTCAAGACTCCCGAGGAAGGTACCCTGAGTACCGAAACACATGCAGCGTTGAGTCGCTGAATATTTTTATGTTACTGACAATAAAGACACCGATTGGAACATCACGACCTTCCCACTTTGCTTTGTTGATTTGATTGCTTCCGTGGGGCTTTCCTGCCACTTCTAGTGGTGTTGTAGAAATACCTATTCCGCCCACTTCCCATATAGAGTACCTGAGTGTATATCTATAGTGCAACTAGATGTACACAGCACTGTTGCTAGGTGCCATCGACTCGTGTTCGAGTTCTAGCGACTTTTGTGGCAGAATACAGAAGTAGATTGCCAGGCCTTTCTTCTGCGCAGTATAAATTTGATGTTGACACCGTTGTCGTATCAAACGTGATCCTCTGCCTCCAACCCTGCCCATCTGCTGCTGCCCAGTTGGGTGGTACTTCGTTAGTCTGACATCTCCACTGAAACATTTCCGTCTTGGGAGGCCATCCTGGTAGTGAAAATATTGACGGCATAGCTTTCAGCTTCTCGGATGCGTGATGGCCCCAGAGGCACAACAAGCCCATCTACCATGACGGGAGACAAAACATTTAAGAACAATCCCTGCCCATCAAGCTTACAATCTTTCCAAAATAGACAAATAGAAAACTAGGGAGCTTTGTGTACTATGGGAATGATTAAAGCATTAAGGGGCTCATTTTCAAAAAATTAAAAACACTCTGCAGTTGGAGACAGAGTTCAGACTTTGCACTCCAGCTTATTGGATAGCAAGCCTCATGGTCAATTAGTATAGTCTTATCTCCAGCAGGTGGATGACTGTGATCTGATGGAGCTGCAGAGGGTGTGGTAAAAGCAGATAGCGTAGCTGGCTTTAATAAAGGTTTGGGCACATTCCTGGAGGAAAAGTCCATAGTCTGTTATTGAGAAAAACATGGGGAAGCCTCTGCTTGCCCTGGATCAGTAGCATGGAATGTTACTACTCTTAGGGATTCTAGAATCTTGCTACTCCTTGGGATTCCGGAATCTTGCTATTCTTTGAGATTCTGTATGGAATGTTGCTGCTCCTTGGGTTTTGGCCAGGTACTAGGGACTTGGATTGGCCACCGTGAGAACGAGCTACTGGGCTTGATGGACCATTGGTCTAACCCAGTATGGCTGTTTTTACGTGAGCCAAGTACAGGACCATTAAGCCAATGTAACATCACTGATGAGGTTGGCCCTGAGGCAATGTGGAATGAGGCATTATGACATCACAATCTCAGCTCCGGAATGTTGCTCTCATTGGAGTTCCGGAATCTTGCTACTCTTTGGGTTCTGGCCAGGTACTAGTGACCTGGATTGGCCACCATGATGGACCATTAGTCTGACCCAGTAAGGATACTCTTATGTAAAAAGTGTCAATAAGGGGCATATGGACATTTTTTGCGCCAAACCCTTCCAATTTGCTATTTTCAAAACCTATTTTCTAGATGAATATCTATGCATTTGATCATCTAAATCTCAAGACTAGGGTGGGATTATGACCTGGACATTTTTCTGTCATAATGAAACATTTAAGAATATGTCTATGCAGAGCTGGTTTTAGACATGCTGGAACCTCCTAATTTCCCCACCTGCCATTACTACCACATACAAAAACAACTTTAAATGACTTCTTCACATGCAAAACACAGACAGACCTTTACCAGATACAGAACTGGGAACCCCAATATATGAAATTCAACAGGTATAATAACATATGTACTTTTTGTACTGAACATAGAGGTGTCCTGGGCCCAGGATCTCCCAAATTGGCCACCACCCTTGCTGGTGGAGATCCCGAAGCCCTTGCCAGTTGAAGACCACCTCCTCTGGTCTGGCAGCCAGACATCTCCAAGCTCCGCACCTAGCCTAAGTGTCCCCGAGCTGCCACCAACTTCAGAGCTTGGAGAGTTCTGGCTAATGGACTGGAGGACGAGGTCTTCATCTGGAGGGCTTTGGGATTCCCCATCAGCTTAGGTATTTCTATTTTGCATTCAGACAAGAGGCATTGGGGAGGGCAGGGTGAAAATGTGGTGCTCACCCTTTTTTGGCTCAGGGCCACTGATCACCCTCCTTCTACCCCAGGGGTGTCAAAGTCCCTCCTCGAGGGCCGCAATCCAGTCAGCTTTTCAGGATTTCCCCAATGAATATGCACGAGATCTATTTGCATGCACTACTTTCCTTGTATGCTAATAGATCTCATGCCTATTCATTGGGGAAATCCTGAAACCCCGACTGGATTGCGGCCCTCGAGGAGAGACTTTGACACCCCTGCCCTGTTGTCCAGATGTCTTTTCTCCCTCCTGTCTTGTTTCATTCCCTCATGGTTATCTTTCTTTCTTGGCTCTCCATCCACTCAAATCTCACCCTTCTTTGTATTTTTCAGCTCCCTATCAACTTTCCATCTCCCGTTCTCATACTCCAGCTTTCCCATTTCATTCCTTTCCCAGCCTCCTGTTTCCATCTACTCCCCATTCCCACATTTCTACCACTGTACTCACTTCTCTCTCTCTCTCTCTCTCTCAACTCATCTTCTTGTCTTCACCCTTTTGACCTTTTCAACATGATTCCACTATTTCCAAAATCCCTCTCTCTCTCTCTCTAATCTCGACCGGCTGTATTTCCCTTTCTCCCCATCCCCTTGCATCTTCTTCTCCCACCTCTCTTCCCTCCTGCCCTCCCATGAGTCCATTTCTCCTTCTCTGTTTCCCTCCCCTCATAGTTCAACATTTTTCCCTCTCTTATATCCATGGCACAGATCCTGGATGAATGTAATTCTCTCCTTGCCTGGGGCTCGTAGTAGATCCCTTAATGCTGCTTGCTAGAGCTATACATTTTTTTTTTTTTTGTATACATTTGGTTCATTAAAGCATCTTAAAAATTTTGGTGCAGAGATGTTGCCACATTATATGCACCAGAGTGCATAGGACTGAAATGGCTTTGGGGCGATTACCGCAGCAGAATCCCTATCACGGCTTTGAAAAAGGGGCCTTAACTGATCAATTTATACATGCACCATCCATATCTGTGCATGAAAATATTCAAAAGAGGTGCTCATTGTGTATTTTATTAATATGATTGTAAACATCCCTACTAAATTTCAGTCTGCTGCAGGGTATATTTCATCTTCATGTACGCATGCTTTTATTGCATCCTTCAAAATTTGTCATTATGCTACAAAGAAAGCTCTATTTTCTCCGTTGTACAAGGACAGGGCAGTGCTGGCTACAGTATTAGTTTTAGGTCCTATAAATCAATCTAATGACCATCGGCAAAAAGGAAGTAGGGAGAAAAGGATCTGGAGATATATAAATCACGGTTAATGTATGATCTCTCAAACTCCAGAAAATATTTGTGGATATTGTCTCCACTCCAAGAAACCTGGAGTAAGTGATGGGACGTCTGGGACCACCTCAGAGTTGACGATTAAGCCTCAGGTCCTAAACGACCTTCCCCGCCCTATCCTTTTACAAATAATAAAGAGTCTACAGTTTCTCCATAGTGATGGAAAGTCCTTGGTATTTGTGAATGCCACTGGGCTGCTTTTTATTGCATTCCTGCATTCTGTGGCAAAAATTCTAGGTTTGACACATGCAGATGGAGGCCTTTTTACTGCCTGCAAAAGTTTTGTTCCTGGGACCCCAGGAAGGTTATTGAGAAAAATCACACACAGCTGATGCAATTTCTAGTAAAGAGCCATAAATAAAGTTACAGTTTGGCTTGGCATCACGGCTTGCACATAGCGTACCCGGCCCTAAACTTAAAGCAGAATTGTTCCTTCAGTCGCTCCGCAAATGAACCTTTGTGAACGTGTGGAAGAGAAAGCACAATGCCTCCTCTCTGTACAACATAGAACGTCTTGTACATTTAACCCTCTGTATGACCAGGGAAGCTATCGGCTAATGGAATATCCCAGGGCTTTTTCCCCTATCCTATGCCTCTGAGAAACCTAAGTCTAGAGATCCACTAACAGGAAGAAGAATGATTTAGGTTACACTCCTCTCTCTGTATTCGCGGGGGTTAGCGGCAGAGCCGGTCCGCGAATAAGGAAAATTCACAAATAACTTTTGGGCCAACTCTCACCCACCCCCGGACCTTACCCGGGGGTCTAGCGGTGGCGTGGAGCAGAAGCGATCTTCCTACCCTCCTGCCCTGTGCAGAGCCATCATCAAAAATGGCTGCCGTGAGTTCCTGTTGTAGTCTGCTCAAAAGGAGGCAGTAGCGGCTAGCGTGCGTGGCGATTTAGCGCACGCTATTCCGCGCATTAAGGCCCTAGCGGGGCTTTGTAAAAGGAGCCCATAGTGAGTGCCACCCAAAATTAAAACTTTATCAATAATAATTGACTGATTATAACTTCCACATCCAAGGGGTGGGCGGGAGGGATGGGGATTTCTTTGACTCTTACAGATGTTAACACGGGGAAGGTTATTGATGGAATCTATATTTAGTTATTTGGGTGGGAGGGCGGAAGGGGTGAAAGTGATTGCTCATGGTTTTTGAACGTTGAAAGTGTTTTATCTGGATTTATTATATGTACATCTAATTGTTAATGCACTGTTGATAGTTTGGAAAATCAATAAAGATTAAAAAAATATAATAACAATAAATTTGATAAAATCGCTTTTTCAGAATTTCAAAGCAAAGTACAATAAAAAGAGGGGAGGCAAACAATTTATTAGGGGAAACACTGACTTACTTCAAACGAGAGGAAAGTAATGGAAGGAACTATAATCAGGAGAACGAAGAAGGGATCAAACATAGGGGAAAACGTGTCGATGATTCACTAAAACTGGGATGAGTTATTCAAAAGCATCCCTGAATAATAATAATAACAGTTTATATACCGCAGGACCGTGAAGTTCTATGCGGTTTACAATGATTAAATGGTATTACAGATTGAGTGAAATAAACATAGTTCAGAGTTAGTGATTAACAGTTCTAAAGATCATTTGTTGAGGACTAAGATTGTATAGGTCAGTTTCCAAAGTACTTCAGGAACAGTTTCCCTATAAACTTGTCAAGGGGTTTTTTTCCTCCCTTTCCAAATTTGAGGAGCTGCGACTGAGAAAAGTGTGTTACGCCTGGTGCTGAGAGTTCTCAAGGAAGGAATTGCAAGGAAGTTTTTATCCTCCGATCGTAGAGTACAAAACGGATTGTAGGGGGTAATTACTCTATCTAAGGGTAATGGGGCTTTGAATTGTTGTACCTTAAATGTGATTAGTGCCAGTTTATATGTCATTCTATGATTGATGGGGAGCCGGTGTGCGTTCTTTAGTAATGGCTAACGTGATCAAATTTCCTTTTTCTGGTAATTATTTTTATTGCAGTATTTTGTATTATTTATAGTCGTCTAATTTCTTTTTGAGCAAAACCCTTGTAGAGTGAATTGCAATAATCCAATTTTGATATTATCAGGGAATGTATTAGGATGCTCAAGGATGAGGTATCAAGCTACACCCTCAGACCGCTGGGTTTAAACCCACGTGGCTCCTTGTGACCCTGGGCAAGTCACTTAATTCCTCCCCCCCCCCATTGTCCCAGGTACATTAGAAAGATTGTGAGCCCTCTGGAACAGACAGGGACAAATGCTTGAGTACCTGAATAAATTAATGTAAACTGTTCTTGAGTTCCTCTGGAAGAACAATATAGAAAATTGAGTAAATAGTGTGAAAAGTTTCAGCCTCTGATAAGCAGAGCTGGTATTGTGATGTCATAATGCCTCATTCCACCAATAAGAGCCAGCCTCATCAGTGATGTCACAATGGCTTGACTGGCCTATACTTGGCTCACATAAGAGTTGCTATACTGGGACAGACCAAAGGTCCATCAAGCCCATTATCCTTCTCCCAACAGTGGCCAATCCAGGTCCCAAGTACCCAGCTAGATCCCAAATAGTAAAACAGAATTTATGCTGCTTATCCTAGGAATAAGGGTGGCAAGTCACATGCGCGCAGACCATACCACGCAACAAAAATACGGTCAACACAAATGCACGCCAAACAATCACACGCACGATAACTGAGCGTGACACAATTACACGCAGGATAAATGAGAGCGAGACAACGTCTCGCAAGACAATACAGCGCAATATAAATGTTCTCTACGCTGCAGAAATTTACGCATGACGAACGCACGACGTAAAGGGACGTGACTTTTATATCGCTGGGTCACGTGGGTGCATTGTCGTTACTATGGTTACGTATGCTATTTTTATATGTGCTGAGAACAGCACGCCCTTCTTTCTCTGCATGGGACTGGGCTGGGTGTTATCTCGCTAGAACTTTGTCTGTAGCAGGTATAATAAGTTTCTTCAGAAATAAAATCACAAAATGACCTAGAAGAAGGAACATCCAGTGAAATCATCAAGTTTGCAGACGACAAAAAACTATGCCGGGTGATCAGATCGCAGAAGGACAGCGTTGAACTCCAGAGCGACTTGAATCAATTGGAGAAGTGGGCAGATGAAGTTTAATGTGGAAAAACGCAAAGTGATGCATTTAGGCAGAAAAAATAAAGATCACAAGTAGAGTATGTCAGGTGTAACTCTGGGAAAGACAGAACAGGAAAAGGACCTGGGTGTACTGATAGATAGGACCCTGAAACCATCGGCGCAATATGCGGCGGCGACAAAGAAAGCAAATAGAATGCTAGGCATGATAAAGAAAGGAATTACGAGTAGATCAGAGAAAGTTATAGTACCACTCTATAGAGCCATGGTTAGACCGCACCTGGAATATTGCGTCCAGCATTGGTCTCCATATCTAAAGAAGGATATAAAACTGCTAGAGAGGGTGCAGAGACGAGCAACGAAGCTAGTGAAAGGTATGGAGAACCTGGACTACGAGGAACGACTTAGGAGACTGGGGTTGTTCTCCCTTGAGAAGAGGAGACTGCGAGGGGATCTGATTGAGACTTTCAAAATACTGAAAGGATTCGACAAAAT
The DNA here is from genome assembly GCF_902459505.1 of Geotrypetes seraphini. NCBI lineage: Eukaryota > Metazoa > Chordata > Amphibia > Gymnophiona > Dermophiidae > Geotrypetes > Geotrypetes seraphini. Next base: position 133,333,159 of record NC_047084.1, read on the forward strand.
GGAGCAGGGAAAGCAGTTATTTACAATGTCCAGTGTGACACGGACAAGAGGACATAGACTGAAGCGGAGGGGGGGACAGGTCCAGGATGAGTATCAGGAAGTTCTGTTTCACGCAGCGAGTGGTGGACACCTGGAATGCTCTCCCAGAGGAAGTAATTGCAGAATCCACCGTTCTAAGATTTAAGGGTAAAGTAGATGCACATCTCCTTAAGAGTGTAAGGGTAAATTAGATGCACATCTCCCTTGAGAAGCATACGGTGATATGGGGACTAAAACTATGCCAGGGTACACCTGGTGGGGCCAACGCGTGTGCGGATCACTGGACTTGATGGACCCAGGGTCTGATCCGGAGATGGCAGTTCTTATGTTCTTATGAACAGTTTGAAATATCTATTATGTCATGTACCTATTATCATGCAAATGTATTAAGCAATGAGCTTCAACACATTTCAACCTTTATTCAATAAAATTACCAAACAAAGATCTCATTATTCAAGACAAAGGTATGTAAAGTAATGGGATGAGTCCACATCATAGAATGGTGGTATCCTACAGGGAAAAGAAAAATAAATGAGGAAGGGTGGCAAATCTATAAAGAAAGTAAATAAGAGAACTTAATGAATGCTACATACCTCTAGTAGGTGGCCTGGTTGGATGTATTGGCGTCAAAGTATCTGCATCTCAGGCAGACGGGTTACAAGAGTACACTCATAATATTCATCAATTCATGATCCAATCCTACTGCAGAGAGAACAGGTGACAACCCCATGGGGAAGGAGATAGAAGGACTGGGAGGGGATAGGGGGGAGGGATGAGGAATCAGTAGCAGGTTAGCTTGGGGTCAGACAGGCCTGCAGGTAGAGGAAGGAAACACTGGGGGCATAGGAAGGAGGCACTGGAGGCACTAAAGACATAGGAAGGAGGCACTAGGGGCAAAGGACCACAATATAAAGAACATAAGAACATAAGCAATGCCTCCACTGGGTCAGACCTGAAGTCCATCATGCCCAGCAGTCTGCTCACGCAGTGGCCCAACAGGTCCAGGACCTGTGCAGTAATCCTCTATCTATACCCCCTCTATCTCCTTTTCCAGCAGGAAATTGTCCAATCCTTTCTTAAATCCCAGTACCGTACTCTGCCCTTTTACGTCCTTTGGAAGCGCATTCCAGGTGTCCACCACACGGGTAAAGAAAAACTTCCTAGCATTCGTTTTGAATCTGTCCCCTTTCAACTTTTCCGAATGCCCTCTTGTTCTCTTAGAAATAAATGGAAACACAATACTGACTATAGACCTGTGCGCATGTGTCCACACACCTTTGTCTTGCACGATATATACCAACACGCGTTTATCCTGCACTTTATTGTCCTGCACCCAAATGTCTGCGTGCATTTGTCTTGCGCGCATTTGACTATGAACCAGGAATAAGCAATGTTTTTTCCCAAGCCATCTCAATAATGGCCTGTGGACTTTTCTTTTATTGACTCCAATAAAGTTCCTGTATCCTGTATATTACCTCTGCAGTTCTTTTTTTAATTATTATTTTGTTGGATTTCTCTTATAGGAAATTATCCAAACCTTTTTTTAAACCCCGCTAAGCTAACTATTTCACACTGCTGAACCAGTATAACAAAGTGCTCTTTTTCTAGTGGTGGTTAAAAACAGTCAAGTTCCAACAGAAAATACTGGGGAGAACCTTCAGTTTATTAGAAAGATATGCTGCCAACCCATCTAATTAGCCTTATAGACCATTGTGTTGTGGCTGGAAAGTTCTATCTTTTTCAAAAACCTGATTTTGTGCTAAAGAGAAATTCATGTTGCAAAAGAGGACAAAGCACCTTAGGCCAAATACTCAGTAAATTGTTTTGTAAATGGTTTTTTTTTTGTTTTTTGTTTTTTTAAATCTTTATTAAATTTTCAGATCTTACAAAAAGTGCATCATAACATATGTCATAACCATAACAATTAAGCACTTATAAACATTCAGAATCAGTTTATCAATACCCCCAAATACCCCTCTCCCTTCCCAACCATCAAAGAAAAGAACAAGGAATCATATAAAGATATACCCACCCTCCCACCCCTGGATGTGCAAATATTATATCAGTAAAAATAAAACCACAACTACAAAAGACGCCAATGGACCCCACACTAATTTGAATATTTTTATGTTCCCTGACAAATCCGCATTCATTTTTTCATATTTATACACTAAACATAGATTGCCCACCAGAAAGTGAAATAAAGACGGTCCCAATTTTTCCAATTACGCGTGATCAACTGCATAGCTGTTCCCGTCATAATTAAACTAAACTAAACTAAGCTAAGCCTTAGGTTTATATACCGCATCTTCTCCACTGAAGTGGAGCTCGACACGGTTTACAGAGTTTAAAAAATATGGGAAGAGAGAAGAGAAAGAGTTTACAAAGCATAAAAAGAGGGGATGTAATCAGGAGAAGAGATTATTATATGCTAGAGAAAAGCCAGGTTTTCAGTTGTTTTCGGAATAGTTGGAGGGAGTCCAGGTTCCGCAGCGGGACAGTGAGGTCGTTCCAGAGGCCGGTGATTTTGGAGAGGAGGGATCTACCCAGTTTACCTGCGTGGAGGATGCCGTGTAGAGAGGGGAAGGATAGTTTATGTCTGTGGGCAGATCTGGTGGTAGTTGGTGTCGGGGCAAGGAAGGATAGAGGGATTAGGGGCGGAAGGATGCCGTGAATGATCTTGAAAGCCAGGCAGGAGCATTTGAAATGAATTCTGGAAAGTACTGGGAGCCAGTGAAGATTGGTAAGTAGAGGGGAGACGTGGTCATATTTGCATTTAGCAAAAATCAGCTTAGCCGCAGTGTTCTGGATAAGCTGGAGTCTGCGAAGACTTTTTTTCGTTAGGCCTAAGTAGATGGCGTTACAATAATCGAGTTTGGATAGGATGATGGATTGTACAAGGACGGTGAAATGCTTTTGGTGAAAATAGGATCTAACTTTCCTCAGCATGTGGAGGCTGAAAAAACAAGATTTTGCCAAGGAATTCAGGTGATCGTTGAGGGAAAGGGAGGAGTCGATAGTGATGCCAAGGACCTTGCTTGAGAACTCAAGGTGTAGAACAGGGCCTGTGGGTAGGGTGAAGAGGGCGGGCAGGTGAGCTAATTTTGGGCCGAGCCAGAGTAATTTTGTTTTTGATTCATTTAATTTCATCTGTACTGAGAGGGACTAGGCGTGAAGTCTCATTATGCATGATGTGATGTTCACTTGGAGGTTTGTAAGGTTTGGATCTGTTTCGAGGAGGATTAGGATATCGTCTGCATATGTGTAAATTGTTTCAAGGGGGGATAGTTTAAGGAGCTTCAGGGAAGTCATATATATGTTGAAGAGAATAGGGGATAGGGGAGAGCCCTGTGGAACACCACAGGATGGTGTCCATGAAGCGGATTTGGAGCCGTTTGTGTTGACAATGTAGGAACAATCGCGAAGGAAGTTTGAGAACCGCTTTAGGACAGAAGAGTCTATCCCAATCTCGGAAAGTTGGTAGATTAGTATGTCGTGATGCACGACGTCGAAAGCCACGGAGAGATCAAACTGTAGGAGAACAGCAAATTTGTTTCGGGCGTGTAGTTGTTGCACCTTTGAGATTAGGGAAACTAGGAGGGACTCGGTGCTAAATCCGTATTGGTAGTGTTGGAGAATGGAGAATCTCTCTAGGTAAGAGGAGAGCTGAGTGGCGACTATGGTCTCTAGAAGTTTTGTTAAAAGAGGGATGTTTGCTATGGGGCGATAGTTCGATGGTGAGGAAGGGTCAAGATCGGGTTTTTTCAGAAGAGGGGATAAGGCAATGTGTTCCATTTTGGTGGAGAACAGGCCCGATAGTAAGACTTTGTTTATGAGGTTAGAAAGGGAAGAGATGGCCTGTGTAGGGATTTTTTCATAAAGGTAGGATGGGAAGGGATCTAGGATGCACTTGCAGGATTTAAGTTTAAGGCAAAGTTTAGAGATCTGGGTCTCGGATACAAGTTCGAATGAAGTCCATGATCTGTCGGCAGGGATAGCGTCGGAGTCTTTCGGGGGGAGAGAGTTGTAGGAGATAGCTGAGGGAAACGAGCTCTTTATGGTAGTGATCTTCTCGTTGAAAAATTTGGCTAGGTCATTTGGAGATGGGGGGGAGGGGGCGGAGTCATTTTTAGAAGTTAGGTTCCGCCAGATGTGGAACAGTGTACTGTTTTGGTTTTTTGACCTGGAGATTTTGTCTCCATAGTAATTCTTCCTAGCTTTTTTTAGTACGGAGTTGTAGGATTTGATGTTTTCTCTCCAGGATTGCTAATCTAGGGGGGATTTTGATTTTTTCCATCTCCGTTCCAGGGCCCGACATTTCTGTTTTAATTCTCTGTGGTAAGGGAGGTACCAGGGAGCCTTGTGAGAATAGGAGATGGTTTTAGTGGTTAGAGGGGCAAGGGCACGGTACGTGGATTCGGAAAGAGTCACCCAGTTGTGCCAGATTGAGTCAGGGTTCGTGTGAATGGGAAGGGGAGGGAGTTTGTTGAGAAACTGGGACCAGAATAGTTCATTTGAGATCTTTTTGCGGTAGGTGATGGAGTTTGTGGCACGGGTTGGGGTATCAAGGGCAGACATGAAGACAGGGAGGCAGAAAGAGCCTAGGAGGTGATCCGACCAGGGGACATGTTCCCAACGGGTCGTATCTGTGGAAGTTTTATGCTCAGTCAGGTCAAGAAAGCTAATGATGTGAATGGAGTGCCCCTTTTCATGGGTAGAGGTGGGCGGGGAAGCAGTGAAGCCTAAGGAGGTGAGGAAGTCTTTGAACACAGTTGAGTCATTGTTGGTGTTGTCGTCTAGGTGAAGGTTTATGTCACCTATGATCAGTAGTCTTTGGAATTTTAGATAGGCCTTTGATATGGTCTCAAGAACAAAGTCAGAGGATTTATTCCAGGGGTTGGGTGGGTGGTAAAGTAGCAGGATGCCTAATGGGTGGGGGCGAAGTTCGTCGTTTATTGAGGCTAGCATGAATTCCAGGGAGGGGTGACTACCCTTTTCTAAGAGCTCAACATTAAAGAATGATTTGTAGAGAAGGGCAAGACCTCCTCCTTTTCGATTTAATCTAGGAGAGAAAAGACCGTGGTAGTCTGGGGGACAGAGTTCATTTTTTGTGAGTAAGTCATCTTTTTCGATCCATGATTCAGTGATGCACAAAAAACCCGGATCAAAATCCTCAAGTAAATCTTTTACTATTTGGGTCTTATTTCTGACGGACATGGCATTACAATAGAGAGTAGGGACTGGGGTGAGAGAGTCAGAGGTAAGGATGGGCAGGCTTGCTGGGGGAACAGGTTTTAGGGAGGAAAGGTTTGCACCTCGGTGTTTTTTAAAATGATGGGGTCTGGAGGATACTAGCATAGGAATTCTGAGCCCAGGACAGATGTTGTTGGGGAATGTAGCATCGGAAGAGTTTGGGAAGAGGTTTTTGGGAGTGGGAAGTGTTTGTGAGGGAGCAGAGAATGAGGATAAGAGGCCAGAGTGAAGGAATTCGGGGGCGGAGCAGGGCTCCCACGCTGCCCGAAGTCACCGGGCCGAAGAGAGGAGCAGCCCCGAAGGCAGGGAGCTGCTTCTAAGGAGAGCGATGAGAGTCTCTGGACTTCGGGGGCGGAGCAACGGCTCCCACGCGGCCTGAAGTAGCGGTTGGAGTGAGGAGCAGCACCCGATGGCAGAGGTGCTGCTCTCGAAGAAAACTCGGTCCAGCAGGGGAATTCGGGGGCAGAGCAGGGCTCCCACGCTGCCCGAAGTCACCGGGCCAAAGAGAGGAGCAGCCCCAAAGACAGGGAGCTGCTTCTGAGGAGAGCGATGAGAGTCTCTGGGCTTCGGGGGCGGAGCAACGGCTCCCACGCGGCCCGAAGTGGCGATTGGAGTGAGGAGCAGCACCCGATGGCAGAGGTGCTGCTCTTGAAGAAAACTCGGTCCAGCAGGGGAATTCGGGGGCGGAGCAGGGCTCCCACGCTACCCGAAGTCACCGGGCCGAAGAGAGGAGCAGCCCCGAAGGCAGGGAGCTGCTTCTGAGGAGAGCGATGAGAGTCTCTGGGATTCGGGGCGGAACAACTCTCCCCAGGAACTCCTGCTGGTGGCTGGAGGGGGTCCGGTAAAGGCTGTGCGCCGTTGGCGCTTTAGATTTTTTAAATTCGGGTCCCCCCGCTGGTCTGGGAGAGGGGCGGAGCAAGGGCTCCCACGTTCAACTCTCCCCAGGAACTCCTGCTGGTGTTTTTAATAATTAAATAATTAAATAGATGAAGAAGTGTTGTTTAAAAGGAGGGAGCTCAACTGTCAGCCAGCCACCATCCAGCCTCCAAGTTCCGGAATTAAGAAGAGTCGGCCTTTATATCAAGTTTCAAGTTTTATTTAAATTTGATAATCGCTTATATATAATTTACTAAGCGAGTTACAATAAAATATAAAATAAACATACAATTTAACGTACAACTTAAAATCGGTTAGACGGACAGACATATAGACAAACTTGAGAACATAAGGAAAAAAGGGAGAAAGTTACAAAGTTAATGTTTTTCATTTTTAAAAAAGAAAAGAAGCCATGAATGGAAGGGCTTAACATGCAGCAAAGTTCCACAAACCGCTACCTCATACGTCAGAGGGATCGCAGACGCCAAAATATTATTACTATGTCCCCAAATCGACTTCCAAAAACTCAGTATCATAGGACAATAAAACAGTAAATAATCCAGTGTTCCTATATCTAGATGACAGTGCCAGCATCTATTAGACTTAGAACTATCCAACTTATTCATCCTAACCGGGGTCCAAAAAGAACTGACTCCATTTTTCTTGCCTATTTCACAAAATATGGCTAATGTCTTTCTCAGGTTAAGATCTCTCGAACAGAGATATCCATCTGCTTGAGCATCCATCATGGCAAATTGCAGGAAGATTGGGGTTACATTCCAAAGGGTCTGCAGAGACCTTATTCATCTTACGAAGGCTTTCTCTACAACATATAGAAAAATGGCGAACCGAAGGAAAACAAATACATAAAGACAAACTAAGCCTGCAGAGAGATGAAGAAATACAGCAAATATATTCATTCATACTGGTTTTATCAGGAGGATCTTTTGGGGGAAATAAAATGCACAAAGCAGTACTTTGTCTTCCAATTCTCTCTAGAAAATAGTCAAAAACAAAAGGTGCATTTTGTGAGGGTTTTGCTCTAGAAACGGGAAAATGCAACTTGATTTCATGGATTTTCATGAAAATTACAATACAAAACATCAAGTATTTCCCTGTAACTTCATCAAGTGTCCCCTAGTCTTTGTCATTTTTGACAGAGCGAAAAATCGATCCACTTATACCCGTTCTACTCCACTCAGGATTTTGTAGACTTCAATCCTATCTCCCCTCAGCCATCTCTTTTCCAAGCTGAAGAGCCCTAACCATTTTAGTCTTTCCTCATACAAGAGGAGTTCCATCCCCTTTACCATCTTGGTCGCTCTTCTTTGAAACTTTTCTAGCGCCACTATATCTTTCTTGAGATAAAGAGACCAGAATTGAACGTAATACTCCAGGTGAGATTGTACCATGGAGCAATACAGAGGCATTATGACATTCATAGTCTTGTTAACCATCCCTTTTTTAATAATTCCTAGCATCCTGTTTGCTGCTTTGGTTTCATCAGAAGTTACAAAGAAGCTGGCATTACAAGTGGGAGAGATGGAAAAGCTAGGCGGGATCCAGTATCGGCAAGGGCTGGGAGCCTGAATCTAGTTTTAGGTAAAAGGCTACTATAACCTGATAGGGGACAGGGAGTTAGAATTCCAGGCTACAGTATCTTGTCAGGGAAAGATCCCAATGTAAGGTAAAGAACTACATTTTGTTATTTCATGTTTATGTTGAAATAAAGTAAAAACTTGAAGAAATTTGGCCTTAGCCTCGGTCATTATTACAGGTGTCCTAGTGAAAAAACAGCTGGAGAAGCATGTCTACTATTGCCCCTATGGCCAGATTCAAAACTCCCTGGGCCGATATAATCAGCCTTGGGCTTCCAAGTAGTGTGGGGTCTGTTTTCATATCTACCCAGCTCTCATCTTACCTAGAGAGATTCTCCATTCTCTTACCTTACCAATATGGCTTCAGACCCAACTTCAGCACCGAATCCCTACTGGTCTTATTAATTTCAAAGGTGCAACAACTTCATTCTCGTAATAAGTTTGCTGTCCTATTACAATTCGATCTCTGCAGCTTTTGATGTCGTCCACCATGATATTCTAATTTATCAACTTTCCGAGATAGGCATCGACTCCACAGTTTTAGAGTGGTTCTCAAATTTCTTATGTTCCCGCTCCTATACTGTCAACACAAATGGCATCACGTCCACTCTTTGGAAACCAACTTGCGGAGTCCCGCAGGGATCACCCCTATCCCCTATTCTCTTCAACATCTATATGTCTTCCCTGAAACTCTTCCATCCATCTTCCCTTGAAACACTCTATACTTATGCTGACGACATCCTTATCTTCCTCAAGACAGACTCGAACCTTACCAACCTCTCTGAGAACATAACAGCATGCATAATGAAACACCAATCCTGGTCCCTCTCAGTACAAATGAAACTGAATGAGTCCAAAATGAAAGTACTCTGGCTCGGCCCAAAATTAGAACAGCTGCCTACCTTCTTCTTACTGCCTTCTGGCGCCACATTGCAGCTTGAGTTCTCAAGCAAAGTTCTAGGCATCATTATCGACTCTTCTCTTTTCTTCAAAGACCATCTCAACTCCGTGGTAAAATCATGCTTTTTTAACCTCCACATGCTGAGGAAAGTAAGATCCTGCTTCCGCCAACAACATTTTGCTGTCCTTGTTCAATCTATCATCCTCTCTGGACTAGACTACTGTAATTCCATCTATCTAAGTCTAACTTTAAAATGTCTTCAAAGACTTCAGCTAATTCATAACACTGCGGCCAAGTTGATCTTCGCAAAAAACAAATTTGATCATGTTTCCCCACTTCTGTCCAAACTTCACTGGCTTCCAGTAATTTCCAGGGTTCATTTTAAATGCGCCTGCCTAGCTTTTAAGATCCTACACGGCATCCTCCCTCCCCTAATTCCACTATCTTGGAACTCCTCGAGTCCTGATACCACCAGGTCCACCCAAAAACTTAAACTATCCTTCCCTTCGCTAAAAGGTATCCTCTATGCAGGAAAATTGGGGAACTCTCTCCTCTTCAGAATCACAGGGCTTTGGAATAATGTTACTGTCCCACTACGGAATCTGGGCTCCTTCTAACTATTCCGAAAGCACATGAAAACTAGGCTATTCTCTTCCCCCCTATACTCAACCTCCAACCCCATTATGCTGTTCCTTCCTTATATTAAGCTTTTGTAAACCATGCCGAGCTCTATAATTATGGAGAGGATGTGGTATATAAACTTAAGGTTTAGTTTAGTTTAGTTTCTATTATTTGTGCATCAGGAACCCCAAGTTATATAGTCTAACACTTTTTTAAATATTTTAAATAAGAGTTCTTTTTAACTAAAATAATTTTTATAATCATTACATATATTTGACCGATAATGTCTTGAAACATTTGAAGATGGTCTATTATTGTGTCCTAAAAATAATTCAACACTCAGATAAGCACCAAATTGTCTTTTCTATCAACCTGAGTGTAAAAGTTAGAGTGAGTCGGATGACAATAGCGGCACTGAGGGATCCTTGATAACGCAAAATCTTTGCAAAACATGTCAAATCATTAACTCCCAGTCAAGCATATGATGAATTCAAGTTAAGTATGAAATTCATCGGAATTATTAAAAAAACTTCTAATTATCAAGTTAAAAATGAATTGAGGCCAGAGAGGAGAATTATACACCAGTATTCCTGGTGGATATAAGCTTTATTATCAAGGGTGGAGGAGGTGTTTCTGAGGTGTTTTTTCTACAAATCAACAGTATATAATGGCCTAAAAGAAAAAATTTAAAGTTGACACGTATTGAACTATTTTGCACGCTCAGGTTGATAGAAAAGACAATTTGAAATATTTGGTAGCACTTTCCAGTTTTTTTTTTTCAACTAACATGATTCAATGAGTTTTCACACCCTTTACTTTTTATTCCTGACACATTTGGGGTATCTACAGTCATTATCGTATACCTTTCTTTTCCATTTTTAAATGGAAGTTCTATCTTTATGCTGAGCTCACTCCATCCACTTCTCTTATATAGTTCTCTCAATTTTTCTCCTAGTTGTTTTCATTTTCATTTCTTCAAAGGTTATATTTATCTTCAAATCCACATCCAATCTTTTTTTTTAACTCGTGGGAGCACATATTTTGTATGTACCATACCACCTTTTCACCTCTGGTATCACTCATGCTTCATTCAAAGTATCACTTTTCACATCATTTTTGATTCACTAGATTCTTATTTGTTCACCACACGTGTTATCAGTTCCTGTCACTTACACCAGTTCACTCCTCTACTTTCGTAATTTTGTTTGTCCTCTACATAATCCGGATGTTCTCTTCCATTATTTTTCACTTCATCTCACTCACTCGCCATCACTCATAGTCTTCACACTCATATCCATAGGACCCCTGAGGAAGGCATGTTCATCAAAACACCGACCATGTTGGGTTCTCCTCATCCTATGCACATGTGGATTGTTCCTGTATTTCTGAAATAGACTGAATTAAAACCTACATCAAGAACATCTCTTCCACTGTTTCTTTCGTTTTCAGAGGGAGATCCTGACATTAGCTGGTGAGCCGTTCAGTATTGGCAGTGACTATTTGTCACGTGACATAGCCAGTTGCCGGACAATCCACTGAGCTGGATATTCAGCGGGAGATAGTGGTCTGTCTCCCATTGAATATCGCCAGATAGGCAACTATGGGCCTGTTTTACAAAGCCGCGGTAAAGGCCCCGAAGCCTGCAGAGATTTAAAGGGCTTCGGGGCTATTGCAACGGGGCAGCCTTTAGCATGGCTTTGTATAACAGGCTCTATGTGCTATTTACCCGGCCAGGTAAATATCTTGGTGTAATTATTGATTCACACCTAACATTTTCAGATCAGGTTTCAAATGTATTATAAAAAGGTTTTTATACATCGAGATGTTTACGAGCAGTTAGATGTTTTTTTTCTGATAATAACAACCCGCGTACTTTCATTTACACATTCTTCAAGTCAAGACTAGACTATTGTAATGTTGTTTATGCTGATCTTTCTAAATTCAATATGAAAGGAATAGACTTAGTGGATAAAGACAGGTTGTTCACCCTCTCCAAGGTAGGGAGAACGAGAGGGCACTCTCTAAAATTGAAAGGGGATAGATTCTGTACAAACATAAGGAAGTTCTTCTTCACCCAGAGAGTGGTGGAGAGCTGGAACGCTCTTCCGGAGTCTGTCATAGGGGAAAACACCCTCCAGGGATTCAAGACAAAGTTAGACAAGTTCCTGTTGAACCGGAACGTACGCAGGTGAAGCTGGACTCATTTAGAGCACTGGTCTTTGACCTAAGGGCCACCGCGGGAGCGGACTGCTGGGCACGATGGACCATTGGTCTGACCTAGCAGCGGCATTTCTTATGTTCTTATTATTATGGAGCTCCTTTTCTGTTTTTATTTGCAATTTACTTTTATGTAAAACCACTGAGAAGTATTGCAAGATTCGGCGGTATTTCACATTTGAATAAACTGAATCATATCTGGACCTACTCTATGGACCTCTTCTATGAAACTGCGCTAGCAGCTTCTAGCACGGGGAGCCGCGCTGAATGGCCTGCGCTGCTCCCGACGCTCACAGAGTTCCTATGAGTGTTGGGATCAGCGTGGGCCATTCAACGCGGTTCTCTGCGCTAGAAACTGCTAGCGCAGTTTTGTAGAAGAGGGGGTATATCTTATGACCAGCAACGCTTCTGTCTAAAATCTGGGTTAATCATGCCCTATGGTTTTATTATCTTGTACACTTAGCCCTAGTTTCTGTTGTATAATGGCTGCATAAGCTACTTTTTTATTTGAGTGATGTCAAGTTTGCTGAAATTTAAAAAAAATTAAAAAAAAAACCCCAACAAAAAACTTTCTCTACTGCTCATTCTAACTGACTTCTGTTTGCCATGGACATCATAATATATTATCCAGCCAGGTAAATTTAATTCTCTGGCCCATAAATCTCGATGTTCACTAGAAACAAAACCCGCTCTGTCTCATTACTCTTTGTGCTGAAATTCAATCATAATTTTTATTTAGACAGATGTGTCTTGAAGACAGTTTCTGCTGCCCCTTTCTTGTCTTATTTTTCAATTCCTGGTAAGGCAAAAATAAATATTTTCATGAGGAAATTGATCAAAACTGCAAAGTAGTCTGTAGAAATCCTTGGAGATGCATTAGGAAGGCTATTTTCTCTGCCTGGTAAAAAGCAGAACATTGTATAGTGGCGAAAAAAAACCCCCACAGTAAAAATGAATGGAGAAAAGCAGTCCTAAAAACAAGCTTTTAAAATCTTGGATTGTGGAACTCTTTTTAGTACATATATTAATTTCTTACAATATATCCTAAGTCCCTTCCATCCTCTGAGCCACTGATCTTCCCTAGTAATTCTCAGCTTTATATTTTTCTGTTTTATTGACCCTGCAACCTACTAAATTATTTATTCCTTTCTACTGAGACAGTAGAAAATGCTTGAGTACCTGATTGTAAAAAACAGCTTAGATAACCTTGATAGGCAGTATATAAAATCCTAATAAACTTGAAACTTGAAACATTGAAGAAGCCATTGCTTGCCCTGGATCGGTAGCATGGAATGTTGCTACTATTTGAGTTTTTGCCAAGTACTTATAAGAGACTTGGGAGTTCTGATCGACAAGTTGATGAAGCCGTCCACGCAATGTGCGGCGGTGGTGAAAAGGGTGAACAGAATGCTAGGAATGATAAAGAAGGGGATCACAAACAGATCGGAGAAGGTTATCATGCCGCTGTACCGGGCCTCACCTGGAGTAGTGCGTCCAACACTGGTCGCCGTACATGAAGAAGGACACGGTACTGCTCAAAAGGGTTCAGAGAAGAGCGACTGAAATGGTTAAGGGGCTTACAGCGAGAGATTAGAGAAACTGGGCCTCTTCTCCCTCGAAAAGAGGAGATTGAGAGGGGACATTCAAGATACTGAAGGGGATAGACTTAGTAGATAAAGACAGGTTGTTCACTCTCTCCAAGGAAGGGAGAATGAGAGGGCACTCTCTAAAGTTGAAAGGGGATAGATTTCATATGAACGTAAGTAAGTTCTTCTTCACCCAGAGAGTGGTAGAAAACTGGAACGCTCTTCCGGAGTCTGTCATAGGGGAAAACACCCTCCAGGGATTCAAGACAAAGTTGGACAAGTTACTGCTCAACTGGAAAGTACGTAGGTGAGGCTGGGCTCATTTAGGGCACTGGTCTTTGACCTAGAGGCCCCCGCGTGAGCGGACTGCTGGGCACGATGGACCCAGCAGCGACAATTCTTATGTTCTTACTTGTGACTTGGATTGGGTTCTATGAAGACAGGATACTGGGTTTGATGGACCATTGGTTTGACCCAGTAAGGCTATTCTTATATTCTTATGAGACCAAGTATAGGACAATCAAGTCATTGTGACATCACGGATGACGTTGGCTCTTAGGCATTGGTGGAATGAGGCATTATGACATCACAATCTCAGCTCTAGAATGTTGCTATTCTTTGGGTATCTGTCAGATACTTGGGACCTCGGTTGGCTACTGTTGGAAACAGGAAAATGGACTAGATGGACCCGGTAAGGCTATTCTTATGTTGTTATGCTAGTCAACAAAGCTCCAAATACACATGTAGAGGGAATGACTCAGGAATAACGTCAGGAAGTAGTTTTTCACGGAGAGGGTGCTAGATGCCTGGAATGCCCTCCCGTGGGAGGTGGTGGAGATGAAAATGGTCACGGAATTCAAAATTGTATGAGATAAACACAAAGGAATCTTATACGGAAGGCATGGAGCCAAACAAGCTTAGCGGTGATTAGATGGCAACACCAGTAATTGAGAAGCAGAGCCAGTGCTTTGGAGGCTTCTCTGGTCTATGCAATGAAATGGCAAGGACAAATCAGATATGCATTTGTAGTACCACATTGCATACTATGAGTTTATCTTGGGCAGACTGGTCTCCCTCTCCACCTGCGATAACTTTGCCAGTATTATGTCTTCAGAAAGAATCTTAAGACCCGTCTTTTCTCCTTGGATCTATAACAAAATCCCAGGCGCCTTCCCCCCTATTCTTCATTCAATGTACATGTCCTGTTCTTAAATCTTGTAAATGTATATATTATACGTATTGTGAAGTATAGTTAATAGCAGAGGCTCATTCAAACTGCATCCGACAGAAGCATGACATCACTGAGAACAAATGGAAATCATAATAATAATAATAATAAGAATACGGAGAAAAATAAACCTCAATTGTGGGAGGTTGGGACTACACAAGTACCCAGCCCTCAGCACATCATCACAGGTTTATAAAAAAACTCCGTTTACGATTATATAGACAAAATTTTCATTCACTCAGGATCACTTTTTTCATGTTTCAAATTATTTTTTATAAAAGGTCTCAATATAGGTGAAGCAGCTGTCCGAATGTCAAAATTTTATGATAAGAACCCCAAACTTAACTAGATTAGTAAAGAAGGCTACAGCTCAATTTCATTTGTGCAGGAATTTTCAGAGGCACAAAATGCAACAAAACCACACTAAAGGGAAAAAAAACACTCATCTGAAGAGGTGAAAAATTCCAAGGAGACCATCCGCTCCTAATCCCGACAGAAAAGACTTTCTGTTTCGCCTCAACTGGCTACTTCAGGGGATAACTGCCATCTTCAGGTGTCTCCTTCTTTCCTGCAATCCCTACACACACTGGCTCTTCTCAAAATGGAGTCGGGACTGTGAGACGCGCCCAGTTCGAATATCAAACGAACTGGGCGTCATGACGTCATCACAAAACGTGATGCGTGATAGGCCAAACATCGGCAATAAACAGACCACCCTGTCAGCTGTCGTTGAAAGAAATTTACTAGTTTAAAGGAACGGTTGCCATTCATAAGTTGTATTCAGCCCTAATGGTTCGATTGTCTGTAACCTGTTGATCCAACGTTGTTCTTTCTGCCATAATGTTCTTCTAATATCCCCTCTTCTTTGAGTCAAGGGAAGTTTTTCGATCACCCAACATCTCAAATTTTCAAATTTGTGATTGCACTGAATACAGTGAGCTACCATCGGCGCTGTTAGCTTCCGGGTATTAATACAACTTTTATGTTCAGTCATTCTGACCGTTAGAGTCCGTGATGTCTGACCTATGTATAAAAGGTCACATGGACATTGAACTGCATAGATGATATTAGTAGATTGACATGAGGATATATGATATAGAGTATAATTTTTACCATCAGAAGGATTAATGAAAGAGGAAACCTCAGCCATTATATTGCAATTTGAACAATGGCCACATGGTTTATGCCCCGGTGTGTTGTTAAGATCTTCTTCTATAAATTTCTCTTTAGCAGTATGACACAGCCAGTCACTTAAATTTTTATTCCTTGATTGAGAAAAAATAAATCGTTTGTTCTCAAAACAGGGTAAAGTTTGAAGAAGAGGAAGATGTTTTTTATATCTTCTAATAATCTGAGGTGACATACGAGTTTGTTTAATCACACAAGGGATGATTGTTTCTTCAACTTGAGATTTCTTATAATCCAACAATGTTTCTCTAGGATTGTGTAATGCTCTTTTCCTAGCTCTTTTAACTAACTTAGCAGGATAATCTCTCGATATCAATTTATGTTCTAATGTTTTTGCCTCTTGCATAAATCCTTCTTTAGTATTGCAAATCCTTCTGTATCTAAGAAATTGTGCAAAAGGAATGCTCGTTTTTAAGTGAACTGGATGCATACTATCAAATTTTAATAGTGTATTTCTATCAGTTTTTTTATGGAAAACCGAAGTCTCCAAACTGTTATTTTTCTTCTGAATGAGCACATCTAAAAAACTAATGCTCTCATTACTGTGTGACATAGTAAATTTGATAGATTGATGACATTGATTTATTTTTTCGGCAAATTCAAAAAGTTGTGGTAGAGTTCCCGACCAAATGACAAAAATGTCATCTATGAAGCGCCACCATTTGGCAACATATCGAAATTCAGGCAATGAATAGACAAAAACTTCTTCGAACCAGGACATATAGAGATTGGCTATTGTTGGTGCAAACGACGCGCCCATTGCTATCCCTGTGAGTTGTTTAAAGAATTCTCCATTGAAAATAAAATAATTATTTTTCAACGCTACTGTACATAGATCTCTCAAAAAGCAAGTATGTGTAGTATTATGAGAAGGTTGAGAGTTCCACAAATCTACAAGTACTGATAGAGCTTCCTCTTGCGGGATGCTAGTATACAATGAGCAAACGTCGAAAGTTGCTAGTATGTAATTTATAGATGTTCCAGATGTAAACTCATTCAATTTGTTTAAAAACTGGGTAGTGTCCTGTAAATATGATTTAATCGTTATAAGGAAACATTGAAGTTGTTTATCAATATATTTGCTTGTTCTTTCTAATAAAGAAGTCTTTTCTGTCGGGATTAGGAGCGGATGGTCTCCTTGGAATTTTTCACCTCTTCAGATGAGTGTTTTTTTTCCCTTTAGTGTGGTTTTGTTGCATTTTGTGCCTCTGAAAATTCCTGCACAAATGAAATTGAGCTGTAGCCTTCTTTACTAATCTAGTTAAGTTTGGGGTTCTTATCATAAAATTTTGACATTCGGACAGCTGCTTCACCTATATTGAGACCTTTTATAAAAAATAATTTGAAACATGAAAAAAGTGATCCTGAGTGAATGAAAATTTTGTCTATATAATCGTAAACGGAGTTTTTTTATAAACCTGTGATGATGTGCTGAGGGCTGGGTACTTGTGTAGTCCCAACCTCCCACAATTGAGGTTTATTTTTCTCCGTATTCTTATTATTATTATTATTATGATTTCCATTTGTTCTCAGTGATGTCATGCTTCTGTCGGATGCAGTTTGAATGAGCCTCTGCTATTAACTATACTTCACAATACGTATAATATATACATTTATTGATTATTACGATTGTATTCCAAAAAATTGCTAGTTGTACAACTTCAACTGAGGAATATTAAGATGGCACAGCTATGGGAAAGTGGATTTGGCTTCTCAGATGGTCAAAGGACTGAGATTTTGCAAGCACCGGCTTTGTCTATTAATGAGGAAACACATGACACTGATTTGGCTTGGTTAGACATTGAAAAAATTATGAAACAATTAGTACAAATGGAGTTGCAAAGTGCTAGTTTAGTGGAATATTGCAAAAATGAAATTATTCCAAGAGGCTTGAGAATGAGAACAGCCCCACAAATGTTTACTGATAATAGCGATTTCATTACAACTTGGAATCAAATTCTAAATCGCTGTTCATTGGATTTAATGCTTTTGTTGATTAAAACTTTACAAGGGAAAATTGTAGAGACTAAACTCAAACACGATGAACTTATAACAGAAGCACAAAAGAATAATGATTTTGATGACAAACTAGCTGAGTCCAACTCTAGAATGGATAAATTACGGAGGGAAGTGAGGACTAATAAATGGAAGAAGTTCCAGAGAGATCAGAAAGACTATCAAACAGGATATGTATACAGATGGATGAATGTCAATTATAAAGCAAAGACAGTTAGATTCACAACTTCAGGTGAATCGTCAGATAACATGAATAGTGAAAGCACTTCTACATCGGAGGATCAGAACGGGGATCAGGGTCCAACCAGACAAATTATAGGACACACACGGGGAGGCCGAAACGTTCGCGGCAGAGGGACATATCGAGGACGATCACGTGCCCGAACTCAGAAGAAACGGAATCAATAGTGATTAATATTTCCAATAAGATCTTAACCTCTGAGGAGATAAAGTTACTATCAAAGGGACTCACTTTTGTCCCGACAGCTGCCCATAATGCGTTTCAAGCCCAAATTGATCTTGAAAAATTTTTACGTAGATTACATCTATGTTCGTTCTTTTTTGAACATCCTAGTTCTACCCTAGACACGTCTTGTGTATATCCGAAATCAACTTGGAGTCCCCCGGGCCCTCCTAATCCGATTATACAAGCTTTCAAAAGTCTGATGATCCAAGAACTTCAGAGTATTAATGAGATCGCTCATTTTCAAAGAGGTTTTCATAATTTATCCTTTTTAGAACATGAGGCCCTCCAGAAGTTGAGTAAAGATCCTACTATAGTAATCAGAAGGGCGGATAAGGGAGGTGCTGTAGTAGTTTGGGGTCGGGACCTCTATATTGCAGAAGCAAACATTCAATTATTAAATCAGGATACGTATCTTAAATTAGATCAAGATCCCTCTCAGGAGATTTTTGAAATGATTGCAAACATCTGTAAGGATGCAATGAAAAATGGCTTTCTCACTAAAAAAGAACATGCATTTCTCACACCCCAATGTTATAAAATACCCATATTTTATCTTTTACCAAAGATTCATAAAAATACTCAATGCCCTCCCGGAAGGCCAATTGTTTCGGCCCGGGATTCTTTATTAGAAAGAACAAGCAAATATATTGATAAACAACTTCAATGTTTCCTTATAACGATTAAATCATATTTACAGGACACTACCCAGTTTTTAAACAAATTGAATGAGTTTACATCTGGAACATCTATAAATTACATACTAGCAACTTTCGACGTTTGCTCATTGTATACTAGCATCCCGCAAGAGGAAGCTCTATCAGTACTTGTAGATTTGTGGAACTCTCAACCTTCTCATAATACTACACATACTTGCTTTTTGAGAGATCTATGTACAGTAGCGTTGAAAAATAATTATTTTATTTTCAATGGAGAATTCTTTAAACAACTCACAGGGATAGCAATGGGCGCGTCGTTTGCACCAACAATAGCCAATCTCTATATGTCCTGGTTCGAAGAAGTTTTTGTCTATTCATTGCCTGAATTTCGATATGTTGCCAAATGGTGGCGCTTCATAGATGACATTTTTGTCATTTGGTCGGGAACTCTACCACAACTTTTTGAATTTGCCGAAAAAATAAATCAATGTCATCAATCTATCAAATTTACTATGTCACACAGTAATGAGAGCATTAGTTTTTTAGATGTGCTCATTCAGAAGAAAAATAACAGTTTGGAGACTTCGGTTTTCCATAAAAAAACTGATAGAAATACACTATTAAAATTTGATAGTATGCATCCAGTTCACTTAAAAACGAGCATTCCTTTTGCACAATTTCTTAGATACAGAAGGATTTGCAATACTAAAGAAGGATTTATGCAAGAGGCAAAAACATTAGAACATAAATTGATATCGAGAGATTATCCTGCTAAGTTAGTTAAAAGAGCTAGGAAAAGAGCATTACACAATCCTAGAGAAACATTGTTGGATTATAAGAAATCTCAAGTTGAAGAAACAATCATCCCTTGTGTGATTAAACAAACTCGTATGTCACCTCAGATTATTAGAAGATATAAAAAACATCTTCCTCTTCTTCAAACTTTACCCTGTTTTGAGAACAAACGATTTATTTTTTCTCAATCAAGGAATAAAAATTTAAGTGACTGGCTGTGTCATACTGCTAAAGAGAAATTTATAGAAGAAGATCTTAACAACACACCGGGGCATAAACCATGTGGCCATTGTTCAAATTGCAATATAATGGCTGAGGTTTCCTCTTTCATTAATCCTTCTGATGGTAAAAATTATACTCTATATCATATATCCTCATGTCAATCTACTAATATCATCTATGCAGTTCAATGTCCATGTGACCTTTTATACATAGGTCAGACATCACGGACTCTAACGGTCAGAATGACTGAACATAAAAGTTGTATTAATACCCGGAAGCTAACAGCGCCGATGGTAGCTCACTGTATTCAGTGCAATCACAAATTTGAAAATTTGAGATGTTGGGTGATCGAAAAACTTCCCTTGACTCAAAGAAGAGGGGATATTAGAAGAACATTATGGCAGAAAGAACAACGTTGGATCAACAGGTTACAGACAATCGAACCATTAGGGCTGAATACAACTTATAAATGGCAACCGTTCCTTTAAACTAGTAAATTTCTTTCAACGACAGCTGACAGGGTGGTCTGTTTATTGCCGATGTTTGGCCTATCACGCATCACGTTTTGTGATGACGTCATGACGCCCAGTTCGTTTGATATTCGAACTGGGCGCGTCTCACAGTCCCGACTCCATTTTGAGAAGAGCCAGTGTGTGTAGGGATTGCAGGAAAGAAGGAGACACCTGAAGATGGCAGTTATCCCCTGAAGTAGCCAGTTGAGGCGAAACAGAAAGTCTTTTCTGTCGGGATTAGGAGCGGATGGTCTCCTTGGAATTTTTCACCTCTTCAGATGAGTGTTTTTTTTTCCCTTTAGTGTGGTTTTGTTGCATTTTGTGCCTCTGAAAATTCCTGCACAAATGAAATTGAGCTGTAGCCTTCTTTACTAATCTAGTTAAGTTTGGGGTTCTTATCATAAAATTTTGACATTCGGACAGCTGCTTCACCTATATTGAGACCTTTTATAAAAAATAATTTGAAACATGAAAAAAGTGATCCTGAGTGAATGAAAATTTTGTCTATATAATCGTAAACGGAGTTTTTTTATAAACCTGTGATGATGTGCTGAGGGCTGGGTACTTGTGTAGTCCCAACCTCCCACAATTGAGGTTTATTTTTCTCCGTATTCTTATTATTATTATTATTATGATTTCCATTTGTTCTCAGTGATGTCATGCTTCTGTCGGATGCAGTTTGAATGAGCCTCTGCTATTAACTATACTTCACAATACGTATAATATATACATTTATTGATTATTACGATTGTATTCCAAAAAATTGCTAGTTGTACAGCTTCTTAAATCTTGTAAACCACATTGAATCCTAGCTGAAAAATTGCGGTAGAAAAGAAAATTGTAGGGTATGGATGGACTGTACAGGTGTCTTTATCTTCCATTATGTTATATTAACCAATTTGTCGTAGATCTCTAGTGCCAAAGGCTTTCCTTTTTATTGGAGAAGGTCACTTTAATCTTGAGTCTCCTCATACCCCACCCATATTCTTTCACCTTTAAGTGTCCCACTCCCCTCCCCCCCCCCCCCCCCCCACACACATACTTTTTGGGAAACTAAATTCCAGTAACCCTCACTTTGGTTATTGTAATAGAAGCATCGCTGCAGGAAAGAATGGTGAAATTCCTAGAATCTAATGGGTTACAAGATCTGAAGTAGCATGGTTTTACTAAAGGTAAATTGTGCCAAACTGATCTGATTGAATTCTTTGACTGGGCGACCAGAGAATTGGATCAAAGATGTGCTTTAAATGTAATCTACGTAAGCCTTTGACACAGTTCCTCATAGGAGGCTCTTGAATAAACTTGACAGACTTAAGATGTTTTTAGCATATTGTCTTCAATGTCACCCAGATCTTTTTCTTGGGCGCTGATCCCCAAAGTGGACTCTAGCATCCAATAACTATGATTTGGGTTATTCTTCTCAATGTGCATCCCTTTGCATTTGTCCACATTAAATTTCATCTGCCATTTTGATTCTCAGTCTTCCAAATTACTAGGGCCTGTCTGCATTCATTTTAACAAGGGCTGCAGATTTAGTGCATTAATAACGTGATTAACAAGTTAAATCTATCACACAGATTTAAAAAAAACTGAATTGCAATTAAAGTGATTAACTGATCCGCTACTCCTACGTCGGGACTCGCCATTTCTCTGGCTCTGAAAGAAGCCGTGGTGTCAGCATCAGTGTGCTCACTGTTGCTGACTCTGCTTGACCTGGAAACAGGAAGTTACATCAAGCTCTGTTGTAGCTCACTGTTTTGAGGTCAGACAAATCCAGCGGCAGCAGGAACACGCTGCCACTGACACCGCAGCTTCTTTCAGACCGCAGACCCGGTTCTCTACTGCTCCAGCACTCAGCTGCAATCTTCAGCTGCAGCCAGGACTGGCATGACATGGGGGAAGCCGCTGCTTGCCCTGGATCGGTAGCATGGAATGTTGCTACTCTTTGGGATTCCAGATGGAATGTTGCTACTATTTGGGTTCCGGAGTTTTGCTATTTTTTGAGATTCTGGATGGAATGTTGCTACTCTTTGGGTTTTTGCCCGGTACTAGTGACCTGGATTAGCCACTGTGAGGACAAGCAACTGGGCTATATGGTTACCCGTCAAATGCACACAGGACATTGGTGCGCCAACAATTTCATCCCGACATTTGCGTGCAGGACAATGCCCTCAATGCCTTCCCGTTTGCGCTCTGAGGAGGGATTTAGCGGGGGAATGGATGCTCTCGTTGAGGGGGTGTGGGGTAGGAACCCCCCCACTACACTTACAACTCACGCTCTCCTCTTGAAGCCTTCCCGTTTCCGCTCTTCCGCTCTTCAAAGGGGAGTGGGGGGAACCCCCCACTACAATCGCGCTCTCCTTCAGGCGGATGTGGACACGCTCTCAATTTAAAGATTTCCCCAACCCCAACCCCCACAACCCCCCGAAACTTCAGCTCCATTCATGCGTGCACTTTTCAGGGCGCAATCGTCCTGTGCGCTTTTGATGGCGTTCCAGGCTAGATGGACCATTGGTCTGACCCATTAAGGCTATTCTTATGTTTTCATGTCTTAGTTGATTTTGCTTTATCACATGGGTAGTTCGCACATATGCAAAAACTACCATGGGATGCCTGAGCGCTTCCCGTCTTGTTCCGCCCATTCCCGCCCTGTAACGCCCCGATTCCCCGCTGCCTACTCTTGTCGGGCAGGGACATGTCCGGGGAAATCCGGACTTCTGGTAGCCCTAAAAAGGACCCCTAAGGTCCTTTACGCCTCCAGTCCCTTTCCAAGATAAAGATGGTGGAAAACTGTCCTTTGAAAATGAGCCTTTTGGTCTGTGTTGGCCAGAGTTCCCATATGGCTGCAGAAAAGAGAGGCCCAATTGAGATGTGTGAGTTTTACTTCCATCGAGAGCAATGGGGGGAGGGGGAGGGGTGGAATCTGAAAATTCTCCTTATAATAACCGAAGGTCACAAACAACTTTCTCCTATACATGTTTCTGTCACTGGGGATGGGGTTGAGTTGAATCCAAACACACTACTGCTCGTTCTTCCTGTATGTGCAGCTCAGTTCACAACTTCCTTCCTTCCTGCAATTCTTCCAGGTTTCGGGCTGCTCTTACAATGTTTTCGAGATCTGGATCACGCAGTCCGGATTAAAGCCTAGAGATTCCAAAACAGTTGGATATCTAATCAGTCCGGCTCTCGGGCAGCCCTTCACGGCAGTAATTCTTCAGTCGTTACGCAACTTCCCTGGGAGTCTCCAGTCTGCCTCACTCCATATTTTGTTCATAAACAAACCCATCCTTTATTCCAAGCCAAGTGCCTGGATTCATGGAGCAGCTCCTTTCGGCAGAATCTTATTCGATGCTTCCTCCCACCTCACCCTGCGTCTGTGTCTTCGGTGGAGAGCTGGCAAATGCCTTCTCCATAGTCTTCGGGGCAAACTGAAACCAATTGCAAGATTTATTGGAGATGCTTTGGATCTCTCACTCAGGAGTTCATCTCACTATTAGTTGAACACTTGTCAGCCTTTTCCCACCCCCTTCTTTTTGCGTCTATTATTGTTTGCAACTTGTCATGGTATTAGGCAAAAAAATTGGAACACTAGACAAATTGCTTTGCTTTCTATATGACCATTTTTCAAGTCGTACGGCCATCGATCATTAATCTAAGTTTGCTAAGGGAACCGCAATTTGACGTTCTCCCTAGAAGCGTGGAATTTAAGGGATATTTATAGGATTTCCTTTGGATCAGACAAAACTGTCATTGTTTTGAGCATTTTTTAAATAATAGCATTTTGAAAGCCTTTTTTTTTTTTTTTCTTCCTGTTTCTGTTGTTAATTCTTGGTAATCAGATGAATTGTTCCCACATGTTTTTTTATTTTATTAGTTTAAGAATAAGAACAAAATACATTTAATATGTAATACAAATATGTGTTTTGTAGTCAGGATGAGAAGTCTCGCTTTTTGCCAGAGCGAAGCTTTTTTTGGATTTCTGGAATGTTTCTTCAAGAAACCTGAGCAGTTCTGTCTACATTTGCCTTAGGAGAAAAGTCTCTTAACAATGAGTTATTCATTTACCTGTTATAAAAACACTTTTTTTTTTTTTTAACAACTGCCTTTGCTGGTGGAGGCTACATAAGAAAAGGAAAACATTTTTAAAGACATATACTGTGTTAACAAGGCTCAATAGATGGGAGGAGTGTTAACAGGGGGATAATGGAGTAGCTGCAGCTGTGTGAATCTGGAGAAAAGAGCTGGAATCTGGAGAGCGGAATTAAAAAAACAGACAGAATACAGAAAGTTAAGAGAGAGAGAGAGAAAAGTGAGAAAAAGGAGAAAAGTCTCTCGCCTCTTCCCCCCCCTTCCCCCAACGTTTACCCTCTGCACTAGGGATATGAAGGGTCTCGCAAGGGTGGGGAACGAAGGCTGCAATCCAGTCGGGTTTTCAGGATTTCCAAATGAGATCTATTTCCATGCACTGCCTCCATGCATATTCATTGGGGAAAACCTGAAAACCTGAATGGATTGCAGCCTTCGTTCCCCACCCTTGCGAGACCCTTCATATCCCTAGTGCAGAGGGTAAACGTTGGGGGAAGGGGGGGAAGAGGTGAGAGACTTTTCTCCTTTTTCTCACTTTCTTTTTCTCTCTCTCTTAACTTTGCATATTCTGTTGGGGTTTTGGGTTGTTTTTTTTCATTTTATCGTCCATTTGATCTTTTCTTTCCTGACTATTCAACCAGCCTCTATTAACTTTTCCAGATATTTTTGCCTGTCTTCCTCTTTCTGCGATCTTTTGTACTTTATGAAAATTAACCCCTTATTCCTTACATTCTCAGGTACTACTTTTGAGAACCAAAGTGGCCTTCTTTTCCTCTTACCATTACTTACTTGCCTCACAAAAAGGTTTGTTGCCCTTACAATTGCTCCTTTCAGTTTTGCCCACCTCATCTCCACTCCTTCCAGACGTTCCCATCCAGACAATAATTCCTTGACATAAACCCCCATCCGAACAAAGTTAGTTTTTTTTAAAGTCTAGAACCTTTGCTTTTGAATGAGCCTCTCTATACCCATCTTAATATTAAACCGTACAATGCAGTGATCACTGGATGCCAGATGATCACCCACTGTAATATCAGAAGCATTTTCCTCATTTGTAAGCACTAAGTCCAGTATGACCCCATCCCGCGTGGGTTCCATTACCAACTGCTGGAACAGTTCTCCTTGTAGAGAATCCAGAGTCTCCCTACTTCTAGAAGGCCCCACAATAGGGATACCGCAATCAACATTCGGCATATTAGTAAATTTTCCCCCTTTATTAGATATATTCTAAATGTCTACTATTAAATCTCTGTCCACTTCTTCCGTCTGTGAAGGAGGCCTGTATATCACACCAATTTAAATATATTTACCATTCCCTCTTTCCAAATTGATCCACAGTGCCTCTTCCTTGCCCTGCAGATCCTGCAATTGCGTGGCTTTAATATGATCTTTAACATATAACGCTACTCCCCCTCCTTTTCTTCCTACCCTGTCTTTTCTGAACAGATTATAGCCTGGTATAACTACATCCCAGTCATGGTTCTCCGTGAACCATGTCTCCGTGATCACCACTATACCCAACTCCTCTTCTTCCTTCACAGCTTCTAGACCTAGAATCTTGTTTCCCATACTTCGAGCATTAGTATATACAGTACTGCTTTACAGACATTACCCCCTTTTCTCATCTGTGTGGAGGTATTCAGTGATTTACTTACCTGAGGGCTTATACTCAACCAGGGGCTTTGATCACCCAGTCCCATCACTTCTATTTAAAGCCAGCCTGCTGCCAAATACACTTTTTCCCTTCTTTGATAGATGTATACCATCCCTGCTTAGCAGCCCTTGGAAAATCATCCCAAGATCCAAGGAGCCAAAACGCTTTCGACGACACCATCCACATAGCCACACATTCATCTCCTCTGACCTGGCCCTTACCCTTGACAGGGAGAATGGACGAGAGTACCACCTGCACACCTGACTGCTTCACCTTCTCTCCCAGAGCCACAAAGTAACTTTTGATACGTTCGCAGGAGTATCTGGCAGTATCATTAGTGCCAACGTGGATGAGCAGCATTTCAAAATATAGTCATCAGGCTTGATAAGTCTCGGCAAGCTCTCCATAACATCTTGGATTTTGGCACCAGGCAGACAGCATACCTCTGGGACAGATAGATGCTTCTGTACCCCTCAGAAGGGACTCATCAACTACCACTACCTTTCGCCTCCTAGTGGTCACAGATCCAGTAATTTGGGGGATTTCTACCTTTGGTCCTTCCTGTCCTTGGGATGCTCTCATCACTTCCAGGGCTGCATACTGGTTCTTCAGTTCAAGGGTGGGTGGAGTCACAGTTCCGGTGCTGCAGGGTTCCGTAATCTGAGTCCAGCTGTCTTAAGAACATAAGAATTGCCGCTACAGGGTCAGACCAGTGGTCCATCATGCCCAGCATTCCACTCCCACGGCGGCCCCTAGGTCAAAGACCAGTGCCCTAACTGAGACCAGCCCTACCTGCGTACGTTCCAGTTCAGCAGGAACATGTCTAACTTTGTCTTGAATCCCTGGAGGATATTTTCCCCTATAACAACCTCCAGAAGAGCGTTTCAGTTTTCCATCACTCTCTGGGTGAAGAAGAACCTCCTCAAGTTTGTACGAAATCTATCCCCTTTTAACTTTAGAGAGTGCCCTCTCGTTCTCCCTACATTGGAGAGGGTGAACAACCTGTCTTTATTTACTAAGTCTATTCCCTTTAGTATCTTGAATGTTTCTATCATGTCCCCTCTCAGTCTCCTCTTTTCAAGAGAGAAGAGTCCCAGTTTCTCTAATCTATCACTATATGGCAATTCCTCCAGCCCCTTAACCATTTTAGTTGCTCATCTCTGGACCCTTTCGAAGTACTGTGTCCTTTTTCATGCACGCTGACCAGTGCTGGACACAGTATTCGCAGTTGCACTGTTGCTGTTTTTTTCCACGGCCTCCCTGTATGCCTCTTCTATGAAGTTCTCCAGCTCCCGGACTTCTTCCTCGATGGTGTCCTCCGTCTTGATGTTCTCTGCATCTCTGTCTTCCTCCTCCACTGCTTGAAGTACCTCTAGTTCCAGTATTCTGCCCTGCAGGAGTCTGACTTGCTGGATCCCACCCATAATGCCAAACGTCCTGGTTTTTCGATATTTCATCTGAAGCATTATAACACTACAGTATCCTAGGTTACTTATACATTCATGAACAATAAATTCCAAATATAGTCCATTCAGAAAACCTTCTAGTTGATGCCACTGTTCCATATGTGCAGATGAACTAGGGTTTCTCAGAATAAATTAGGCTTTTCAATATTTAATCAGCAATTAAGCAAACCATTTCTATTGTGAGCCTCTTCCTTCACTTTCGCCGATTTCATAAGCTTCATTGGAATCTCTTAATTAACACCCTCAAAGTTCACCTTTACAGCGTTGCCTGTGAATGCTGCCAGTTATGAACTGAAATCATCCTGCCTGGGAGCAAAGACAAATATGGGCTAATCCATTCAACGTTCAGTCTCAGCTCCCGTGTTGCTACCTAATGAGATTTAGATTAATTTAAAGTGAATTTTTTCTTTGTAGCTTTCAACATCCGGTCAATAAACGGAAAGGTGATATAGAATGCATTGGACTTATGAGAGCGGTTTTGCCAGGTAAGACTATAATCAGCTTTATATACACCCTTCCTTCTTGACTCTCTTCAACCTGACTTTGTGCACGTGCAATGCTTAACTACTGGTAATTTCTGTATTTGATAAAAGGAGTGAACTGGTAGTTAAGCACTGGTCGTAAAATTCACATTCAAAGTCTGTAGTTAACAGTTCTAGTCTTAATCTTTCTATTGCAAACGCAAGCAGTGTCTCACTTCCGGCTCACCACACAATTGTTTCCCACGTATTCATCTTTATAGGACCCCCAGGGACCCCTGGAGAAGACTTTTTGTCGAAACGTGGACCGTGTTGGGTCCTGTATCCCTAGCGGACTAGGTCCTTTAAGGCTTTTATGTGGATATCCTATTTTTATGTGGATGAATTTATTTTTATGTTTATTTTACGTGGATGATTTTGGTGTATCTTTGGAACTTTGAGTCTTTCAAATAAAGTCCATTTAGGAACATCGTCACCCACAGAGTTTTTTTGGTTTTCTCTGGATTTTCTTCTCTGTGGATATCTTGGGGTCAACTCCTTTTGTTTTTTTTTGTTTTCTCTTAATCTTTTAGCTGCCAACGTTCTACACGTGGAACATATTTTCAAATTGTTCTATCTCAAGATCTATTCCATCAATTTGATTTAAACTTTGCATACAAGGAGAGGTAAACATGCTATCTCCAAGAATGTAAAAAAAATTGAACTAATTTATGTATTTACAACTAAAGAACAGACTTTAATTCATTAGTTTTCCATGTACCGTATATACTCGAATATAAATCGATCCAAATATAAACCAAGGTAACCTTTTTCCCCCCCAAAAAAGGAGGAAAAAAGGTCGACTTAAATATAAACCAAGATTAGAAATGTTGGTATGTGAGTGTCATTTAGCATCCCCACCAGAACACCTGGCCTCAGTCACACATGAAGAAAACAGAAAAAAAACCCCAGCTTTTCAAATACAAACCCACAAAGTAAAAGCACAATTGTACACAAACGAAACCCTCATATGCCAGACTCTGTATACAGTATACCACAAGCGAAATAGAAAGAAATGCATTTCTTCCCGAACAGTCCAAAATATAAAAACAACAGATGTAAATTTTCAAAGTTGACCTACTATTTCAATCACTAAATTGAAAATAAAAACCATTTTCCTACCTTTAACCCTCTTTTACGAAAGCATAGTGCGGGTTTTAGTGCCGGTAGCTGCTCCGACACTCATAGAATTCCTATGAGCGTCTGAGCAGTTATCGCCACTGCCAGCGCTAAAACCCTCGCTATGTGTTCGTAAAAGAGGAGGTATGTTATCTGGCGATTTTATTTTTCTGGTCATCTTGTTCCATCTGCTCTTAATTCTGTTTCCATTTGCTATTTCTTTCCTCTCCTTCACTTTTTGTACTACATCCTTCTTTGGCACTGATTTTCATATTCAGTTTTCTTCCATTTTTCCGCCTCCATCTCAAATCTATCTTTCCAACTCTTCCCCTTCCCTCCATCCATGCCCCATCTCTTCCCCTTCCCTACATCCATATGTTCCATCTCTTCCTTCTCTTCCCTTTCCCTCCATCCATGTGTCCCATCTCTTCCTTCTCTTCCCCTTCCCTTCATCCATATGTCCCATCTCTTCCTTCTCTTCCCCTTCCTTCCATCCATGCCCCATCTCTTCCCCTTCCCTCCATCCATGTGTCCCATCTCTTCCTTCTCTTCCCATTCTCTCTATCCATGCCCCATATCTTCCCCTTCCCTCCATCCATGCCCCATCTCTTCCCTTTCCCTCTATCCATGTGTCCCATCTCTTCCCCTTCCCTCGATCCATGCCCCATCTCTTCCCCTTCCCTCCATCTACGTGTCCCATCTCTTCCTTCTCTTCCCCTTCCCTCCATCCATGCCCCATTTCTTTCCCGTCCCTCCATCCATGTGTCCCATCTCTTCCTTCTCTTCCCCTTCCCTCCATCCATGTATCCCATCTCTTCCTCTTCCCTCCATCCATGTGTCCCATCTCTTCCTTCTCTTCCCCTTCCCTCCATCCATGTGTCCCATATCTTCCTTCTCTTCCCCTTCCCTCCATCCATGAGTCCCATCTCTTCCTTCTCTTCCCCTTCCCTCCATCCATGTGTCCCATCTCTTCCTTCTCTTCCCCTTCCCTCCATCCATGTGTCCCATCTCTTCCTTCTCTTCCCATTCCCTCTATCCATGCCCCATATCTTCCCCTTCCCTCCATCCATGCCCCATCTCTTTCCTTTCCCTCCATCCATGTGTCCCATCTCTTCCCCTTCCCTCGATCCATGCCCCATCTCTTCCCCTTCCCTCCATCTACGTGTCCCATCTCTTCCTTCTCTTCCCCTTCCCTCCATCCATGCCCCATCTCTTTCCCGTCCCTCCATCCATGTGTCTCATCTCTTCCTTCTCTTCCCCTTCCCTCCATCCATGTATCCCATCTCTTTCTTCTCTTCCCCTTCCCTCCATCCATGTGTCCCATCTCTTCCTCTTCCCTCCATCCATGTGTCCCATCTCTTCCTTCTCTTCCCCTTCCCTCCATCCATGTGTCCCATCTCTTCCTTCTCTTCCCCTTCCCTCCATCCATGAGTCCCATCTCTTCCTTCTCTTCCCCTTCCCTCCATCCATGTGTCCCATCTCTTCCTTCTCTTCCCCTTCCCTCCATCCATGTGTCCCATCTCTTCCCCTTCCCTCTATCCATGCCCCATCTCTTCCCCTTCCCTCCATCCATGTGTCCCATCTCTTCCTTCTCTTCCCCTTCCTGCCATCCATGTGCCCCCATCTCCTTCCTCTTGCTGCCCGCAGCCTCCCCTGCACCGTTCCTTTGCTGTAGAAAATAGCGTTGTTGGTCATCAGGTGGGGAGGGGAGGAAAAAAAGCACCATCATCCAAAGGAGGCTCGCATATAAACTGAGAACCCCATTTTGGGCCTTCTAGCTTTCGCTGTCACCTTTTCAACCTGTTTGGCCACCTTAAAATTATCCCATACAATCACACCCAAGTCCCACTCTTCCGTCGTGCACATAAGTTGTTCACCCCCTAAACTATACTGTTCCTTCTGGTTTTTGCAGCCCAAATGAATGGCCTTGCATTTCGTAGCATTAAATTTTAGCTGCCAAATTTCAGACCATACTTCAAGCTTCACCAGGTCTTTCTTCATGATATTCACACCATCCGGCATGTCTACTCTATTGCAGATATTGGTATCATCTGCAATAAGGCAAATCTTACCCGACAACCTTTCAGCAATATCATTTATAAAAATGTTAAAAAGAACAGGCTCAAGAACAGAACCTTGAGGCACACCACTGGTACCATCCCTTTCCTCAGAGCGATCTCCATTAATCACTACCCTCTGTCGTCTTCCACTCAACCAGTTCTTGACCCAGCCCATCACTTTGGGACCCATCCTGAGGGCACTCAGTTTATTTATTAGAAGTCTGTGTGGAACACTGTCAAATGCTTTGCTAAAATCTAAATACACCACATCTAGCGCACATCCTCTATCCAATTCTCTGGTCACCCAGTCAAAGAAATTGATCAGATTTGTCTGACAAGACCTACCTCTAGTGAATCCATGTTGCCTCTGGTCCTGCAATCCACAGGATTCCAGAAACTTGACCATTCTCTGTTTTAAAAGCATTTCTATTAATTTGCTTACCACAGAAGTCAGACTTCTGGCCTGTAATTCCCTACTTCTTCCTTACTTCTGCTTTTGTGGAGAGGGCCCACATCCGCCCTTCATCAGTGTTCCATTACCACTCCCGACTCTAGAGACTCATTGAAAAGGTCAGTCAGCGGAGCTACCAGAACTTCCCTAAGTTCCTTCAGCACCCTAGGATGTACACCATCCGGCCCCATTGCTTTGCCTACCTTTATTTTAGCTAGCTCCTCACAAACACAACCCTCTGAAAATCGATCAGGGTCTATTACTCCTCCATCCCTAATCACGTTTGTCTTCAGCCGTGAACACAGAACATAAATATCTGTTATGCAATTTGGCCTTTTCTTTATCAGCTTCTACATATTTCTCCTCTTCACCTTTGAGTCTCACAGTGCCATTTTTGCACTTCTTCCTATCACTAATATACCTAAAATATGCCTTGTCTCCCCGTTTTACTGTGTCAGCTATTTTTTTCTTCCATTTGCATCTTTGCTTTCCTGACTACATGACCAGCCTCTCTTAACTTTTCCAGATATTTTTGCCTGTCTTTCTCTTTCTGCGATATTTTGTAGTTTATGAAAACTAACCTCTTATTCCTTACCTTCTCAGCTACTACTTTTGAGAACCAAAGCGGCCTTCTTTTCCTCTTACTTTTACTTACTTGCCTCACAAAAAGGTTTGTCGCCCTTACAATTGTGCCTTTCAATTTTTCCCACCGCATGTCCACTCCTTCCAGACGTTCCCACCCAGACAGGGAGCCAGGGTAGTACAAGTAGCAGACCAGAGTAGTTGCTCTCTCTGGCAAAGATTCAAAGAGGTCCAGAGGCAGGGAAAGAAGGGTGCGAGCATGGCAAGGGGGGGAAGGGATGAAGAAGTGCCAGCACCCCACCAAGATGGCACCTGGGGCGGTCTGTCGTTCCCCCCGCCACTGTTTGTAACATTTGTTTTCTCCTCTGGATGATTTCACAACAGTGTAAACCATACTTGCAGGATTCTCCCCCCACCCCCTTCCACATTTCTGGTTTAGCCTGAAATTTAAATGCAAGCCACAAGTCTTTATTCAATAAAGATTGTTATTCTCTATATGCACGGAATGGGGGAAAAGTCCTGGCCCAGAGTGTGCCGTTGAATGTTACACGAAATCACTGAGGGTCGAAATATGTTGAGACATTCCGAAGAATGTTTTCATTTGATAGCTACATTTACATGTAAAATTAAATTGGAAATGTTTATCAAAGCCTGCTCTATACAAATGACACAACCGAGAGGGTACCATTTCTGCATCGTTCTCGGCTTCCTTGAAATGTTACTCACGGGTGTATAGAGAGCAGAGTTTGTTCTATTTAAAGTTTGTTCTATTGCTAAATTGTTCATATTATCCCTGATTTATTCTTTTTTTAAATCTGTCTGCAGTGTCTCATTTTAGACTGGCACAGCCCTCTCGCTCTTCTGCCTTATGACACCTAGCCAATGACCCCTCTGGACCAACAGGAATATAGGTAGGCCCTAAAAAAGGGGGGGCGGGGAGGCTACCGCAGTGTGAGGGGAGGGGGAGGTAAAGAATGTTGGGTGAGTCAAGAAAATAATTTGCAGAAGTTGCAGATAAGCCAAAATACTGCAGTACAGTTGATATTTAAATTTAAAAAACAAAAAAATGGATCATCTTTCTCCATTTTATAGAAAGCTGCATTGGCTTCCTGTTCAAGCTAGGGTATTATTTAACTCTTTCCCCCACCCCCTTTTATGAAGCCGCGTTAGGGCTCCTTTTACGAATCTGCGTTAGGGCATTAACGCACGGAACAGCGCGCGCTACAATGCCCCGCGTGCTAGACGCCAACGCCAGCATTGAGCTGGCATTCGTTCTAGCCGTGTAGCGCGGGGTTAGCACGCGCTAATCTGCCGCGTGCGCTAAAAACGCTAGCGCACCTTAGTAAAAGGAGCCCTTAGTGTTTTTTTTGTTGCCAACTGAAGCGGTAAAAGTTTTAACGCTCATAGAATTCCTAAGAGCATCAGAGCGTTTAACTGTTGTGGCCGGCGATTAAAAAAAAACCGCCAACGCGGCTTCATAAAAAGGGTGTGTTTGTGTAAGTTAGGCTGTATTTTTTACAAGATTATGGGTCTGTTTTACAAAGCCGCGCTAGAGGCTGCTGCGCGGTAACGGCCCCGAAGCCCATAGAAATTTAAAGGGTTTTGGGGCTGTTACTGCGCGGCAGCCGCTAGTGAGGCTTTGTAAAACAGGCTGTATGTATGGATTGGTACCTGCTTATTTTTATAATCATTTTTCTTTTCTTTTTTTGCGTCAAATCGCACTCCTCTCACCTCGCTTTTCCACCAGTAAAGGGTTACATGCATGAAAGGTTTTTCTCTCGTTTAATTTCATACCAAGTAGTCCTTCGGGCTCCCAAGTAGAGAATGACACGGTGACAAAATTCATCACCGTTCCCGTCCCCGCGGATAACCGCGGGAAATAATCCCACGTCATTTTCTAGTGTCTATTTCAACCTCGGTCTTTCTACACCAGCATTCTTCAAAGCAAAGCTTGCGGGTCAGTGGTTGTGGCCATTCATACTCTGATTCTTATGGGAGCCAAGGATAATGAAGCCATTGTGACATCACTGTTGTGATTGGCTCTTAGGCACTGGTGGAATGAGGCATTATGACATCACAATATCTGCTCTGGATACCAGAGACTGTCATTCTTCAGTGTCTATTTCAATCTCAGTCCTTCTACACCAGCATTCTTCAAAGCAAAGCTTGCGGGTCAGTGGTTGTGGCCATTCATACTCTGATTCTTATGGGAGCCAAGGATAATGAAGCCATTGTGACATCACTGTTGTGATTGGCTCTTAGGCACTGGTGGAATGAGGCATTATGACATCACAATATCTGCTCTGGATACCAGAGACTGTCATTCTTCAGTGTCTATTTCAATCTCAGTCCTTCTACACCAGCATTCTTCAAAGCAAAGCTTGCGGGTCAGTGGTTGTGGCCATTCATACTCTGATTCTTATGGGAGCCAAGGATAATGAAGCCATTGTGACATCACTGTTGTGATTGGCTCTTAGGCACTGGTGGAATGAGGCATTATGACATCACAATATCTGCTCTGGATACCAGAGACTGTCATTCTTCAGTGTCTATTTCAATCTCAGTCCTTCTACACCAGCATTCTTCAAAGCAAAGCTTGCGGGTCAGTGGTTGTGGCCATTCATACTCTGACTCTTCCCTCTCTCCTTAAAGAATGACATGAAGATGGTTTCCCGCGGTTATCCGCGGGGACGGGAACGGTGATGAATTTTGTCACCGTGTCATTCTCTGCTCCCAAGCTTCAGCCATTAGTTTTAGCCTCAGAATCTTTTACGCAGTTTACAAGATTGTTAAAGACATACTTGTATAGTAAATGTAATATGTGAAACTTGTTATTGTTGCTTACCTTAATGTAAACCACATAGAGCCACGAGGAATTTGTGATATACAAATAAAATTTTATGTTATGATATGAGGGGGCTTGGGAAGCTTTTTTTAACAAAAGAAAAAAAAAAAAGTCATGTCCTAAATTAGGCCGCTTAGCAATGTGAGTGCCAGTACTGAATATAAGAACATAAGAATTGCTGTACTGGGACAGGCTGAAGGTCCATCAAGTATCCTGTTTCCAAAAGTGGCTAACCCAGGTCACAAGTACCTGGCAAGATTCCAAAAGAAAACCAGATTTTATGCTACTTATCCTAGGAATATGCAATGCATTTCCCAAGTCCATCTTAATAATGGTTTATGGTCTTTTGTTTAAGACAATTATCAAAATCTTTTTTAAATCCTGCTAAGCTAACTGCTTTCACTACATTTTCTGGCAAAGAATTCCAGAGTTTAATTATACATTGAGTGAACCTCAAGCTCCTCCCCAACACTGCCCCTGACTTGCCCAATTTTAGTTGGCTGCTCTATTGGGATATTCTGCGGCACTTTCCGGTTAACTGCTGCCGAATACCCCCACTTAACCAGCAGGACGCGACTTAAGCAGGCAAGAGAGGCTCCTGCCCAGTTAAACCACTTTGAATATTGGTCCCTTTAGGAATACTCTACAAGGTTTCATCCTATCTTGGCAGTCTGCTGCCAAGTATCAGTAATGCCTAGGGTTACCATATTTGTGATTGAAAAAAAGAAGACACATGATCCCACCTCTGGCCCCGCCCACACCCTGCCACTGGCCCCACCTTCACCCCAACCCCGGTCCCACCCATATTAAGTAATGGGAGCATAAAGCTATGTGAACATCCTCCTTCTCTTTCTGCAGTCCCAACCCCAACCTACTTCCAGAGCCGGACCGCAAGCCTACCCAGTTTGGCTTACCTCCTCGGCACTTCAGTTTACTTTGGGCCACCGACAGCTCGGTGAAGTAAGCCTGCTGCCTTCAGCCTGCCCCAGAAGCCTTCTCTCTACAGCGTCCCGCCTATTCAGGAACAGAAAGTCGCTGCAGAGAGAAGGCTTCCGGGGCAGACCAAAGGCGGCTGGCTCACCTGTAAGCCGAATCTGCCAAATCCGGATAAATTGGGGAATTTAAAAAACCTGTCCAGACAACAGGACAGTCCTCTAAAAAGAAGGCACGCTCGGGTTTTCCCAGATGTATGGCAATCCTAGTAACTCTCAGAGGCTGACTTCTTATAGTTTGCCACCCCCAGGGAAACAATTCGTTCTGGCTACTTCTCTTTCCTGGCGCTCCCTTCAGGCACTGTTTTAGAGATCTATTGATGGCTCAGGGCTTCCTTATGTGAAGCCTCTTCACTCGGGGCCTCTCTGATCTGTTCCGCCTCAGAGCATCTAAGCACCTCCCTGCCTAAGCCCCACCCCTCTGACTCTGAAGGTTAGCACCACCTGCTGGAAGGTGGTTCAATTTCAGCCTCAGTGAGAGAGTGATCCTATGCAAAGTAGCCATGAACCAGCCACTCCCTCACAAATATACAAATTGATAACGATTGAACTTATATTTATGAATATTTTTTATGAAGTGACTTTTCCTGAATTCAAGCAATTTTCTTTAGTCACTCAACAGTAACAACCTAGCGGTTGAGATTGTTACCCCTTCAGTATTTTTATTACTCCCTCACATTCCGCATTTTCTCTCTTTAAATAAACGTACTAAGCCAGAAGTGAATGCTCGGTGTTCACTCCAGAAATATATTTAAAAATGCTTTAAAAAATATATACAGTTGAGCCCTCTGTATTATATAAAACCTCAACAGCCATGAGAAATGCATTTTTAATTGCAACTCCTATCTGGTTAACTCCCACTGACTGGGTCCAGCACAGAATATGTGTTCTGACTGCCTCAGCATGGCTTGGCTAGTGCCAGGACAGTCCTGGAATGTAGTTGAGGCAAAGCCAAATTATCCAGGCACTGATAGGGTTGCCAGATTTTCCATTCAGAAAATACGGACCCTCCCTAGCCCCGCCCCCAGGCCTGCCCTAATCCCACCCATCATCTCCCCGTCGGGAAGAGAGGAAGTCCGCTCATGATACATGATGACTTCCTACCTGCCCAACACAGCTTTTCAAAACCCAGACTTTGGAAACAATCTTGATTTAAAGTTTATTTTAAAAAGTCTTCACAATCAAGCAATGTAGATCGTCTGATCATTCCATATCATTCACAGTACAAATTTTGGATGCTTTTCAGCAGACAGGACCCCCCCCCCCCCCCCCCGAGGAAGGTTGTTATTTCCAAAACACAGACCGAGTTGGGTCCACACCACATATTTGCACTGTGAATTATATGGAACGATCCACCGATCTGCATAAGAACATAAGAAATGCCGCTGCTGGGTCAAACCAGTGGTCCATCATGCCCAGCAGTCTGCTCACGCGGCAGCCCTCTGGTCAAAGACCAGCACTCTAACCGAGACTAGCCTTACCAGCGCACGTTCTTGTTCAGCAGGAACTTGTCTAACTTAGTCTTGAATCCCTGGAGGGTGTTTTCCCCTATAACAGTCTCCGGAAGAGCGTTCCAGCTTTCTACCACTCTCTGGTTGAAGAAGAACTTCCTTACATTTGTACGGAATCTATCCCCTTTCAACTTTAGAAAGTGCCCTCTCGTTCTCACTAACTTGGAGAGTGTGAACAACCTGTCCTTATCTACTAAGTCTATCCCTTTCAGTCCTTTGAATGTTTCAATCATGTCCCCTCTCAATCTCCTCTGTTCGAGGGAGAAGAGGCCCAGTTTCTCTAATCTTTCACTCCTCCAACCCCTTAATCATCTTAGTCGCTCTTCTCTGGACTCTTTCGAGTAGTACCGTGTCCTTCTTCATGTACGGCGACCAGTGCTGGACGCAGCACTTCAGGTGAGGGCACACCATGGCCTGGTACAGCGGCATGATAACCTTCTCCATTCTGTTCGTGATCCCCTTCTTTATCATTCCTAGCATTCTGTTTGCCCTTTTTGCTGCCGCCGCACATTGCGTGGATGGCTTCATCGACTTGTCGATCAGAACTCCCAAGTCCCTTTCCTGGGAGGACTCTCCAAGTACCGCCCCGGACATCCTATATTCGTCTAAATGTATGTTTATTTTTATTCTATTGTAACTCGCTTAGTAAATGTGAATAAGCGATTTATCAAATCAAAATAAAACTTGAAACTTGAAACTTGTGCATGAGATTTTTGTTACCGACATTCATCACTTTACACTTATCCACGTTGAACCTCATCTGCCATGTCGATGCCCATTCCTCAAGCCTGATTATGTCACATTGCAGATCTTGGCAATCCCCCTGCATCTTCACTACTCTGAATAACTTTGTATCGTCCGCAAATTTAATCACCTCGCTCATCGTACCTATGTCCAAAAAGAGCACGGGTCCAAGCACCGAGCCCTATGGCACCCCACTGGTGATGCTCTTCCAGTCCGAGTATTGTCCATTTATCCCCACTCTCTGTTTCCTATGCTCCATCCAGTTTTTAATCTACGTGAGCATTTCACCCTCGATTCCATGGCTTGCAATTTTCCGAAGTAATCGTTCATGCGAAACCTTGTCGAACGCCTTCTGAAAATCCAGATATACAATGTCGACCGGATCGCCCTTGTCTATCTGTTTACTCTCTCAAAAAAGTGCAGAAAGTCATCAAATACGATCTGCCTTTGCTAAAACCGTGCTGACTGGTCCTCATCAGCCTGTGTCCGTCAAGGTGATCAATGATGCTTTCCTTTATTAGTGACTCTACCATCTTTCCTGGTACCGAGGTCAGACTCACAGGTGTGTAGTTTCCCGGATCTCCCCTTGAACCTTTCTTGAAGATCGGCGTAACATTTGGCACCTTCCAGTCTTCCGGAATCTTTCCCAATTTGATTGACAGATTGGCTATTAGTTGAAGCAGTTCAGCTATGGTCCCTTTCAGTTCCTTGATGATCCTCGGATGGATGCCATCCAGTCCCTGGGATTTATCGCTCATAAGCCTATCAATCTGCCTACACACCTTCTCTAGACTGACCGTCAATCCTGTCAGCTTTCCGTCTTCATTTCCAGCATATAGCCTGATGGGTTCCAGTATGCTGTGTACTTCTTCGGTAAATACAGACGCAAAAATGTGTTCAGTTTGTCAGCAATTGCTTTGTCCTCTTTTAGCGCTCCCTTTATTCCATGATCATCCAACGGTCCCACCGCTTCCTTCGCGGGTCGTTTCCCCTTAATATATCGAAAGAATGGCTTGAAGCTCTTTGCCTCCTTAGCTATTTTTTCCTCGTAGTCTCTTTTGGCCCCTTTTACTGCCTTATGGCACCTGCGTTGATGTTGTTTGTGCTTGTTCCAGTTTTTGTCTGTTTTTGACCTTTTCCATTCCTTAAATGAAGTTTTCTTGTCTCTGATCGCTTCCTTCACCTCTACAGTGAGCCATGCCGGCTCTTTATTCTTTTTCTTCTTGGATCCCTTGTTGATACGCGGTATATATAGATTTTGCGCCTCGGTGACTGTGTCCTTAAAAAGGGACCAAGCTTGTTCTAACGTTTTTACAGTGCTTATCCTCTTCTTAATCTTCTTCCCTACCATGAGTCTCATCCATTCGTAATTCCCTTTTCGGAAGTTTAGTGCCGTGGCTGTCGTTTTGGACCGATGTTTCTCCCCTGCGTCCAGATCAAAGCGGATCATATTGTAATAGCTGCTTCCCAGCGTCCCTTCTACTTCTACATCTTGTGCCAGTCCTCGCAGGCCATTTAGAATTAAGTCCAGAATTGCATTTCCTCTAGTATTTTCCTTGACAAGTTGTTCCAGGAAGCAATCGCTTACAGCATCCAAGAACTTGGTCTCCTTAACGCAGCCGGAGGTGCCTAGATTCCCAGATAGTTGAAGTCACCCTGATAACTGTGTTGCCTCCCTTGCAGTTGCGTTTAATCTCGTCTGTCATTTCTCTGTCAATTTCTTCGGACTGCCCTGGGGGTCGATTGTAGATGCCGATCTTCGTTTCCAGTCCATTTGTTCCTGGAATTTTGACCCATAGAGACTCTAACTTATCCGTCAGTTGTGGCGTGTTCTCTCCAGTAGATTCAATTTCCTCTTTGACGTATATGGCAATGCCCCCACCTGTTTGAGCCACTCTGTCTCTGCGGTATAGTTTGTATCCCGATAGCACAGTGTCCCAAACATTTTCCTCAGTCCACCATGTTTCCGTGATGCCTATGATGTCAACGTTAGATTTTTGTGCCATGGCTTCTAATTCACCCATCTTATTTCTTAGGCTCTGCGTTTGTGTACATACATTTGAGTTTGCGACTTGTTCCTTTCTTTCATTTCCTTCCCTCTTGTGTCCTTTTCGATCTGCCTTGCATGTAATCCAGTGAGTCTTTCCCTCTATCTTCTTGAACAGTATCCTCCTGGTATACCGATTCCCGAACCATCGACTCTCTCTCTCGGTAGACTGTCAGCTTTCCCCTTCTTCCTAGTTTAAAAACTTGTCCACTTCTCTCTTAATGTTGCTTGCAAGTAGCCTCGTTCCGTCTCTGCTGAGGTGGAGTCCATCCTTCCTGTAGAGCTTGCTCTTCCCCCAGAACGTCATCCAGTTGCGCATGAAGTGGAATCCTTCTTCCTCACACCAGCGCCACATCCACGCGTTGACTGCTTGCAGCTCCATCTGCCTCTTCTCATCTGCCCTGGGTACCAGCAGGATCTCTGAGAATGCTATCCTCTGCATTCTGGTCTTCAGCTTCCTTCCTAGCATCTGGAACTGGTCCTTCAGTACTTCCTTGTTGTAATTCCTGTTGCTCACGTTGTTCATCCCCACAAGGATTACCACCGCTGTATCTTCTTCTTCCACACTGTTGAGGATCCTGTCGATGCAGCTCACTATGTCTTCTACCTTGGCTCCCAGTAGGCAGGTCACCAGCCGATCAAGTCTTCCTCCCGCTATGTGGCTGTCAACTTGTCTGATGATGGAGTCCCCCACAACGATTGCTGTCCTCTCTATCGTCTCCTGATTCTCCAGCCGCAGGTCCGTGTCCCTGGTGTATGTCCATCTCTCCTTCCACAGGTCCATGTCCTTCGTTCTCACTGCTGTGTCACCCATTTCTTTCTGGTGGTTGTCCGTCAGGTGGTCCACACTCTCTGTAGGTGTCTTTCGGCAGTTCCACTGTTGCTGGAGATTTTCCACAGCCCCCTGTATGCTTCCTCTATGAACTTCTCCAGCTCTCAGACTTCTTCCTCGATGGTGTCCTCTGTCTGGACCTTCTCTGCATCTCTGTCTCCCTCCTCCACTGTTTGAAGTGCCTCCAGTTCCAGTATTCTACCCTCCAAGAATCTGACATGTCTCTTCAGGCTCTCCAGTTCTCCACATCGAGCGCATACGTAAGACTGCCTGCCAGAGGGGAGGTAGTCATACATATGGCAGACGATGCAGAAAACTGTGTAGCTCAACATCTTGCTTCCGTCTGCTGCTTCCATTGCTGTCTGCTTGCCAGTCTGCTGCGGATGCCTTCTGTCTGCTGTGGTTGCGCCTGCTCTTATCTGCTTTTTTCCCCCTTTGGCTTCTCTCTCCCTCTGCCTCTCTCTGTAGCTGCTTTTCTCCTGCTCAGATCAACTCTGCTCCGTTGGCCCCTCCCCTTTTAAGGCGGAGCTTCAGTGGTCACCGTCAGGGGGTAGGCGGAGCTATCTCTCGCCAATTCCCCTCTTGGTCTCCTGCCTCTGCTTCTCTCTCCTGCTCTTATCTGCTTTTTTCCCCCTTTGGCTTCTCTCTCCCTCTGCCTCTCTCTGTAGCTGCTTTATTGAGAAGACTTTATTGAGAAGACTTTTTTAATAAACTTCAAATCAAGATCATTGTTTCCACAGTCCTGTTTCTTATCCTTGGTTTACTACATACACATGTACATGATGGGATTTCTGTACATTCCAGGCACCTAAAAATGTCCGTACCGTCCTAGAATTACCCTCCACAAGTCTCTCCCTAAACAGCTAAGCAGTGGGATCACTGTGTTATTTGGAGTGCGTAATCATAACCAGCCTACCTGAACGGCTGCATTCAATCAAATACCAGAAAATCACTGGAAACCAATCACGATGACTCAGTTTCCCCTACCCAGTTCATGATATGTGGCATAAGCTTCTTGTTGTGTCATCTAAACAACACTGCCTTATGAAGTTGACTAGATACGGTAATGCATTCTGCAAAACCTCAAATGTCAAGTCCGAGAAGAGCTGCATTAATTCAAAGCTTGGGCTAAGAACTCAAAGGTAAATATTGTTCGTTTTTTTTTCTGGTCTTTCTACACGCATTGTGGGGAGTACTACGCTGATCTCTTTGTTTTACCAAAAATGGCTGACAACCAAATTGCAAATCTAAATAGAGAGGTCAAGCTCATCAACTTTCATGTTGATGTGTAATTTATACAGTGCCCTATGAAGTAATCTGTTTAAGTTTTCGTCTTTGTGCTCGTCAACGTGCTCTGAATTAGAAAACTATTCTTTTTTTTTTTTTTCATCTAGTGTGCTCACACCCTTGTAAAGATGGCAAATGCAACACAGCAAAGGCCACGTCCTGTGATTCAAAGATACCAACTTTGGCCAAATTAGGATCAGGTAAAGAGGATGTCGATAGACTAACTTGAAAGAATCAAAAAGATCAAACAATATTTATATTAAGAAAATAGAAGGAAGACAAAAAAGTACCAATATGGTGACATACTGTATGTGAGGAAAATGAGAAAAAGTGAGGCCAAAACATTATTCTGGTATTACTAAACTTCCAGAACTCGCTGGCAAACCCATCCAACTTAAGTCCAAAATCCTGACACTGGGGGCTCCTTTTACAAAGTCGCTCTAGCGGTTTTCGCACGTGCTACAATATCACCCACGCCATAGAGCTGGTGTTAGTATTTTTCATTTAGCGCGTGGTAAGCGTTTGCTAATCTTTAACGCACGTTAAAAACACTAGCGCACCTTAGTAAAAGGGGCCCTGGGTATACATTGCAGAGCTAAGCTTCAGACCTCAAATAAGCCACATAGTAAAAATATGCTTCTACTACCTACAATTTCTGTGGCAATTAAAACCTGTGCTGACTGCAGATAGTCTAGCAAAACTGAATAGATTATTGTAACGCATCATTTTTAGGGTCAAGCACAGCCAACCTCTCCCACCCACAGCTAATCCAAAACACTGCGGCCAGGCTTCTAACAGGCATTTGCAGTATTGACCAGTACTATTTGATCTACACTGGCTGCCGATAACCAAACAAATTGAATTTAAGCTGCTTTGTCTAGTCTTCAAAGCCTGGTATCTTCATCGTCCAGAGTATCTGTACAAGAAACTGGCCAGATATTAGCCTAATAGAGCTCTAAGATCATCTCAACATGACCGATTTGAAATCCCAGGCCTGAGAGAGAGAAAACTACGTTCAACCAGAAAGAGATCCTTTTCATATGGCACTCCATACTTCAAGGATTCATTGAAGAAATCTCCTACATTTCCTTCTGGAAACAAATGAAATCAACTCTGTTCCACCAACACTATCTCCTATGGGGAAATTCGCTTTGATATACGAGTGCTTTGGATTACAAGCATGCTTCTGGAACGAATTCTGCTCGCAAACCAAGGTTTCACTGTCCACAAAAAGAGAGAATAGAATAACTGATCTGTAGATGAGATCATCAAGCTTCTATTATACCTCAAAGGGATTAAGAAAACTAATATCAGATATTTGGCTGGCAATTCCAAATACCAAAGCTGTTTTATAAGACGTTTTCTCTTGTGTTCTGACTCTAATCCTGTCCTCTGATTTAATCCCTTTGTTATCATTACATCTGATGGGGTACGCCAGAAAGTCCTTCATTTCTTCACTGATAGCAGGGCCAAACCTTCAGGTGCACGGTGACTGTGTTTTGTGGAATGCACTCTGCTATTTGCACTGGAGACACATCGCTTCCAGGTCTGGAAGAACTCCACCTCCCTTCCCTTGGACCAGACTGAGACTGGATTCCCCTAGCTCCAAGCAGACGTTAGGAATGGAGCGTATTCGTTAGTGATAACTAGAATTGATCTTGTTTTCTCTCAGTTCCACCATGCCAATCTCCACTGTAACATTTGCAAGCTATATAATAAAGTTGAAGGGGACATCAAAAGAACTAAACAGAAAAAAAACAGAGCCCTGGTTAACTGCTTAATATATTTGTTTCTTTATTGATTTGTTTCTTTTTTATAAACCAAACCTAACAAATACCGGAGGATGTGATAAGCAGAAGCACGCTACAGGGCTTCAAAGAAGGTCTGGACAGGTACCTGGAGGACAAAGGGATTGAGGGGTACAGATAAGAGTAGAGGTAAGGTTATAGGGATAGGATTAGAGGTAATTTGTAAAATTAGTCAGAGACCACTGTTCAGGCAGTGGGCCTGATGGGCCGCCGCGAGAGCGGACCGCTGGGCGAGATGGACCTCTGGTCTGACTCAGCAGAGGCAACTTCTTATGTTCTTATGTCTGTCTAGGAGCAAACTAACACTCAGTAAATTCAACAGGGCAGGATAAAAATTGGC
Source organism: Geotrypetes seraphini (assembly GCF_902459505.1). Taxonomy (NCBI): domain Eukaryota; kingdom Metazoa; phylum Chordata; class Amphibia; order Gymnophiona; family Dermophiidae; genus Geotrypetes; species Geotrypetes seraphini. The sequence goes on from NC_047084.1 coordinate 133,377,675, forward strand.
ATGGGAGAAAACCAGCGAAAAGACATATCAAGTTAGCAACTGGACCTGAAGTTGCAGAGAAATAATCCCCCTCCTTCCCCCCTCCCCAAACACACACATAAAATCATTTCTAGGGAGCAGCAGTTTTGTTTCTGCAGTATAGAAACTTTGATACACTGAAATATAACAGGAAATTGAGTGTGTCTGTGTATGAATATATATATGCTCTGTTTGCATCTGAGATGAGAGCAGAGAAAAGGACAGAGATAGCTTGAAATGAGCAATTCCCTGATCTAGCACTTGGTACTTGGGTTGGCCTCTGTAGGAAACAGGATGCTGGGCTTGATGGACCTTTGGTTTGTTCCAGTATGGCAGCTCTTATGTTCTTATGTGAGCCACGTATAGGACAATTTAGCCATTGTGACATCACTGCTGAGGTTGGCTCTTAGGCATTGGTGGAATGAGGCATTATGACATCACAGTCTCAGCTCTGGAACGATGCTACTCTTTGGGTTTCTGCCAGGTACTTGGTACTTGGGTTGACCACTGTTGGAAACAGGATGCTGGGCTGATGAACATTTGGTCTGTCCCACTATGGTTATTCTTATGTTCTTATGTGAGCCAAGCATAGGCTAATCAAGCCATTGTGACATCACTGATGAGGTTGGCTCAGGCATTGGTGGAATGAGGCATTATGACATCACAATCTCAGCCCTGGAATGTTGCTACTCTTTGGGTTTCTGCCATTGTGACATCACTGCTGAGGTTGGCTCTTAGGCATTGGTGGAATGAGGCATCATGACATCACAATACCAGCTCTGGAATGTTGCTACTCTTTGGGTTTCTGCCAAGTATTTGTAACCCCAGTTGGCCACTATTAGAAACAAGATACTGGGCTTGATGGACCTTTGGAATGTCCCACTATGGTTATTCTTATGTTAACTTCTATGCTACAGAAAATGGAGTTGCTTCTCCTACAGAAATTAATTGAGCCATTTGTGAGGGGCTTTATACTTCTATGACCCCTAGTTTAATCTGGCTCATTTTTTAAAGTTGGTACATCTTTTCACTGGTTTTCCCTTGTACCATATTTGGTCTCATCAAGTTCAAGTTTCAAGATTATTACAATTTAATAAACCTCTCATCAGATTCCTGAGTGGCGTACATTAAATATTTGGAGATTTATTTTGACCTTAGATAGACAGATGTACATTTTGCCTTCTCGAACTTAAAAAAAAAAAAATAATAATAATTTATTTCCAGTATCTGTTGGCTGACAAGAATAAAAATTGTGTATTGAAGGCAGTTTTATAGCCATTTTGCCTGTAACCACCTTTGCTGTTAGGTATGCCAAGATTCTTCATCCTGAGAAAATACGACTCAGTCGCAGCCTTCACCAAACAACTACACTGGCTACTCATCTCATCACGAATAATTTTCAAAATATCATGCATCATTCACCGCAGACTTCACAGAAACTCAGCGGCTCCCCTCATCCAGCTCTTCTCAATGGCGTGATCCAGTTCTCGCATAAACCTCAATAGGATACCACTAAATCTCCCATCCACGAAAAACCTTCAATTCAAACGTGTTTTCCACTCCATGCTTACCTTTCTAGGAGTAAATATTTGGAATAACCTCACAGAAACGACCAGAATAGAACCTAACTACACCATATTCCGGAAGAAACTGAAAACCTATCTTTTCAAAACTTGATCTCCCCTTTCTCTCCCTCTCCCCTCGACCCTCTTCCACTCTTTATGTCGCCTTGTGCCTTTATAGGTATGTGCAATGCACAAATAGAAGATTTGATTTGATTTGATTCTTCTATCATCTCATTCTGGAAGTTTCCCTCCTTATCTCAAGAAAGATATAGTGACGCTTAAAATGGCCAAACAGGTTGAAAAGTTGACAGCAAAAGCTAGAAAGATACTAGGATGTATAAAGAGAGGTATGGCCAGTAGGAAAAAGGAGGTATTGATGCCCCTATGTAAGCAGGTCAAGGATAAAGAAGGGGATCATGAACAGATCGGAGAGGGTTTTCATACCGCTGTACCGGGCCTTGGTGCGCTCGCACCTGGAGTACTGCGTCCAGCACTGGTTGCCATACATGAAGAAGGACACGGTACTACTCGAAAGGGTCCAGAGAAGAGCGACTAAAATGGTTAAGGGGCTGGAGGAGTTGCCGTAGAGTGAAAGATTAGAGAAATTGGGCCTCTTCTCCCTTGAACAGAGGAGATTGAGAGGGGACATGATTGAAACATTCAAGGTACTGAAGGGGATAGACTAAGTAGATAAGGACAGGTTGTTCACCCTCTCCAAGGTAGAGAGAACGAGAGGGCACTCTCTAAAGCTAAAGGGGGATAGATTCCATACCAACGTAAGGAAGTTCTTCTTCATCCAGAGAGTGGTAGAAAACTGGAACGCTCTTCTGGAGTCTGTCATATGGGAAAACACCCTCCAGGGATTCAAGACAAAGTTGGACAAGTTCCTGCTAAACTGGAACATACGCAGGTGAGGCTTGACTCATTTAGAGCACTGGACTTTGACCTAAGGGCCGCCGTGTGAGCAGACTGCTGGGCAAGATGTACCACTGGTCTGACCCAGCAGTGGCAATTCTTATGTTCTTATGTACCCAGAAACAGGTCTATCATTTGAGGCACCAAAATGAGTGTTGGCCAGTGATTATCAGTAGTAAAAACAAAATAATTAACAAAGGGGGTCTTTTACTAAGGCGCTCTAGCCAATTTAAAGCGCGCTACTTTGGCTAGCGTGCCAAATTTGCCAGTGGACTCACCACTGTCACATAAAGAGGCAACTTGAAAAATTTCCTATTTAAAGATGCTTTTGATTCAGATTTTGTTATCCAACCGACCGGAATTTCACATCATTTGTTCATCTTCTGAACCTTCTATGTGATATATCAAGCCATGAATAAACTTGAAACTTCAATTTCTTTCCCGTTTTCCCTCATGGCTTCAGTCTGTTCATTCGTTTATTTGTTTGTGATATGAACATATTATGCTTGTAAGTCCCAAATCCCTGTTCCCATTTTAATTTTGTAAATTGCTTAATAAGCGATTTAATCACATCTATATATATAAAATCGGATGTATGTATGTATGTGCCGCGATCACGCAAAAACGGCTTGACCGATTTGAACGAAACTTGGTATGCAGATCCCTCACTACCCGGGATGATATGTTCTGGGGGTCTCGCGGCCCACCTGTACACGTGGGCAGAGCTACAAACAGATAATCGGATTTCACCCATTCATGTCAATGGAAAAAATGTAAAGATCTGCCAACGCAAAAACAGCTTGCCCGATTTGAACGAAACTTGGTATGCTGATCCCTCACTACCTGGGTTGATATGTTCTGGGAGTCTCGCGGCCCACAACTCTATGGCGCTTGCTCAAGGGTGGGTTCACCCAAGAATTTATATGTTCTTGCTCCAGGAGGTGAAACTAAAATTGTTGTTTATAATCACGTTTTGCGTTAGTTGTATTGTATTCATTTTGTCAAATATTTCACATTATTATTTGAATATTGTACTTTTTATTAAGCTGTAAAAAAATACTTTCATTCACCACTATAAAGTATCTTTATTTGAATCCATTTACAGTGTTATTGCTATAATTAAATACCCGTGCAACGCCGGGGCATCAGCTAGTTTTAAATAAAACTTGAAAAAACAAGAAACCTTGCTTCCTCTGCTTGGAGTGGACACTGTTATCCATGGTTCATGCCGCCCAGAAGAATGTCGTACGTCAATCATGTCAAATTCAAAGGCTGACACGGGCCAAATAAACAAGGTTTAAGTTTATGTGGGCCGCAAAATAAAGCAAAAACCTTATTTTTCATAGAAACTTCGGTTTATTTCAAAAAGTACAGTATACAAAAAGAACAAGAGCAATGATAAAATTAACGTTTTCTTCCTGACACTTGGCATCTCTTCTCTGCTACTCTTTTTCCTATTTCGGGGGGAATCTTGTCCGCAGTGATTACTTTTAAGACTGGCCCAAGGTGAATGTCGGTAATTCTGGATCTGATAGGAGACTTATTTCCTTTCAGAAGTGTAAATAACTGTTCGGTGCCGATGTATTGCTGTGTAAATTTCGCCACTCTAGTTGTGACTTGCTGGATTACATTGGCTGGGCCGCAAAGATGTTTGTTGTGGGCCATGGGTTTGACATGCTTGTTGTAAACCTGATCATATTTTTTTCTCCAGTATTTTGTCAGCACTTAACATTTTTTTAAGGATTTCCTACTTCAGTGCTCATCAAATCCTTAGGATAAGGAGCTTTACTCTAGAAGAGAACGTGGGCAGTAAAGTAGCTTAGACAGTAGGGCTTTCAAATCGCAGGTTTCGAAGAGGCTGTAAACGAAAGACACTTCTGCTGGCCTGGAAGCGAGTCAGTTCTCATCGCCTTTCACCATCGGCTCATGTGGTTCGTATTATGTTGCAATCTCTGAAAATATGCATGAAAATACATTATTTATAATCCTGGAATTTGTCAGAGCATTGTTCGTTAGATCCAGAGGAATTCTCAGAATATTAAATGGGACAAACCTTTTTTTTAAACAAAAACCCCAAAACGTGAAACCTTGCCATAGATCTCTGCTCCAGCAGTAATCCCAGCTATTGTCAGCAGTAGAATTTCGCTCTCAGTACAGGAAGCAGAATCCTGGGGCACCTTCCAGAGGCCTCCGGTTTCTGCCAGAGCTGAGTGTACTCTGTGGAGATGCTGAAAAGGAGATTTTCAGCTGGTGGATTAGCTTTTAAGGTTCTGCAGCACATGCAAGACACAGTTCCCTACGGGACTGCATTACTTAACATTCAAAACCCCTCAATGTGTTTGTTAGACTTAGAGGTGGGGGGGAGGGGTCTAAGGTTACCAGACATGTCTTCTTTTTAGAGGCCTGTCCAAGTGCCTGGACAGATTTTCAAAACCTGGCAGTTTGTCTGGGTTTTTAAAATTTTTTTATTAATTTTCAAGGCATATAAAAAGTGCAATAATTACACTTGTCCCTCGTCATTCGTGGGGGATAAGGGCAGAGCCGGACCGCGAATGCCGAAAAACTGCAATTATCCGGCTCTGACCCACCCCCACCTCCCTACTACCTTCCCGTCCTTACCTGGTGGTCTAGAGGGCTTTCGGGGCAGGAGCGATCTTCCTACGCTCCTGCCCCATGCAGATCGCCATCAGGAAATGGCTGTAGGGAGTCTCCGACGTAGTCTCGAGAGACTACGGAAACTCACAGCAGCCATTTCCTCATGGCGATCTGCACGGGGCAGGAGCGTAGGAAGATCGCTCCTGCCCCGAAAGCCCTCTAGACCACCAGGTAAGGCCAGGAAGGTGACAGGGAGGAAAAAAAGATGGATTTTTTTTACATTAAGACTGTTTTTTAAAATTTCCCCCTCCCCAGAAAAAAATTGCGATTATATGAAACCGCGAGTGCAGGAACCGCGAATGGGGAGGGGGAAGTGTATACAGTCAAAAATATCAAAGAACAACACTTACATACTTACAATCAGCTGAAACTAATTATCCTCCCCCTCCCTCCCTACCTAGATGTGTGTATCTGTTAACTACAGTTTTAACCATTCCGTAGTTTAACATATGACTCCAATGGACTTCAAATAGCTTTAAAAATCTTACTATTCCCAGATTGTTCCGCAAGCATCTTTTCATATCTATAATATAAACAAAGTGTTTTCCACCAAAAATAAAAGTTCAACCTATTCCCAATTTTTCCATTTTCTAGTTATCAATTGCATGGCCACCCCCGTCATAAGAAGAAGTCTTTTTCGATATTTGTCAATTGGACTATTAAGTTTCAACAATGTCCCAAATAAAACCACGTCATATGACAATGGAATAGAGACACCTAATACCATAATTTTGACTCAAATTAACTTCCAAAAATTGAGTATCAACGGAGAATAGAATAAAAGATGATCCAGTGTCCTTACTTCAAGTTGACAGTGCCGGCATCTATTAGACTTGGAATTATCCAACTTTTGTAAACAAACTGGGGTCCAAAATATTCTATATAACAAAACGAACCAAGTTTGTCTCATAGATGCAGACATTGTACATCTCATTCTCCAAGTCCAAATCCGTGGCCATTGCGTAGCAGAAATATGCTGCTTTGTTTCTATACTTCAAATGTCTCTTAAGCTTGTTTTAGGTTTTTTTCACCAAATATTCAGATATTAATTTATACCACTTGGCGGCCTGATGCCCTTGAAAATCTGTCTGGAAACATAGACCCGGCAAGCTGTACTGATTTTTTAAATTTCGCCACTCAGGGAACCCTTTCTGAATGGCCTGTTTCAACTGCAACCATTTATAACCTTGAGATTTTGAAATATCAAATGATTGTTGTAACTTTATTCTTCTACACCGCCCAACCATGAGATCCGGGCAGTTAACAATCAAGAGGGACTGTACAATCGGTGAAGTTTACATGCAAACAAGTTAAGAGAATAATCATGATACAAACTTATCAAACAAATAAAGGCATGATATGATTGGGTTTAAGGAATCGGAGAACTTAACCAGGAATTCAAGTTTCAAGTTTATTTCAAATTTATTATACTGCCCACTCGAACTTTCTAGGCGGTGTACAAAAATGCCTTAACAATATACCGATTAAAATATAATTTAGTCTAAAACAAACCAAGGGAAGAAATGATTTAAGGACACAGACGAACAGGGACAAAGGGAAGGAGGGATTGGAACTACATTTTTCCTAACTGGAAAGCAAAAGTCTTGTCTAGAATTCTTTTATAACGACAAGCTTTTACATAAACATACAGACCTTGTGAGTATTTTTATTCGACTTGTGTAATTTAAATTAGGATGATAAGTATCCTGGAGCCAGACCAAAAAGAGCTTTAAATTATAATAATAACTTTTATTTTGTATACTGCAGTACCACAAGCAGTTCAGAGCTGTTTACACAGGAAGAGACTGTACATATACAGCGATGTTACAGAAAGTATTGTCAAGTACATTGGTAACAGATTTCAATTACATTAGTAAGCTGAGGGGGGGTTAGGCAGTGGCGTACCAAGGGGGAGGCGGGGGGGGGGGGGTGGTCCGCCCCGGGTGCAAGCCCTGAAGGGGTGCTCCCGGCCTTGAAGCCATTGACGTCCGGTTCCTCCCCCTCGATGTCCGGATTCTCTCCCCGGCCCCCCCCCCCCACACCGTTTGTGGTGGAGAAGCAGCCTGCAGCGTGATCGCGTTGCCAGCGATCCCTACGCTGATTCAGCGCTGCTTCCTCCGCCGCGGTCCCGCCCCTCCTCTGATGTCAGAGGAAGGGCGGAACCACGGTGGAAGAAGCAACGCTGAAGCAGCGCAGGGATCGCTGGCATCGCGATCTTGCTGCGGGCTGCTTCTCTACCGTAGGTGGTGCAAGGAGGCCAGGGGGATGAGCGGTCCTTCAGGGTTAGGGGTCGAGCGGTCCTTCAGGGTGGGGTGGGGCATCAGGCCTTCAGGGTGGGGTGGGCAGGCAGGCTTTCAAGGGAGGGGATAGGCCTACAAGGGGGGGTACAGGCAGGCAGGCCTTCAAGGGGGGGACAGGCCTTCAAGGGGGGACAGGCAGGCCTTTAAGGGGGGGGACAGGCCTTCAAGGGGGGGGTCAGGCTTTTGGGGGGGTGCAGGCCTTCAAGGGGGGGACAGGCCTTCAGGGGTGGGATGCAGACCTTTAAGGGGGGACAGGCCTTCAGGGGAGGGGGGGCCCTGGTGTAGAAGTACACAGATGGAAGGGGGGGGGTTCAAAGAGACGCGCATATGCCGGTCTTTGGGTAGGAAGAAATAATGGGTCTAAAAATAGAGGAGAGGGAGAAAGATGATGGACCATGGTTTTTAGGGAGGGAAGGAACAGAAAGGGAGAGAAGTTGGACACAAGGGATGATGTGGAGGGGGGATAGAGATACTGGATGGGAGGGTAGTTGGGAAAAGAAAGGGAGAGATGGTGGACCCTGGGGTGGTAGGGAAGGAGGGAGAGATGCTGGATGAAAGGGTAGTTAAGAAAAGATGGATCTGTGGAGGGAGATGAAAAAAGGAAAGATGCCAGACCTCCTGGGGAGGGAAGGGAAATGGGGAGGACAGAGATGGCAGATGGATAGTTAGCATGCAGAAAGAAGGAAGAAGGAGACCCTGGCAAGCAAGTTATCAGAAGACAACCAGAGCTTTGGACCAACAAGATTTGAAAAATAATCAGACAAAAGGTAGAAAAACTAATTATATTTTCTGTTTTGTGATTACAATATGTCAGATTTGAAATGTGTATCCTGCCAGAGCTAGTGTTAGACCGCAAACGTGAGCTAAGATTTAACAGAGAGAGGAAAAGTCCTTTTTGTTTCTTTATTTTATTTTCACCACAGCGCCAGTGTAGTTAGGAGAAGCCAAAGGGGGGTGAAAAAGCTATAAAATAAACCCACCATGATGTTTGAAAAAACAAAACAAAACACCCAATTGGGCAGGAAAGTCGAATCGAAAAACCAATTCAATAGGCTGAATCGAATCGAAATTTTTTTTTCCCCCTGAATCGGGCAGCACTAGTTTGCGCTACTGTCTTAGACTTTAGGACCTGGGATTGGGGAGAGATGGCATCCTCAGTACTTTATAATGCAAGTGAAACGAGGATTTGGTCAGACTTTTGAAGGGTCTGCAGAAGAAAAATATTGTATAGGCCGGGGACATGAGACAGCAGGAAATGGGAACTTTTCTTCTTTCTATTTTTGTGAATGGCAAGGCTGAGGATGTCAGAGAGTTCAGTTAAAATATGTGCTTTATAAGAAAATATAATAATGTGTTTTATAAAGTTTATAGCATTGCTGGCCTACCCGGTGAGGTGTTCCTAATGGTGGTGGTGGTGGCAGCGTGTCAATGTGTTGAGAGGAAGAGGTGGTCTGGGAAATTCTGCTGAGCAAACTCCGGGCCCATTTCCACCCTCCCAGTTAGTCCACTCCACTCAACTGGTTCACACACTGAATGGGTCTTTGGGTGTTGTGCCTGGGTAGTTGTTTTGGGATCTCTTCCAGTGGTTTGTCAGTATCTCCTTGTGGTCCAAGGAAGGAAACTTTGTTAACCTTAGCATTGACCTTCAGAATATGTTTGTAACAGCGCTACTTGTGTAGCATTAGGCTATGTAGTGATTGAAAGAAAAAAACAGACCTTTGCACATTTTTGCACTATATGGTGGGTGTATGAGGAGATTCACATTTCCTGCACAGCTAAGTCTTTGTGAAGTTACCTTGTTCTTTCTGTATTTGACATCTAGCAAGGTCTCTGTTTGGAAGGAAAGATCTAAGCTTAAAAATGAAGTGGCCAGAAGTTATGGTAAAAGCAGATAGCGTTGCTGGTTTTAAGAAAGGTTCGGACATATTCCTGGAGGAAAAGTTCATAGTCTGTTATTAAGACATGGGAGGAAGTGTCTGCCTGCCCTGGATCGGTAGCATGGAATGTTGCTACTCTTTGGGTTTTGACCAGGTACTAGTGACCTGGATTGGCTACCATTAGAATGGGCTACTGGGCATGATGAACCATTGGTCTGACCCAGTTAGGCTATTCTTATGTTATGTTCTCATCTGTAGGGGCGTTTGTTTTCACTCGTTATTTTAATATATTTTTTTCTGGGAACTTATCAGTGTTTTTTATAATGGGAACAAAAATGGAAGAAAATTAATGTGTGTGGAATGGAGGGGGGGGGGGTAACTAATTTCTTCAGCTAAATAATTCAATCCACCTCAACCAGACATAGGAGAACTCACGCACCATTCACACACCCTCCAACCAAAATCGTCAAAAGAAAAAAAACTGTTCGACAACCTCCTAACACTCGACCCCCAACTCTACAACCAATTGACATCGACCACAGACTACAAAACCTTCAAAAGAGAAATAAAAACCCTTCTATTCAAAAAACACATAAAACCGAACTAACACAATCAGAACTGTCCCAAGCATCACCTGCAACTACTCCATATGTACTTCTGATGTCATAACAATTCAGACATAATTTATGTTATGTTATGTTTGGAATAATGGTTACATATATGAGGTTCAATAAAAGAAAATTTTCACTGCCTGTTTCTATTCTGACTATTTATTCCGTTTCATGGTTATTACAAAAAATATTTTTTTACATGGGGGGGTGTCAAAAAATGATGGGCCCCGGGTGCCACATACCCTAGGTACGCCACTGGGGTTAGGTATAACCGGAAATATGTCAGAGATACAATAGGTAGTTCAGTGATGTAGCAAAGTAGGAAGGAGTCAGAGAAATTTATCAAAGAGATAGGTTTTAATTGGTTTCCTGAGTGATTGGTAGGAGGGAGCACTTGAGTTGAAGCAAATGCAGCCAAATTTAGAGTAATAATAATAACTTTATTTTTGTATACTGCAATACCACAAGCAGTTCAGAGCGGTTTACAGAGGAAGAGACTGTACACAGACAGCGATGTTACAGAAAATATTGTCAAGTACATTAGTAACACATTTCAATTACATTAGTAAGCCGTGAGAGGTTAGGTATAACCGGAAATATGTCAGAGATACAACAAGTATTTCAGTGATATAACAAGGTAAGAAGGAGTCAGAGAGTACGAATGCCTGCTTGCAACCAATGTTTCCAGAGGATTTTAGACTTTCTCCGGGTTTTGAAAAGGCTCTTCATATCGCTTCGGGCAGGAAGGAAGTCCGTGCATGCGCGGATGCCATGCGATAATGTCCCACGCATGCGTGTGTGCGCGTGACGTCATCATGTGGCTTCCGTGCATGCGCGGGCTTCCTCCCTACCCGACAAGGGCAGGCATCGGGGGCGGGGCTAGGCGGGCCTGGGGGCGGGATTAGGGTGTTACAGGGCAGGGGGCAGGTGGAACTGGGCGGGCCTGGGTGTCCAGATTTTCCAATTGGAAAATCTGGCAACCCTACACAAATGCAATCCAATGACATCACGTGCATGCGTATGATGTCATCGCATTGCATCCACGCATGCTCGGAGGCCTCCAGACATGGCCTGGACTCGGTCAAAAAGAGACGAGTTTTGTGTGGGGGCAGGACAGGGCAGGGCCACGTGTCCTCTTTTTTTCAATTTTGAAATCTAGTAACCCTAGGAGGGGTCTCTATTCAGCCTATGACAGTGAGTGGCTTATAAGATGCTTAACCCTGGGTCTTCAGCGCCAAGGCATGTGTGTCTCCTGACACTGAAATTCTGGGTATATCTGCTAACCCAGAGGTTTACCAGGCACCAGCTGATATTCAGCCAATTCCCAGTTAACTCAGGGCCTGAGTCTATACATTGTGCCAGTATGTGCCTTGGTTGGCAGCACCTAGCCAATTTCCGCATGGAACTTAACATTTTTTGAATTGGCTTAATAAGTGTGATAATTGAAGGCGACATTAAAAGCCAATTAAAAAAAATAATTAATTTAAGTTCCACACAGAAATCGGCGAGGTGCCCATCGGCCCCCGCACTGAAGCATAACCTTCTTTTTCAAGGACTGTTTCTCAAAAATGGGGGAGTCTCTCCCTGGGCTCATGGAAAATCTTCCTGATTGGTTAAGGCTGGAATGGAAGCTCCTCTCTCCGCTGAGATTATGTCACATTTTGAGTATCAAGATGCCTAGGTTGTATAAGGACAATGGGATTTTATGAGATACATGGCAAACTTTAAAATATATTAATAATTTGATAAATATTCCGATTCATAAATCCACCTGTCAGTCTCTTTGGCTGAACTCCAAGGTCCAAATTGGCGGGTTTAAGGTCATCTGGAAGCACTGGATGCAGGCAGGTATACGCATTTTACATGATGTTATATCATGATGTTATATCATGATGTTATAGCACAATTGCAACACAAATTTGGTCTTAATAAATCACAAAATTATAGATGGTTGCAGTTGAAGCAGGCCACTCAGGAGGGGGTTCCCTGATTGGAAAAATCTTAAAAATCAATATAGCTTGCCAGTATTATGTTTTCAGGCAGACTTCCTGGCAGTGGCGTACCTAGGGTATGTGGCACCCGGGGCCCATCATTTTTTGACACCCCCCCCCCCCCCCCCCCCCCATGTAAAAAAATTTTTTTTTTTTTTTTTTTTTTGCAATAACCATGAAATGGAATAAATGGTCAGAATAGAAACAGGCAGTGAAAATTTTCTTTTATTGAACCTCATATATGTAACCATTATTCCAAACATAACATAACGCCTGTCCCTTCCCCTTGTAGGCCTGTCCCCCCCTTGAAGGCCTGCACCCCCCCTTGAAGGCCTGTCCCCCCCCCTTGTAGGCCTGTCCCCCCCCTTGTAGGCCTATCCCCCCCTTGAAGGCCTGCCTGCCTTTCCCCCCTTGAAGGCCTGCACCCCCTTGAAGGTCTGCACCCCCCCAAAGGCCTACACCCCCCCCCGAAGGCCTGTCCCCCCTTGAAGGCCTGCCTGCCTGCCTGTCACCCCCTTCCCCTTGAAAGCCTGCTTGCCTGCCCGCCCGCCCCAACTTCCTGACCCCCAAACGCATTTTGCAGGGGCGACCTGCTTCCGCCCTCCGCCCCCTACCGCCGGGGCTCGCCGCTTCTACTTGCCTCGGTCTTGGTGATGCGATGCCTGGCCAGTTTCACTACGGCGAAGTTGCCCTTTCCCAGGGTGCGCTCGATGTCGTAGAAGCCCACCCGCACGGGCCCCCGTTGCAAGTGCCTCTGACCATCCGCCATGACCATGGCTGAGAGTCGGAGTGGGGCGGGGGAGGGGAGGAGGGACGGGGAACGGAACGGCAGCGGCAAAACGCGGGCAGAGGAGAGCTTGAGGACAGTGGGAGCCGGGTTGCACCGTAACTCCGCGCGCCACTCCGAGCCCGCCAGCCCCAGCCTCCGACGTCTGACGTCAGAGGAGGGGCGGGATCGCAGCGCAGGGATGCTGACGCTGACTTCGCGATCCTGCTGCGGCTGTTCATAGGTGGTGCGGGGAGGCCAGGGGGGCGAGCGGTCCTTCGGGGGTGGCGGGGGACTGAACGGCAAGGCCGGGAACACCCCCTTAGGGCTGGTACCCGGGGCGGCCCGCCCCCCCCCCCCGCCCCCCCCTAGGTACGCCACTGCTTCCTGGGACACCAGGCCGCTCAGTGGTATAAATTAATACCTGGATTTTTGAATAAGAAACCAAAGACTGGTCTGTATGACATTTGGAGCATTGAGATAAAGCATCAAATTACCGCGTCTCAATGGCCACGAATTTGGGCTTGGAGGATGAGATGTACGGCGTCAGCATCTATGAGACAAACATGGTTTTTCTTATTACATAGAGCTTTTTGGACCCCTGTTCATTTAGAAACATAGAAATTGACGGCAGAAAAGGGCTATAGCCCATCGAGTCTGCCCATACCAATGACCCACTCCCTGATTCTTACTCTCCTAGAGATCCCACATGAATATCCTTGTTTTAGGTTTTTTTTCACCAAATATTCAGATATTAATTTATACCACTTGGCGGCCTGATGCCCTTGAAAATCTGTCTGGAAACATAGACCCGGCAAGTTGGGAACCCTTTCTGAATGGCCTGTTTCAACTGCAACCATTTATAACCTGGAGATTTTGAAATATCAAATGATTGTTGTAACTTTATTCTTGTACACCGCCCAACCATGAGATCCGGGCAGTTAACAATCAAGAGGGACTGTACAATCGGTGAAGTTTACATGCAAACAAGTTAAGAGAATAATCATGATACAAACTTATCAAACAAATAAAGGCATGATATGATTGGGTTTAAGGAATCGGAGAACTTAACCAGGAATTCAAGTTTCAAGTTTATTTCAAATTTATTATACTGCCCACTCGAACTTTCTAGGCGGTGTACAAAAATGCCTTAACAATATACCGATTAAAATATAATTTAGTCTAAAACAAACCAAGGGAAGAAATGATTTAAGGACACAGACGAACAGGGACAAAGGGAAGGAGGGATTGGAACTACATTTTTCCTAACTGGAAAGCAAAAGTCTTGTCTAGAATTCTTTTATAACGACAAGCTTTTCCATAAACATACAGACCTTGCGAGTATTTTTATTCGACTTGTGTAATTTAAATTAGGATGATAAGTATCCTGGAGCCAGACCAAAAAGAGATAGTCTAATAGATGCTGGCACTGTCATCTCGAAGCTGGGACATTGGATCATTTATTATATACTGAAATTTTGGAGATCTATTTGGGATCAAGTTAATAATTTATTTGGTACATTTATGAGAGCGAAGAGTCAAATATCTGTGAAAAATAACAAACTTCTTTTTATAATGACAGGGGTTGCCATGCAGCTTATTTTTAAAAATTGGAAAAATTGGGATAGATTAAATTACACATTCTGGTGGGAATCCCTCTGTTATATTTTTAAAATGGAGCGGTTCATGGCCATTCAGCAGGGAAATGACAAGAAATTTATGGATGTTTGGGAACCATTAACTAAATATTGTAAGGATTGATCTTTTTAGATGTCCCTTTAAACTTAAACATACACGTCCAGGGTGGGTGGGTGGGGGAGGGGGTACGTTTTGGAATTGGTTTAGGAGGTATGTTTGGATTGTTCGTAAAGGTATTTATTTATTGATTAATTGGTGGAAGAGGGAAATAATTTCTTTTTTATAAATTTTTGTAAGTTTAATGTGCTTTAATTTTAATATTCTATGTAAGTGTATTAATTATTGTTGCACATCTGTAGTTTTAAAATTGAATAAAGAAAAAATAAAAATGGGGGAGTCTTTCCTGGTTTAGCCAGCTCTCCTGACTCCCTCACCTACCTCCTCCCCGGGCTCCACCACTGTAACTGAATCTTCGAGCAGCCGGCAGTAGCCATGAGGTAAGCATGCTGCCGCCAGCTTGCCCCAGAAGCCGCCTCTCTGCAGTGACTTCTTGTTCCCGTGCAGGCGGGACTTGCAGAGAGCCGGCTTCCGGGACAGGCCAGCTGCAGTAGGCTTATCTTGCTGCTGCTGTCCAAAGGTTCAATTACAGCGACTGGCCTGGGATTGAGGTAGGTGGGGGAGTTGAGAACTAGAGAGCAGTGTTGGAGGAGGGAGGGGAGGGGAAGGGGCTGGAGAAAAAGCATAAAGGGATTGAGGGAGAGGAGGGGGATGGAGATACGGCATGGATGGAGGGAAACAGGGAGTGAGGGCTGGAGAAACAGCATGCAGGGAGGGAAAGAGGGAAAGAAGGAGGGAGAAACATCATGGAGGGAGTGAGGAGGGCTGGAGAAGTATTATGGAAAGGAGAGATTGCTAGAGAAAAGAGCATGGAGTAGTGTAGTGCTGGATAAGAACATAAGAATATCCTTCCTGGGTTAGATCAAAGGGCCATCAATCCAGTAGCCTGTTCTCATGGTGGCCAATCCAGGTCACTAGTACCTGGCCAAAACCCAAGGAGTATCCATATTCCATGCTACTGATACAGGGCAAGCAGTGGCTTCCCCCATGTTTTTCTCAATAACAGACTATGGACTTTTCCTCCAGGAACTTGTCCAAACCTTTCTTAAAACCATCTAGGCTATCCGCTCTTACCACAACCTTTGGCAACGCGTTCCAGAGCTTAACTATTCTCTGAGTGAAAAAAATGGCCACCTGTCGGTTTTAAGAGTATTTCCCTGTAACTTCATCGAGTGTCCCCTAGTCTTTGTAATTTTTGATGGGGTGAAAAATCGATCCACGCTTGGAAAGAACGTTGGAAGGAGAGAGCGGGGTATCCGCGGGAGGGGGATTGGAGGTTGGAAAGAAAGAAGGACAAAAGAGGGGATTGGAAGGAGAGAAAGAAAGAAAAACAGGAGAGGAGGTTGGAAGGACAGAGAGAGAGAGAGAGAAAGAAAGGAAGAAGCACCTGTATAGGGGGGGAGGGGGCGGTTGGTGGATTATGAGTGGGGTTATGTGTCCTCTTTTATGTCTTCACAATTATGGTAACCCTTCTGAGGCAACCACACAAAAAGTAGACATGGTTAGATGCGGAGTTTGGGCTAGGAAACTATGCTGGGTATTTTAGGAAAGGGATATTACCAGTGGTGAGTCTCAAGGCCTTGGGCCTCTTGGGCCTATTCTTTTTAACATTTTTATAAATGATATTGCTGAAGGGCTGTCGGGTAAGATTTGCCTCTTTGCAGATGATACCAAAATCTGCAATAAAGTAGACACGCTGGATGGTGTGACTAACATGAAGCTAGAAGAAGGGTCTGAAATCTGGCAGCTAAAATTGAATGCTAAGAAATGAAAGGTCATGCATTTGGGCTGCAAAAACACATGGGAATGGTACAGTTTGGGGGGGTGAAGAACTTACGTGCATGACAGAAGAGCGGGGCTTGAGTGTGATTGTATGTGATGATCTTAAGGTGGTCAAACAGGTTGAAAAGGTGACGGCAAAAGCTAGAAGGATGCTAGATTGCAGGGAGAGGTATGGTCAGTAGGAAAAAGGAGGTATTGGTGCCCTTGTACAAAACTCTGGTGAGACCTCATTTAGAATATTGTGTACAATTCTGGAGGCCGCACCTTCAAAGAGATATAAAAAGGAGGAAGGCTCCTGAAATGGTGCATGGTCTTCGTTATAAGGCGTATGGAGACAGGCTTATAGATCTCAATATGTATACTTTGGAGGAAAGGCAGGAGAGGGGAGATATGCAGGGCAGGATTAATTCATCGAGGGCCCCCTGCCCCGCCCCACCCCACCATGCGCCCAGGCGGAAACAGGAAGCTGCGTCAGAGGGAAGCTTTGGGTAAGCAGCACCGCTTGCACAATTACAGTTACCGTTGCCTTTCTTACCCACATTGCTTGCTTGTCTTATTTTCTGTTGATGGGGGGGGGGGGGGGCCCGCATTGCCGATCGATGCTGGAGGGGCCCATCGCCGTTTGATGCCCTTCTTCATCGGGTCCCCCCTGGCCATTTCGGGCCCTAGGCACGAGCCTACTTGGTCTATTGGTTAATCCTGCCCTGAAGATATGATACAGATTTTTAAATATCTACATGACATAAATGTGCATGAGTCAAGTCTCTTACATTTGAAAGGAAGCTCAGGAATGAGAGGGCATAGGATGAAGTTAAAATGTGACAGAGTCAGGAGTAATCTAAGGGAATACTTTTTTTACAGAATGGGTGGTATCTCTCAGTAGAGGTGGTGGAGACAGAGACTGTGTCTGAATCAAGAGGTTCTGGGAAAGAGAGGAAGAGATAACGGTTAATGTGGATGGGCAGACTAGATGGGCCATTTGGCCTTTATCTGCCATCATGTTTCTATGTTTCACTATTTGAATGTGGTGGAAGGTTGGGTAGGGCTTTTACTTGATATTATGGAGTTGTTTTCCTGAATGTTTTAAATTTGTATTGTAAATAGGGTTAGCATATGGTTCCAGATAAAGGAGGACGGATTATGACAACCGGATTTTAATTCCATCGCTTTCAATGGAAGTAAAACCCAGATGTCTCAATCCGTCCTCCTTTTTCTGGAGTCATATTGTAACCCTAATTGTAAACCACTTTTTTATTTTAATTCTGTATATTAAGTTATGCGGTATAAGAAATAAACTCAACCTATAACCTGTACTCTGAGTGTAGTCTCTTCATTCTTGCCTTTGCCCAGGGGAAGTCCTGACAGTTATTTAGATTTGAAATTTCACCCTTAAAATCAAAACTATTTTCTCATACATTAGAGAACTAAACTAAACTAAACTAAAACTTAGCTTTATATACTGGGTCTTCGGCCAGAAAGGAGCTCGACTCGGTTAACAGTAACTAAAAAAAATACTTAAACTAGTAACAATCAGAAAATATTAATGTGACTGGTTTTTAAAGTGTTTGGCAAATAAAATAGTTTTTAATGATTTACAAAAAAGTTGAAAAGGACCAGGACCCCTTAAAATAAGAAGAAGTTCGTTGCATAGTTGAGAAAATTTGAAAACCAAGGATTGAAATTCTTGATTCCTTTCTCTGAAGGAAGGGAGAGCTTGACTTGTTGGGTGCCTCTTGCATCGGAGAATCTCTAAGCATTCCATAATAAAGGGACAAGAGGGATGAAGATACCATATAGAAGTAATACATGCACATTTGACGTGAATCCTGAGATAGACCGGAAGCCAGTGAAGGTTTAAAAGCAAAGGAGACACATGGTCAAATTTTACTTTTTCCAAAGATTAATTTTACAGCGGTATTTTGTATCAGTTGGAGTCTTTGAAGGCAGGTCTTTGTTATGCCGAGATAGATAGCATTACAGTAATCTAGCCGGGATAATATGATAGATTGGACCAGAACAGAGAAGTATTGTTGGTGGAAAAGGTTTCTGACCTTTCTCAACATTTGAAGGCTAAAAAAGTGCTTCTTGGCAAGAGAGTTATTTGATCCTTAAAGGTAAGAGAAGAGTTTATGAGAAGGAAGAACAATCATTGAAAGCACTCTTCCACTTTTGCATGCTTGGTGAAGTCATCGATTTGGTGGAGAAGTTGGTTAATTGATACCTTTTAAGAACATGATTCATCCATAAATGCAGGCATTCGTGGCCACGTGGTAGCCTGTTATGAATGTGTCATCAACTCCGTTTCTCATTCCAGTACTCATTTCCCCTAAACTCATTGCCTTCTTTGAAATGAATGTAAGATTTGTCTTGAAATTCGTAAAAGCCTTCCAGACTCCTCCTCTGGCCACTCTCTCTACCTAGGTTGGGTTTTCACCTTGCCATTTTCCCACTGCTAAGGATCCTCAGCTTCTCATCGGTGCCCTTCTGTTTTCTCTTGTCAGCCTACTTCCCTTGTGCATACACTGAGATCCTCTTTTCCTAGTGTTATCAACCTGCCACTGATTCTAGGCACCAGGGTAATGCTTTAGCAAGAGCCCAACAGAACCTGCTGCTTTCAGTGCCTGAGGGATGTTGCTAGGCTACACAAAGGTTGTGTTATTACCTTGTTTGTGCCAGATATTACCAAGGAGAGCCGCAGCCTTGCCTTGTGCAAGGAAACAAGAAATCTGTCCAAAAATGACATTGTTTCCAAATCTTTTCACTGTGCATCGTGCCCTGTGAACATGAACCAACTTATGTAAAACCTTCAGATGTAAGAAGTCCTTTAAAAAGTTTGTTTGGTTTCGTATTATTTACACCTAAGGTGGGTGTTTTCCTGGCAGTGCCCCGGTGCTGTTCCTATAGCCTCATCTCTTTTGTGAACATCTTAAATCATGCTAGGTTTTATATCACGTAAAATCGCATCATCCCTTAGGGCAGGGATGGTAATTCATTGCCTTTAATGTCAACACTGGCCTTGACGAGCTTGTATCATTTCAGCGCAAGCACAGAAAACACATTGTTCCCGGGAATCCCTCCGACACACATGTAGCTTTTCTGTCTCGGATCAGGGTTTCTTCCTCAGTTGCGAGCTCCAGCTCTCAGCTTCCAAGCTCTCCATCTTTTCTTCATCAGTTATGGCTTAGAAATAGATTGCCCCCTTCCAATATGCCTGTTTAGCATAACGAAACTAGATAATATCACCTCACATGAATCTTGGGAGCTGATATGGCTGCTCCCTTTCTTTTTTTTTTTTTCAATGTCTTTATTAACAATTGCAAAGGAACATTCATCTTTCTATTCCCCTCATTAGAAAGATAGAAACATGATGGCAGATAAAGGCTGAATGGCCCATCCGCAGCATCCACTATCTCCTCTCCCTATAGGCTAAGGCTCTTAACATTTGCATTGTGAGGTCATAGAGCTTTATGGTTATAGAAACGGCTTTTGACATTGTTCACCATGATATTTTGATTTACCAACTTTCTGAGATAGGTATCGATTCTATAGTCCTAGACTGGTTCTCGAAATTCTTATAATCTCGCTCATACACT
Source organism: Geotrypetes seraphini (assembly GCF_902459505.1). Classification (NCBI taxonomy): domain Eukaryota; kingdom Metazoa; phylum Chordata; class Amphibia; order Gymnophiona; family Dermophiidae; genus Geotrypetes; species Geotrypetes seraphini. The sequence goes on from NC_047084.1 coordinate 133,397,503, forward strand.
GTCAGTATGAACAGCACTATGTCATCTTCTTGGAAGCTGTTATGCAGAGTTCCGCAGGGATCATCTTTGTCTCCTATTCTTTTCAACATTTACATGACCACTCTGAAGCTTTTCCATCTTTCTCCCTTTGAAACACTGTATACGTATGCAGATAACATCTTTGTTCTCCTTGAAATAGATTCAAACCTCACCAACTTCGTTGGTAATTTAATAGAATGTATAATGAAACTTCAGTCATAAGCCCTTACTGTACAAATGAAGTTGAATGAGTCTAAAACAAAACTACTCTGGCTAGGCCCAAAATTAGATCAGCTACCTTTGTCTATTCTACTGCCTTCAGGATCTTCATTACCAATTGAATTCTCAAGTAAAATCCTGGATGTCATTTTAGACTCAACGCTTTCTTTCAATGACCATCTTAATTCTCTAGTGAAAAATGTTTTTTTAGTCTCCATATGTTGAGAAAAGTGAGAGCCTGCTTCCATCAACAACATTTTCCTGTTTTGTACAATCAATTATTCTTTCGAGGTTGGATTATTGTAATGCAGTATTTTTAAGCTTGACTAAGAAAAGTCTTCAAAGACGCCAGTTGATCCAGAATACTGCGGCTAGGCTGATCTTTGCAAAAAGTAAATTCGATCATGTTTCTCCGCTTTTGTTAAAACTTCACTGGCTTCCAATTCTTTCTTTTTTTTTTTTTTTTTAATTTATAATTTTCAAAATTATTTCATTATACAAAGCAAAGAGATGGAAACTTAAACAGAAATAAAATAAACATCTTTTCCCGAACATCAGTAATACCATTTAGCCCACGTTTAGAGAGGTTACCATCTTTCACCCAACTGTTAATAATCAATATTTAAAGAACTTCCACGTAGTAATAATAAAACTAATTATTATTCTTAAAACCAATTATTTCTAGAGTCTATTTCAAATGTGCTTGTTTTACATTTAAGATCTTGTATGGCATTTTTCCTTCCTTCTTTCCTCTATTTTGGAATTCTACAAGATCTGAGACTACCAGACCTACTCAAAAATTCAAATTATCCTTTCCTATGCCAAAAGGCGTCATCTATACTGGAAAACTAGGGAAGTCTCTTCTTTTCAAAATTACTGAGCTCTAGAATAATTTTCCTGTCCAGTTGTATGATCTGGGCTCTCTTCAATTATTCCGTAAACATCTGAAAATTGGCTTTATTCAAAATTGTGATCTTTGTTTCTTTTTACATTATCCCTATCCCTATTATATTTTTTTCTTTAATTTTCTGTAAACTGTGTCGAGCTCTATTCTTATAGAGAAGATGAGGTATATACGCGATAAGGTTTAGTTTAGTTTAGACAGTCCTAAGTTTTAACCATTTGTCTTACACAACTTACTGTTTTTGCCCGGACCAAAGGCAGTAGAAGAAAAGCTCCAGGGGGGCTGCAGACAGAATATCAGAATTGCTGCTATGCTGGTGACCCTGTGTGAAAAGCAGAGGCAAAGGCAGTGGGGGCCTCTGGGGCCCAGGCCCTCCACTTTGGGTTCATCCCCTTCACTTCCCGGCCAACGCAGTATTAATATTTTTATTAACGTAGAACAAAATCTTTTCCAGAGAAAGGAGAATGGTAAAACCAGAGGACATAATTTGAGGTTGAGGGGTGGTAGATTCAAAGGCAATGTTAGGAAATTCTACTTTACGGAGAGGGTGGTGGATGCCTGGAATGCGCTCCCAAGAGAGGTGGTGGAGAGTAAAACTGTGACTGAGTTCAAAGAAGCGTGGGATGAACACAGAAGATTTAGAATCAGAAAATAATATTAAATATTGAACTAGGCCAGTTACTGGGCAGACTTGCACGGTCTGTGTCTGTGTATGGCCGTTTGGTGGAAGATGGGCAGGGGAGGGCTTCAATGGCTTGGAGGGTGTAGATGAGCTGGAGTAAGTCTTAACAGAGATTTCGGCAGTTGGAACCCAAGCACAGTACCGGGTAAAGCTTTGGATTCTTGCCCAGAAATAGCTAAGAAGAAAAAATGTAAAAAATTTAAATTGAATCAGGTTGGGCAGACTGGATGGACCATTCGGGTCTTTATCTGCTGTCATCTACTATGTTACTAAGTTACTTCATTGGCTGGCAGTGATGCGAAAGCCCTGCTCGAAGAGATCTCCTACATGAGTCTCTACCCATAGCGCTTAAGTCAGCTGGTATGCATCGGCTGCCAATGCCAACATTCTTGTGCCGGGAGTGCCAGTGTCAATGGCTAAAGCTTGCTGCCAACTTGGGTGCAACTCTGGCTGCATGTGCAGGATCTCTTCCGCTGGTGAGGCTTGGGTATCCTAACAACAAAGATATGGTTTAATGTGAGAGGTGCTATGTATGTGTGTGTGTAGGGGGGGGGGGGGAATATATGGCCCTCTCATTCCACCTCTCCCCTTCCACCAAAATGGACTTCTGGCTATGCCACTGGTGAAGAGAGATGCTTGTTAGCATAGATTGGGAAGCTGTGGTGAAGGGAAGAAGATATCAGACTGAGTGGGTAGAAGGAGAAGAGGCACTGGACCAAACCACAGGTGCCCTTTGGAGAGGTTTTAAGGTAGATCTAGGGTGGGGGTTGAGAGAGAGGGGGAAATGCTGGATCAGGAATGGGGAGAGAGACTAGAGGAAGAAATGATGGGCTCAGGAATAGAGGGGACAGAGAGAAATATGGCAGAGAAAGGAATGGAAGGAGGGAAAGGAAGGTAGAGGATCAGATATTGGACCCAGGGGTGACAGTGAGGGAGACAGACATGGGGGAAGCTACTGTTTGCCCTGGATTGGTAGCATGGAATGTTGCTAATCTTTGGAATGTTGCTGTCATTGGGGTTTCGGAATCTTGCTATTCTTTGAGATGTTGGAATGTTGCTATTCCTTGTGTTTTGGCTAAGTACTAGTGACCTGGATTGGCCACCGTGAGAATGGGCAACTGGGCTTGATGGACCTTTGGTCTGCCCCAGTAAGGCTATTCTTATGTTCTTAAAATTGTATTTGCTAGAGAGTGAGAGGCTGATAAGTATGACCCGAGAGCGAGACCTTGGGGCGATAGTGTCAGAGGATCTTAAGACAGTGAAACAATGTGACAAGGTGGTACCTATAGCCAGAAGGATGCTAGGCTGTGTAGAGTGAGGTATATCTAGTAGAAGAAGGTGTTAATGTCTTTGTACAAGTTGTTGTTGAGGCCCCATTTGGAGTATTGCATTCAATTTGAGAGGCCATATCTCACTTAGGACATCAAAAAAACTTGAGACAATTCAGAGGAAGGCAACAAAAATACGAGAAGAAACTTGAAGACCTCAATATGTAGAGAATATAGAAAAGGAGAGATAGGGGATATGATACAGGTATTTAAATACTTAAAAAGGTATTAATATGCAAACTAGTCTTTATCAGAGATGGGGAAGTGGTGGAAGAAGAAGTCACGAGTTGACGTTGCAGGGTAAGAGACTTAGGAACAATGTCAGGAAATACTTTTTCATAGAAAGGATGGTGGATGCCTGCAATGACCTCTCATAAGAGCTTGTAAAGGCAGAAACAGGGACTGAATTCAGCAATGTGTGGGGGAGGAGCTGAGGTCATGAGGAACTGGATTCAATTCCTATAGCAGCTCCTCGTGACCCTAAGAATATAAGAACATAAGAATTGCCATATATGGACAGGCCGAAGGTCCATCAAGTCCAGTATCCTGTTTCCAACAGTGGCCAACCCAGGTCTCAAGTATCTAGCTAGATCCCAAGTAGCAAAACAGATTGTATGCTGCTTATCCTAGGAATAAGCAGTGGATTTCCCTAAGACATCTCAGTATTGGCCTAAGGACTTCTCTTTTAGGAAATAATCCAAACCTTTTTTAAATCCCGTTAAGCTAATTGATTTCACCACATTCTCTGATAACGAATTCCAGAGTTTAATTACACGTTGTGTGAAGAAATATTTTCTCCGGTTTGTTACAATCTACTACTTCTGGGCACTTAGACCTGTTTTTAGATCGCCTAAATCACAACATGTAAGTTCCGTCTAGGTAGTCTCGTCAAACTTTTGATTCTCCCTGCAGTATGACTAAGGGCTCCTTTTACGAAGGTGCGCTAGTGGTTTAAGCAGGCGGTAATTTTTCGGCTAGCGTGTGCTATAGCACGCGCTAATCTTGTGTGTGCGCTAAAAACGCTAGCGCACCTTTGTAAAAGGAGCCCAAAGTCTAGGTCAGCCCACAGCCGCCAACATCCCGCCCTAACCACTTCTTCAAAAACGCTCTTTTCACCTCTGAGCGCCCAGTGACATTCAGAGGCCTAAAAAGTCTCATTCCAATTATTGGCACTTGGACGAGCTGCCTTTTAGGTTGTCCCAGTGCTGACTTAGATGTATTTTCCTTTCGATTATGAGCCCCATCCCTGCAGCAAATTTTCTGGTCACAGTTATGCCACGTGTGTGTAAGTGTGGGTGTTGCAATGTTAGATGCACCAATGATGGATTAAGTTAATGTTCCATAACTGGGTGCCCAGTTGCTCTTATAGATTCAGCTTATACTGTGTGGCATTTGGGCGCGGGTGAAGTTTAAGTTTGGTTGCTTCTGCTTTAAGGCTTTGTTTGGTTGAGCTCCCGAATATAAAACTGAGCTTTTCTCTTTTGCAATCAACAGACACTTGAAAAAGAAGATATCTTCTTTTTCAAGGGTCCCGCGGCAACAAGGGGGCATCCGTGGAAAATCAGGGGCGGGAAACTGCACGGGGACACCAGGAAATTCTTTTGCACCGAAAGGGTGGTTGATCGCTGGAATAGTCTTTCCACTTCTGGTGATTGAGGCCAGCAGCGTGCCTGATTTTAAGGCCAAATGGGATAGACACGTGGGATCTATTCACAGAGAAAGGTAGGGGAGGGTCATTGGGGTGGGCAGACTAGATGGGCCGTGGCCCTTATCTGCCGTCTATTTCTATGTTTCTATGACACAAGAGAAACTCACATCTGAATTTTGGTTTACCGCCTGTTAAAAACCATCATCAAAATCTTTGTTCATATCAGGCAGCGTTATGGGGTCAGGATTTAGAACAATTGCTTTTGCTTCTGGGGAATTTAGGAGACATCGAATAACATCTCTGTTTTCGAAGTATTTAGGCAGTTAATTCGTAAAAATTTTATTTTGCCCTATTTTGATCATTTTAGTGGCTCTAATTATTGGCTTTTAACTTTTTTAGTTCTATTCAACTTCTTTTATTTTTATTTTTTTTTTAACTACTGTAAACCGCATAGAACTTTACGACCTTGCGGTATATAAGGGCCTTAGCGCGTGGAATAGCGCACTCTAAAATGCCGCGTGCGCTAGCCACTACCACCCCCTCTTGAGCAGGCGGTAGTTTTTCGGGTAGCACACGCTAATCCATTGCGTGTGCTAAAAACGCAAGCACACCTTTGTAAAAGGAGCCCTACATGTAGTTGCTCAGTTGTGAAATTGCTTCCAAACTGTTCTCAGGGTGGCAAGAATTCCTGATATGGAGCACTGGACAATGCAGGTCAGGATATACAGTGGAAATGACCATGGAAAATGATATTTAATTAAATACTGTGACGGTATTGCACAAACTGTATTTACAAGTGTTATGATGGGTGTCAGCGCTCAAGAAAAAGATCCGGGTGTCATCGTGGTCAATACGCTGAAACCTTCCGCCCAATGTGCGGCAGCAGAAGAAGATGCTATGAATTATTAGAAAAGGGATGGTAAACACAACTAAAAATGTTATAATGCCCCTATATCGCTCCATAAATCGACCTCATCTGGAGTATTGCATTCAATTCTGGTCTTCTTATTTCAAGAAAATATAGTGGCGCTAGAAAAGGTTCAAATAAGAGCGATAAAGATGGTAAAGGGGATGGAACTCCTCTCGTATGAGGAAAGACTAAAACGGTTAAAGCTCTTCAGCTTGGAAAAGAGACGGTTGAGGGGAGATAGGATTGAAGTCTACAAAATCCTGAGTGGAGTAGAACGGGTACAGGTGGATCGATTTTTCACTCCGTCAAAAATTACAAAGACTAGGGGGGACACTCGATGAAGTTATAGGGAAATACTTTTAAAACCAATAGGAGGACATATTTTCTCACTTGGAGAATAGTTAAGCTCTGAAACACGTTGCCAGTGGATGTGATAAGAGCAATTAATGTAGCTGGTGTTAAGAAAGGTTCCTGGAGGAAAAGTCCACAGTCTGCTGTTGAGACAGACATTGGGGAAGCCATTATTTTCCTTGGATCGGTGGCATGAAATGCTGCTACTATTTGGGTTTTTGCCAGGTACTTGTGACTTGGATTGGCCTCCGAGAAGATGGACCATTGGTCTGACCCAGTAAGGCTTTTCTTATGTGGTATACAGATTCTTGGGGAACCAAATCAGAGCCTCTGATACCACATAAAGCAGCTATAGTAAAGCAGAAAAAAACATACTTGGGCACAGAGCCAGTACATGTCAGTATTCCTTAAAATGAACTCTTGGAGCTTTCTGAGAGCGCATTGTTCATCTGGACTCAGGGTTGGAATCATTAAGGGAGTCATTTGACCAAGGAATGTACGAGCAAATTGTCTCGTACAAAATTGCCCAGTCCTCACGTACAAGTATTCACCATGACATGGGGTTGAATGGGTTACAGGTCGATATATGCATAACTTATTAGGATCTCAGCAGCGCTTTAGTGCGATTAGCATTTTCACACACACGTTTTTGAAAAGAGCGCATGATTTTTTTCTTTCAAGGCTTATATTATCAAGGAGATTATTATTTTTTTTTTTTAAAAGGCTACAATTATAGTTGACATTTTCCAATTGTTGTATGAGTATTATTCAGACTCCTCGTGCAAGCCACAGCCCAAAACACACGTGTCGACTCTTTTTTTAAATAAATTTTTATTAATATTCAATTTGAGAACAGTGCATTAAAATAAACATACAATTAACTTCATAGACAGCACTTACTATCAATTACAGAATGCTACAAAATATTTCCTCCCCCCCCCTAATTCGAGAACAAAAACCAAGCATTAAATTATACATAGAATTAATATCATAAACAAGACTTGTATTCAATCAATGAATATTGCAAAATATAATACTCCCCTCCCTCCCTCCCACCCTTCCTGGATGTGCAAATCAAAAAGGAAAAATAAAGGCATAATCCAAGTAATCAGAGGTAACAAAATTTGTCAATGGACCCCACGTTAATTTAAATAGTTTATTAGGACACAATATTTCTGAATTCATTTTTATAACATAAACATAAAGTTTCCCTCCTAAAGGAGAAATGAAAGGCTCCTTTTATCAAGCCGCGCTAGCGGAGTTAGCGCGTGCAACTTTTAATCACGCGCTAAGCCCCCACGCTGGCCCAAAAACTACCGCCTGCTCAAGGCAGGCGTTAGCGGGTAGTGCGGCCGGCGGTTCAATGCGCGCTATTACGCGGGTTAAACCGCTAGATAAAAGGAACCCCAAGTCTGTCCCAATTTTTCCAGTTCTTAGTCATCATTTGCATGACTATCCCAGTCATAATGATCAAAAGTCTGCTTTTATCTCTTTCTAATGGACACAATGAAGAAATTGAACGCCTAGGTCGCCTTCGCTGTGTTTCTTGCAGGCAGTGGCCTAGCGAGGGTGACAGGTGGCCGTGGTGGTGGCAAAACCCCTCTCCCGCCCTCTTCCCTGCCACCTGCTGCTGCGGGCGCCCCTTTCCCCTACCTTTTAAACTTTGGTGCGAACAGCGACGAATTTTCTGCCCACAACGGCTTCGGCGATCTCTCTAACGTCTGGCTAAGGATGTCTTATACGTTCTATTTCCTCTTTTTTAGAGCCCAAATCCATTAGCATACTTACTCATTCTATGATAATTTCAAAACTAGATTATTGCAACTCTTTACTCTTCAATATACCGCAAAAAGAAAAAAAGAGGCTTCAAATTATCCAAAACACCGCAATAAAACTAATCCATAAAGCAAAAAAATATGACCATGTAACCCCATTACTGATCAAATCCCATTGGCTGCCCATTAACCACCGAATCACTTTTAAAATAGCACTACTAATCTTTAAGACTATGGCATCTAATGAACCACAATTTATATCCAAAATGATTATTCCTTATCATTCTTCTCAATCCCTTCGGTCCTCATCTCAAGATCTATTATCAGTCCCTTCTCTAAAAATAGTAGGCACAAGAAGAAACGAAATGTTCTCCGTTTTAGCACCTCAAACTTGGAATGCCCTGCCCCTCTATATAAGAAAAGAAAAAGACCTCAATTCTTTTAAAAAATCTTTAAAAACCTTTTTATTTAAAGATGCTTTTATTATTTAATGATTTAAAACTCTGTTTAAAAATTTTTGTTTTTCAGGTTCAAAACTTTTAATCTTCTAAACATATTCTTTGCCCCTTCCCTATGTGTTTTTACCTTTTATGTTTCTTCCATCTTAGATTGAGAAAATTGTAACTGTGCCCCTTTTTCCCTAACGTATCTAGTTAGTGATGTAACCCCTTAAGTTCTAACACTGTATGTTATAAATTTTTGTTTTTAAAAAAAAAAAAAAAATTGTTAAAAATTTTTGTTTTTAATAGTGTTTGTTATCCTATATGATGTTTTAAACTGTACATCGCTTAGAAAGTGTTATAGGCGATTCATCAAATAAAATTGAACTTGAACTTGAACTTAAAAAGATTTGAAGCGCTTCAGAGAAAAGCGACAAAAATGGTGTGGGGCTTCGCCAAATGATGTACAAGAAGAGACTGGAAGAACATAAGAATAGCCTAACTGGGTCAGACTAAAGGTCCATCAAGCCCAGTAGCCCGTTCTCACGGTGGCCAATCCAGGTCACTAGTACATGGCCAAAACCTAAGGTATAGCAATATTCCATGCTACCAATTCCATGCAGTGGCTTGCTCCATGTCTTTATCAATAACAGACTATGGACTTTTCCTCCAGGAACTTGTTCAAATCCGTCTTAAAACCAGCTACGGTCTCCGCTCTTACCACATCCTCTGGCAACACATTCCAGAGCTTAACTATTCTCTGAAAAAAAAATTTCCTCCTATTGGTTTTAAAAGTATTTCCCTGTAACTTCATCGAGTGTCCCCTAGTCTTTGTAGTTTTTGAAGGAGTGAAAAATCGATCCACTTGTACCCGTTCTACTCCACTTCAATTCTATCTCCCCTCAGCCGTCTCTTTTCCAAGCTGAAGAGCCCTAACCTTTTTAGTCTTTCCTCGTACGAGAGGAGTTCCATCGCCTTTACCATCTTGGTCGCTCTTCTTTGAACCTTTTCTAGCGCCGCTATACCTGAATATAGAAACATAGAAACATAGAAATAGACGGCAGATAAGGGCCACGGCCCATCCAGTCTGCCCACCGCAATGACCCTTCCCCACCTAACTCAGTGAATAGATCCCACGTATCTATCCCATTTGGCCTTAAAATCAGGCACGCTGCTGGCCTCAGTGACCTGAAGTGGAAGATTATTCCAGCGGTCAACCACTCTCTCAGTGAAAAAGAATTTCCTGGTGTCACTGTGCAGTTTCCCTCCCCTGATTTTCCACGGGTGCCCCCTGGTTGCCGTGGGACCCATGAGAAGGAAGATATCTTCTTCCACTTCGATGCGACCCGTGAGATACTTGAACGTCTCGATCATGTCTCCCCTCTCTCTGTGTTCATCGAGTGAGTAGAGCTGTAACTTATCCAGCCTTTCCTCGTAAGGGAGATCCTTGAGACCAGCGATCATCCGGGTTGCCATTCTCTGCACCGACTCTAGTCTCAGCACATCTTTTCGGTAATGCGGCCTCCAAAATTGCACACAGTACTCCAGGTGTGGTCTCACCATGGATCTATACAATGGCATAATGACTTCAGGCTTACGGCTGACGAAACTCCTGCGTATGCAACCTATGATTTGCCTTGCTTTGGAGGAAGCTTGCTCCACTTGATTGGCAGCCTTCATGTCCTCACTGACGATCACCCCTAGGTCACGCTCTGCTTCAGTTCTTGTTAGGATCTCGCCATTTAGGGTGTAAGTCTTGCATGGATTATGGCTGCCCAGGTGCATGACTTTGCATTTTTTGGCATTGAAGCTGAGTTGCCAGGACCTAGACCAGCGCTCCAGTAGTAGTAGGTCGTGCATCATGTTGTCGGGCATTGAGTTTTTGTCTGTTGTACTCTTGGCCACTACATTGCTTAGTTTGGCGTCATCAGCGAATAGTGTTATTTTACCTCGGAGACCTTCTGCCAAGTCTCTTATGTAGATGTTGAACAGGATCGGGCCCAGGACGGAGCCCTGTGGCACTCCACTGATCACCTCCGTCGTTTTGGAGGGGGTGCCATTCACCATTACCCTCTGAAGCCTACCCTCAAGCCAGTTCCCAATCCATTTCGTCAGCGTGTCGCCCAATCCTATAGAACTCATTTTGCTCAGCAACCTGCGGTGTGGTACGCTATCGAATGCTTTGCTGAAGTCCAGGTATACGATGTCCAGGGACTCCCCAACATCCAGCTTTCTCGTCACCCAGTCAAAGAAGCCGATCAGGTTGGATTGGCAGGATCTCCCCTTAGTAAATCCATGTTGACGGGGATCACGTAGATTCTCCTCGTTCATGATCGTATCCAATTGGCATTTGATTAGAGTTTCCATTAGTTTGCTCACTATTGATGTGAGACTCACCGGTCTGTAGTTTGCTGTTTCCATCTTGGAGCCTTTCTTATGAAGTGGAATGACGTTAGCCATTTTCCAGTCCAACGGGACGTCACCTGTACTAAGGGAGAGATTGAAGAGTGCGGATAGCGGTTCCGCCAAGACATCACACAACTCCCTGAGCACCCTGGGGTGTAGGTTGTCAGGCCCCATTGCCTTGTTAACCTTGAGATTTGACAGCTCGCAGTAGACACTGCTGGGCGTAAACTCGAAATTACTAAATGGATCAGCTGAGTCAACCCTTGTCTGCAGCTGAGGACCAAGTCCCGGCGCCTCGCGGGTGAAGACTGAGCAGAAGTATTCATTTAACAGTTGGGCCTTCTCCGAGTCCGTTTCTGCATAGTCTCCCCCTGGTTTCCTGAGGCGTACTATCCCACCTGAGTTCTTGTTCCTGTCACTGATATACCTGAAAAAGGATTTATCTCCTCTCTTTATGTTCCTTGCTAAAGACTCCTCCATGCGGAATTTGGCCTCCCTAACTGCTGTTTTGACTGTTTTTGACTTGGTCAGATAGATTTCCCTGGAGTCCTGTTTCCCTGATTGTTTGTAAGAGATGAATGCTTTTTTCTTCTCCTTGATGAGGTCCGAGATCTCCGTAGAGAACCATTGTGGCTTATTGTTCCTACTCCGTTTACTTACCGATTTAACATAGCGGTTTGTTGCTTCCTGTATGGTGGCTTTTATAGTTGACCACATTTCTTCCACGTTATCGGTTTCTGTTTGGCTTTGTAGCACCTGGTGAACGAAGTCTCCCATTTCTTTGAAGTTTGTGTCCTTGAATTTAAGGACCTTGGTCAGTGTGGTAGATTTAGTGAAACCTTTTCTGAGATTGAACCATACTATGTTGTGGTCGCTGGAGGCCAATGTGTCGCCCACCGAGACCTCTGTGACACTTTCTCCATTGGTAAGTATCAGGTCTAGGATTGCCTGATCCCTTGTTGGTTCCAACACTAGTTGCCTTAGTCTTGCTCCCTTCAAGGAATTTAATAGCCTCCTGCTGCTGCATGAAGCAGAGGAAAGCGTGACCCAATCCACATCAGGCATGTTGAAGTCACCTAACAATACTGTGTCCCCACGCAAGGTGATATTCTCTATATCTCCGATTAATTCCATATCTTGGTCATCCTGTTGTCTTGGGGGTCTGTATACTACGCCAAGATACAAGCATTTGTCCTTCCCTCTGGCCAAATTTACCCAAAGGGATTCTCCAGTGTACCGTACATCTGTGATTCTGGTGACTTTAATGTCATCTTTAGTATATAATGCTACACCTCCTCCCATTTTGCCCTCCCTGTCCCGGCGAAGCAAGTTGTAACCCGGTATGACCATGTCCCACCCGTGGGAGTCTGTGAGCCAGGTCTCAGATATCGCCACCACATCCAAGTCGGCATTTATCATTTCTGTTTCCAGTTCCAGGATCTTGTTTCCCAGACTGTGGGCGTTGACGTACATAGCCCTCCATGTTGTATGTTTGTTATGTCTCAGTGGGGACATTCCTGCTATAGCAACTAGGCCACCTTTAGCATTATTTGCATGTCTCGTATTCTTCCTAGACCCAGAGCTGCAATGTGCACCTTTCCCGGACTCCCCATACCCAGAACTACAGTTTATGGCTAACCCAGACTCAGAATTGTGTGTACTCTGTGGGGGTATTCCCTCTTGAGCAACTTGACTTCCTATAATATAGTTTGCAGTGTGTATTCTGTCGCTGGACCCAGAATTACGATGTGTACTTCTCCTAGTCCCAGAATCACAGTGTGCACCCCTCCTAGATCCAGAATTACAATTTGAACTCCCCTTAGACCCAGATTTACAATGTATACTCCCCTTAGCCCCAGCATAACAATGTGATCCAGAATTATAATGTGACCCTGAATTATAGTGTTTACTTTCTTTAGTCTCCCTTACTTCAGTCTCAAGAAGAAATTGGTAGCTTAGCTCGTCAAGTAGGTTGTTTGTGCCAGTACCCTCCCCCAACTTACCTAGTTTAAAGCCTTGTGAAGTAGGCGGGCTAAGCGGTGTCCCAGGACGTTCTTCCCTCTTCTGGTCAGGTGTAACCCGTCTGGTCCCTGTAATCCTTGCAGTGCCTCTCCATGGTGCAGGAACCCAAAGTTCATCTCCTTGCACCATCCTCGCAGCCAGTCGTTCGCCCTCCGGATGCGATCCTCCCTGGCCCTGCCCTTGCCCCTCACTGGGAGGATCGAGGAGAAGACCACCTGCGCATCCATCCTCCTCAGCTTCTCACCCAGGGCTCTGAAGTCATCGGGTATGCTCTCCGCGGTGCTCCTGGCGGTGTCATTGGTTCCGACGTGGATGAGAATCATGGGGAAGTGGTCTCTGGGCTTGATGAGTCTGTCCAGGCAAGTAGTTACATCCCGGATCCTGGCCCCTGGCAAACAGCAGACCTCTCTTGATTGCAGGTGTGGTCTACAAATTGGTCCCTCGGTGCCCCTTAGTAGCGAATCCCCGATGACTACCACCCTGCGCTTCTAGAGGAGGGGAGGGACAGAGGAGACATGATACAGATGTTTAAATACTTAAAAGGTATTAACACAGAACTAAGAGCAAGATTCTCAAAACTATAACGTGCCTGCTAAGCAGTTTTCCGACGATTTAGCCTGCACGCATTTTAGCGGCAGATTATCTAAACAGAGTATCTCTGTCTTTAGTGAGGTATCTAGCAGTCTCCGACAAAGGCATGCAAATGGGCGCTTTAACACTGAAATGAGCACTCCAATGGATTCTTAAAAATCGCCGAGTCATTTTTGAAGAGCGGCGACGGCTTTTGGTGACAAACAGCAGCGACTGGTCCAGGGGCGCCGTTACAGTGCCAGCACTTGTGTTTTGACTGTAGCTAACGAAAAAAAAAAATGTGTAACTATATATTTTTAGTGGAGAGTAGTAAAATCATTTTGTTTTGAGTTTTGGGAGAGACAGGCATGTTTCGTGCGTGCTTGTTAATAGCCAATGTTTTTTCTTGAGCGCATGTATGATACCCTTGTCTTATGTGTTTCTGGCTGTGGGTCTTGATTAGATTTTACATTAAAAACAAATTACAAGATTTACCTGAATTATAATTGATTTTTGAAGAGAAAGGCATGTTTTATGCACAGTTGCTTCTCCGCTCCTCTCCCTTCCATTCGTCCAATAGTGCAGCAAGAGAATGTTTCGGGGTTTTTTATGGTGTTTTTCTGCGCGTGTGCCCATCAGTGTGAAAAGTTTCAGCCTCTGATAAGCAGAGCTGGTATTGTGATGTCATAATGCCTCATTCCACCAATTTGGGACAGGAGCTGTCCCAAATCACCGAGCAGGCCCATGACAAGTCCATCCTCGAGACACCCAAATCATCAGCTTTGAAACCAACAATTGGGATACAGGAAATGGCTAGCGGCACTGACTCCTGGCAGCTGGTGACCTCCTCCACGGGCAAACATAGGAGACCCCCCCCCCCCCCCTTTTTCAATCTCTTCATCTTCTCCTTCTTCTTACAAACAGGGCAGCTATACATCAACCCCTCAACTCGTCCTGCGGAACAGATTCCAGATTCTTCAGGAAGGAACTGCCGATGAGGAACAGGAGCAGGAACAGGAGCAGGCCCAACACCCAGCTCCATCTCCAGGGACAACTGACCGGCTCCCCCCAAAGAAGCGCAGAGTAATAGTCATCGGGGATTCCATGCTGAGGGGCACCGAGGGACCAATTTGCAGACCGGATATGCAATCTAGGGAGGTCTGCTGTCTGCCTGGAGCCAGGATACTAGATGTCACCGCCAGTCTGGATAGACTACTCACGCCCCGAGACCACTTTCCTATGCTTCTTGTCCACATAGGAACCAACGACACTGCCAGGAACACACCGGAGACCATCACCAGAGACTTTGGAGCACTGGGTGAGAGGCTGAAGCAGACAGGAGCGCAGGTGATTTTCTCATCGATCCTCCCAGTTAGAGGCAAGGGAAGAGCCAGAGTGAACGTATCCTGAGGACGAACGAGTGGCTACAGGGATGGTGCCGGGATATGAACTTCGGATTCCTAAACCATGGGGAAGTGCTACAAGGACTTCAGGGACCAGACGGACTCCATCTGACCAGTAGGGGTAAGAACGTCTTCGGACACCAACTAGCCCGCCTGCTTCACAGGGCTTTAAACTAGGTAAGTCGGGGGAGGGTACCCATTCACATATTAGTGCAGAAAGGAATTATCCTGATGAGGTGAGTCGAAACTCCGCTTCCATGTCCAAGGTAAGTACCCACATTGCAAACAGTTCTTTGGGAGTCACACCGACTCGGGTAGGATACGCCTCACAGGGACTTAGCAAACACAAGATATGGAGGGCCATATATGTCAATGCACACAGTTTAGGTAACAAAATTCTAGAATTGGAGGCTGAAATAAGGAATGCCGACCTAGATGTGGTGGCAATATCTGAAACTTGGTTCACGGACTCACATGGGTGGGATATGGCTATACCGGGCTACAATCTACTTCGTCAGGACAGAGAGGGCAGGTTAGGAGGGGGGGTAGCTCTATACATTAAAGAGGACATCAAAACCACCAGGATCACAGATGTCAAGTACACCGGGGAGTCCCTCTGGGTAAACCTGGCAAGAGGCAGAGAAAAATGCCTGTATCTAGGTGTGGTTTACAGACCCCCAAGACAACTGGAAGACATGGACGCAGAATTAATTGAAGACATAGAGAATATCACTCTACGAGGAGAAGCTGTACTGCTAGGGGACTTCAATATGCCTGATGCAGACTGGAACTCATTTTCAGCGACAACCAGCGGTAGCAGGAGGCTCTTAACCTCCATAAAGGGAGCACGTCTCAAACAAATAGTAACGGAGCCCACTAGGGCCCAGGCGATCCTCGACTTGGTACTCACCAACGGGGAAAGCGTTTCAGAGGTCTCAGTAGGAGATACGCTAGCCTCCAGCGACCACAATATAGTATGGTTCAATCTTAGGAAAGGCTTCCCTAGATCAAACACGAAAACAAAGGTACTCAATTTCCGGGGCACAGACTTCGCACGCATGGGAGATTTCGTCCATCAGACGCTACAGGACCAAGCGGAGACCGATGATGTAGAAGCTAAGTGGTTAACACTGAAATCAACCATACATGAAGCAACTAGCCGCTTCATAAAATCAGTAAATAAACGACAAAGAAACAATAAACCCCAATGGTTCACCGCGGAGATCTCGCACCTCATTAGAAAAAAGCGTTTCTCTCCTACAAGCGCACGGAGAAAAGAGAGGTAAAAGTAGAATATAGGACCAGGTCTACAGCGGTCAAAATGGCAGTTAGGAAGGCAAAACTTCGAGTGGAAGAAATTCTGGCAAAAAACATTAAAAAGGGGGACAAATCCTTCTTCAGGTATATTAGTGACAGAAAAAGGAACACAAGCGGGATAGTATGCCTTAGAAGACCGGACGGAAGTTACGTGGAAGCAGATTCCGATAAAGCCAAACTACTGAATGAATACTTCTGCTCAGTCTTCACCTGTGAGGCACCGGGACACGGTCCGCAGTTGAAGGCAACACAAAGCACAGAAGACCCGTTTCAGAATTTTGAGTTCACACCAGGTGAAGTTTACAGTGAACTGGCAAGACTCAAGGTGAACAAAGCCATGGGACCAGACAATTTGCACCCAAGAATGCTCAGAGAATTGAGCGATGTCCTGGCGAAACCATTGGCTGAGCTATTCAATCTCTCCCTAAGTAAGGGGAAAGTTCCCCTGGACTGGAAATTAGCTAATGTCTTTCCTCTGCATAAAAAGGGTTGCAGGGCAGAGGCTGCGAATTATAGACCGGTGAGTCTCACATCAATAGTGTGCAAACTCATGGAAACACTAATTAAAAGCAAATTGGGCACGATCTTGAATGAAGGGAATCTTCGGGATCCCAGTCAGCATGGATTCACCAAGGGTAGGTCCTGCCAATCCAATCTCATCAGCTTCTTTGACTGGGTAACAAGAAAGTTGGACTTGGGAGAGTCTTTGGACGTCGTGTACCTGGACTTCAGTAAAGCTTTTGACAGTGTCCCACACCGCAGGCTGCTAAGCAAGATGGAATCGATGGGGTTAGGAGAGACACTAACTGCATGGGTCAATGATTGGCTGAGTGGCAGACTTCAGAGGGTGGTGGTTAATGGTACCCTCTCTAAAACCTCGGAGGTGACCAGTGGAGTGCCGCAGGGCTCGGTCCTGGGTCCACTCCTTTTCAACATATTCATAGGGGATCTGACTCAAGGGCTTCAAGGTAAAATAACACTATTCGCCGATGACGCCAAACTATGTAATATAGTAAGTGAATGCAGTTTACAGAATTATATGGTGCAGGACCTGCTTACATTGGAAAGTTGGTCCTCAACCTGGCAGCTAGGCTTCAATGCTAAGAAATGTAAGGTCATGCACCTCGGAAGCGGAAATCCATGCAGGACGTACTTCTTGAACGGAGAAACTTTAACTAGGACTTCAGCAGAACGAGATTTAGGAGTAATCATCAGTGCAGACATGAAAACTGCCAATCAAGTGGAGAAGGTTTCATCTAAGGCAAGGCAGATATTGGGTTGTATCAATAGAAGTTTCGTCAGCCGAAAGCCTGAAGTCATAATGCCGTTGTACAGGGCCATGGTGAGACCTCATCTGGAGTACTGTGTGCAATTCTGGAGGCCACATTACAGTAAAGATGTGCGCAGAATTGAATCGGTTCAGCGGAAGGCCACCAGGATGATCTCAGGGCTTAAGGGTCTCTCGTACGAAGAGAGACTGAACAAATTGCAGCTCTACACTCTTGAGGAACGTAGGAAGAGGGGAGACATGATCGAAACATTTAAGTACCTCACGGGATGTGTCGAAGTGGAAGATGATATTTTCTTTCTCAAGGGACCCTCGGCCACAAGAGGGCACCCGCTCAAACTCAGGGGCGGAAAATTTCATGGCAACACCAGAAAGTATTTCTTCACAGAGAGAGTGGTTGATCATTGGAACAAGCTTCCAGTGCAGGTGATCGAGGCAGACAGCGTGCCAGACTTTAAGAATAAATGGGATACCCATGTGGGATCCCTACGAGGGTCAAGATAAGGAAATTGGGTCATTAGGGCATAGACAGGGGGTGGGTAAGCAGAGTGGGCAGATTTGATGGGCTGTAGCCCTTTTCTGCCGTCATCTTCTATGTTTCTATGTTTAAGAGCCAACCTCATCAGTGATGTCACAATGGCTTCATTATCCTAGACTTGGCTCACTTTTGCTACATTTTGATTTCTAGAGTGGTGCAGTGGTTAGAGCTCCAGCCTCAGCACCCTGAAATTGTGGGTTCAAACCCCACACTGCTCCTTGTGACCCTGGGCAAGGCACTCAATCCCCCCATTGCCCCAGGTACATTAGATTGTGAACCCATCAGGACAGACAGGGAAAAATACTTCAGTACCTGAAGAAATTCATGTAAACCCGTTCAGAGCTCTCCTGGGACAATGGTATAGAAAATTGAATGAATAAATAAAATAGATTTTAATTAGTGTAGGCAGCTGCTTTGTCTCCCACACTTGGTAACCTGTTATAAATTAACCTCCATATTTGAGGGTGGTTTGGAAAGTTTGGTGCCACAGTCCATTAAATGGTCGACGCCGTCAATGAGTATTTTGCAGTTTGGCAAATCCTGTTTTTCTGACGATACGAAAAGACTGGAAACTCACTGGACAAACCACATAGTCCTCGATGGAGACTACGTTGTTTGACTTGCTTTTTTACCAAACTTTTCAAACCACCCTTGTGTACTGGAGTCTACTCAACTGATATTAAGGTCTGCTACTGCTAGTAGTTATCATTTCTATAGCGCTGGAAGGTGTACACAGCGCTGTATATTTAATGCACAATAGACAGTCCTTGCTCAGAAGAGCTTACAGTCTAATTTGATAGTCAGGGCATCTCAGGGTTGGGACAATTGTGGTAGAGGAAATGATACAGTGGGTCTAGGTATCTGAGAGCAGAGAGTGTGGAGTTAAGAGTTGAAAGCAGTGTCAAAAAAGTGGGCCTTTAGCTGGGATTTGAAGAATGCTAGGGATGGAACATGACGTATTGATTCAGGTAGCCTGTTCCAGGCGTACGGTGCCGCAAGAAAGAAGGGACGGAGTTTGGAGTTGGCAGTGGAAGAGAAGGGTACAGATAAGAGGGGCTTGCATGGAATATTGCTACTCCTTGGGTTTTGGCCAGGTACTAGTGACCTGGATTGGCCACCATGAGAATGGGCCATAATGAACCATTGGTCTGACCTAGTATGACTGTTTTTACGTGAGCCAAGTACAGGACAATCAAGCCATTGTAACATAACTGATGAGGTTGGCTCTGAGGCACTGTGGACTGAGGCATTATGACATTACAATCTCAGCTCTGGAATGTTGCTCTCATTGGGGTTCCGGAATCTTGCTATTCTTTGAGATGCTGGAATGTTGCTACTCTTTGGGTTTTGGCCAGGTACTAGGGACCTGGATCGGCCACTGTGAGAACGGGCTACTGGGCTTGATGGACCATTGGTCTGACTCAATAAGGCTAGTCTTATGTTCTTAATGGAGTTCATGGGCAGGAACATAGGGGGAGATAAGGGAAGAGAGATATTTAGGGGCTCTATCTGAAAAGCAGCTCCACATGGAAAGAATAGCATTCACACTTGTCCATCATATACACATGTAAACAGAGGTTTCAGAAAGCTGCTTTATACACATGGTGGGGATCTCCACCATGTAGAGATGTCAAGGGGATTGGTTTGAGGAACTTGGGTGGGGCAGACGAGAGGGACTTTGCTGGTCTTTATCGTGCACTTGTCACTATGTTACTTTCCTTCCAGTTTATTTTTCTCTCCGTCTTAACAACTTGGTTGGACCTCGTCCTTCTGAGAACATTAAACACAGCTTTGAAACTCAATATATGTTTTGTGATAGCAAATAAATGAGTTGTAACTTGATGTTATCGTCATAATTATACCCAGGCAGAAATCCAGATTCTTCAGCAAACACTGCCAAAAGCAACCTTCAGTTTTTCACTGTATGTAATATTGCATATATTGTCTTCAAACCCTCGACATGTTTGCAAAGAAAGGCTAGGTGTATGTGTGGTTATGAATGCCAGCGATTGTTCTATGTACTGGAGGCCTTCCACTCTAGAATCAATTGAAAACTTCATAACACTTTTTAATGATTTGTAAGAAACTGGCTCAGTGCCCGGATCTAATGATCCGTGTTGGAGATAGTTTGATATTCTTGGCTCAGCACACCAAAGCTTTCAATTTGCTTCGCCACCCCACCTTCACTCCACCAGACGCAGACTAGAAAAGCAATTGATGAAAAGCTATAGCTAGAAAAAGCTAAATACTGTATATCTACAGTACGTCTTTACTGCCAACAAAAAAAAGTCATAATTGCATCATTAGAGAACTTCATCAACTCCACCATAAAATTATCCATTTGTTCTATGACAATGTTTTGCTGCTACTCCTTATGGGCCATTTGGCCTTTATCTGCCATCATGTTACAATGTTTCTATAAATATAAAGCTCTCTGGCCTCACAATGCAGGTGTAAAGAGCCTTAGCCAATAGGAAGAGGAGATGCAAATGTTAAGAGCCTTAGCCAATAGGGAGAGGAGGAGATAGTGGATGCTGTGGATGGGCCATGTGGCCTTTATCTGCCATCATGTTTCTATAATCATAAAGCTCTAGGACCTCACATTGCAGGTGTAAAGAGCCTTAGCCTATAGGAAGAGGAGATGCAAATGTTATGAGCTTAGCCAATAGGGAGAAGAGGAGGATAGTGGTTACTGCGGATCGGCCATTTGACCCTTATCTGACATCATGTTTTATGTTTCTATGTTTCTCCTGTTCTATGTCTCCCTCAAGCTACTTAGTAACATAGAAGATGATGGCAGATAAAGAGCTGAAGGGTCCATCCAGTTTGCCCAAGATAAGCTCTTAAGGTATGATATGAAACTACATAGGCATACTCAATTACTAGTGTTACCATCTAATTACCACTAAATTTGTTTGATCCCATGCCTTCCGTAAAGGATTCCTTTATGTTTATCCTAGATATTTTTGAATTCAGTTACCATTGTTATCTCCACCATCTCCTATTGGAGGGCATTCTAAGCATCTACCACACTCTCCATAAAAAAGCTCTTCCTGAAAACATAGAAACATGATGGCAGATAAAGGCCAAATGGCCCATCCACAGCATCCACTATCTCCTCCTCTCCCTATTGGCTAAGGCTCTTAACATTTGCATCTCCTCTTCCTATTGGCTAAGGCTCTTTACACCTGCATTGTGAGGTCATAGAGCTTTATGGTTATAGAAACATGATGGCAGATAAAGGCCAAATGGCCCATCCACAGCATCCATTATCTCCTCCTCTCCCTATTAGCTAAGGCTCTTAACATTTGCATCTCCTCTTCCTATTGGCTAAGGCTCTTTACACCTGCATTGTGAGGTCATAGAGCTTTATGGTTATAGAAACATGGAGGTGGATAAAGGCCAAATGGCCCATCTGGTCTGCCCATTTGCAGAATCCATCTCCTCCTCTCCCTAAGAGATCTCTCATGCCTTTCCCATGGTTTCTCAAATTCAGACATAGTCTCTGTCTCCACCACCTCTTCCAGAAGACTGTTCCAAGCATCTAACACCCTTTCTGTAAAAAAAAAGTATTTCCTTAGATTACTCCTGAGCCTATCACCTCTTAACGTCCTGACCTTATTCCTTGGTCGGCCCCTCTGCATCTAAATTCATGTCCTTTAGTTCTACTGTACTACCTTCTCTACTCTGGAAAAGGTTTGTTAGTAGATAAGAACATAAGAATTGCCACTGCTGGGTCAGACCAGTGGTCCATCGTGCCCAGCAGTCCGCTCCTGCGGCGGCCCTTAGGTCAAAGACTAGTGCCTTAACTGAGACTAGCCTTACCTGCGTACTTTCCAGTTCAGCAGGAACTTGTCTAACTTTGTCTTGAATCCCTGGAGGGTGTTTTCCCCTATAACAGCCTCTGGAAGAGGTTCCAGTTTTTCACCACCCTCTGGGTGAAGAAGAACTTCCTTACGTTTATACGGAATCTATCCCCTTTTAACTTTAGAGAGTGCCCTCTCGTTCTCCCTACCTTGGAGAGGGTGAACAATCTCTCTTTCTCTACTAAGTCTATTCCCTTCATTATCTTGAATGTTTCGATCATGTCCCCTCTCAGTCTTCTTTTTACAAGGGAGAAGAGGCCCAGTTTTTCTAATCTCTCGCTGTACGGCAACTCCTCCAGCCCCTTAACCATTTTAGTCGCTCTTCTTTGGACCCTTTCGAGTAGTAGCGTGTCCTTCTTCATGTACGGCGACCAGGGCTGGATGCAGTATTCCAAGTGGGGGCATACCATGGCCCGGTACAGCGGCATGATAACCTTCTCCGATCTGTTCGCGATCCCCTTCTTTATCATTCCTAGCATTCTGTATCGTATCGTCCATGTCTCTCTTTTCTTCCAGAGTCTACATCTTCAGATCATCAAGTCTCACCACTTTTCTCTGAACAATTCAAGTCTACTACTACTATTAATTATTTCTAGAGGAGTGCTACCAGATGTATAGGGTCTAATTATTTCTAGAGGAGCGCTACCAGCACTGTATAGGGTCATAAAGGAGACAATCCCTGCTCGAAAGAGCTTATAATCTAAATCTTTTACTGTACATCTTTAGTAAGACATGACCTCCAAAAAGGAGCCCCTAAACTCCTTGCAGAAGCACATATTAATCATCTTTCTTCCCTACAGGATTATATTGGCAAGCCCAGGGTGTTTGGCCTTATACGATCTGGCCCTCATCTCTGAAAGTTAGGGGCCAATATTGAGACTGCGGGAGGGAGGCCTGCTAACTCCAGCAGTCGGCACCGACCGTCAATATTCAGTGCCGATCCATTTCCAGTGACTGGCACTGAATATCCGGTCTCAAGCTGAGCCAGCTATGTCAATTTTAAATGCTGGCCAGCTCAATTATGGCAGCCAAAGATAGGCCTGCCTTTTGTGCAGCCCGATTTGACTGCTTAACCTGTCTGGTCAGTGCTTAAAATTGGCAGTTATTGCTTAATAAAGCTGGTCAACTTTGACCCACGGAAATAGCCATGTAAGCCAGGCCTCCTAGAGGGGGGATTCCTCTGTTCACTGCAGGGAGCTGCTATTGCCTCTGTCTCTTCACTGCTCAAAGTCTGGTACAATTTTCTCTGGAAGTTTCCTAGGGTCTGTGTCATGAAGGCAAGCACACAGGACTAGTATTTTTTCCTATCTAGGATTTTTATAGTTTCCACTTTTGTGTTTCTCTCCACTACAGTCCTGGGAACTAATTGCCAAAGGAACCTCTTCCAACATTTATCATCATATGGGAGGAGGTCCATTTACTACTATTTATTATTTCTAGATCGCTGAAAAGATGTACGCAGCGCTGTATTTTAACATACAATAGGCAGTCCCTGCTCAGAAGAGCTTACAATCTAATTTAGACAGGACATTACAGGGTTGGTGAGATTATGGTAGAGGAATTGATACAGTGGGTACGTTTTACGTGCACTTCTCTTGCCTCAGCCATCTGGAAACCAAGACCCCCCCCAAACTCCTGACACTCCCCCCCCTTTGTGAAAGCTCAGCAACAGCGAGGATGCCCACTCCCTCCTACCTCGATCACCAGGACCCCCCCATGCCCCTGACCTGCCCCATACTTTATTCAAAAGACAGCATGAGGGATGCCCAGTCCCTTCTGTTGGCAGGCCTTCCCCTTCCCAGTTCATCCTGGGATGCACTGGGAGGGGCCTAAGACTCTGATTGGTTCAGATACCTAAGGTGGGCCTGCCAGCAGGAGGGTGTGGACATCCCTCCTGTTGCCTTCTAAATAAGGTACAGGGGGCAGCTCAGAGGGTGTGGGGAGATTCCGGGTGGCCGAGGCAGAAGGGAGTGGGCATCCTCCTGCCGACGATCTTCATGGGGGTCCAGTTGGGAAGGTGGGAATAGGCATCCCTCCTGCCTCCAGATGATTTTTGTGGGGTCAGGAGCCATTGTTGGGAGGGAGCCATCGTCGGGCAGGGGGGTGGGGGGGACCGGCACAACTTTTTTTTTAATGGGAACAGATATTGTTCATGTGTAACAGACGCACATCTATGCTCATTTTTTTAAAAGAAAAGTCTTCCTGCCCCAAAAGCTGAGCAGCAGGAAGCGGTTTCAGTGCTTCCCCTGTCGCTCAGCTGTTCGGGCTTCCCCTGTGTCAGTCGCTTTTCCAATGACTGATCGAATGGGATTATGGTGGACCTCCGCGAAACCCATTTGCATGCGAAATTGCTTTCAACGTCGAGCGCCGTTTTCAAAACGGACAATTTTTCGGCACCACAGCGATCCACAGGATTTTAACGACAATTTTAGAGCATCCGGCCCTGGATTTTGGTGTTATAGATGAGGAACGAATTTAGGTAAGGAGGTGAGAAAATCATTGGAAGGATTGTTACGCGTGCTGATGGCTTCCAGAGCTTGTTAACGACACCACTTGAGGAGCAGTTAACAAGCATGTAGACAGCAACATTTGTTATAAGCCTGGTTAAGCCTTATGAATATTAATTAGTTTGCATGTATTTGCATGTGATATACAGTAGATCATTCATTGGGTACATAGTCAGCTGATTCTACCTGCCATGCCCCGCAAATATGATAAAACAATTTCAGACAGTACAAAACACAGCCCTCAGACTGATCTATTCACTATGCAAATATGACCACATCACACTGGCTACCTATACAAGCGCAAATACTATTCAAATTCTACTGTCTATTATTCAAGGTAATGAATGGCACTGCCCCCACATACCTAAACAATCACCTAAACTGGAACAAAACAACCAGACAAAGGAGAACTCATGCCCCATTTACCCCCCCCCCAATCAAAGGTACACAGCGCAAGAAGATGTATGACAACCTACTTGCAACGCAAGCAGCAAAACTTGATCACCACCTCTCCAACATGCTGACAACGACCGACTTCAAATCATTTTGAAAAGAAATCAAAACCCTGTTATTCGAAAAATTTATCAAGAAATCCTAACACATCTCCATGACTATCCCCACTCTTGTAAATTTCCCTTCAAAGTCTCAACCACTCTTGTAAATTTCCCTTCATAGTCTCAACCATGTAATCAGCACCCTAATTTGTAATTTTCCTGGAAATGTCCAGTTATCTTCTTCTGTAATCCGCCTAGAACTGCAAGGTACTGGCGGAATAGAAGTCACTAATGTAATATAATGTAATTTATTTACAAAAGGTGGTATGGTACAGTTTCCAATGCAATAGTATACAAAAATGCATTTTAAGAACATAAAGAACATAAGAAGTTGCCTCCGCTGAGGCAGACCAGAGGTCCATCTCGCCCAGCGGTCTGCTCCCGCGGCGGCCCATCAGGCCCATTGCCTGAGCAGTGGTCCCTGACTAGCTCTATAACCTATCTCCACTCCTATCCCTATACTTGCCTCTTCTCCTATCCCTATAGCCTACCTCTACACCTATCTATACCCCTCAATCCCTTTGTCTTCTAGGAATCTATCCAAACCTTCTTTGAAGCCCTGTAACGTGCTCCTGCCTATCACAGCCTCCGGAAGCACGTTCCATGTATCCACCACCCTCTGGGTGAAAAAGAACTTCCTGGCGTTTGTTCTAAACCTTTCCCCTTTCAATTTCTCCGAGTGCCCCCTTGTACTTGTGGTTCCCCATAATTTGAAAAATCTGTCCCTGTCTACTTTTTCTATGCCCTTCAGGATCTTGAAGGTTTCTATCATGTCTCCTCTAAGTCTTCGCTTTTCCAGGGAGAAAAGCCCCAGCTTCTTCAGTCTGTCATTATATGAGAGGTCCTCCATACCCTTTATTAGCTTAGTTGCTCTTCTCTGGACTCTCTCAAGTACCGCCATGTCCTTCTTGAGGTACGGCGACCAGTACTGGACACAGTACTCCAGATGCGGCCGCACCATTGCACGATACAGTGGCAGGATGACTTCCCTCGTCCTGGTCGTGATACCCTTCTTAATGATACCCAACATTTTGTTTGCTTTCCTTGAGGCGGCGGCACACTGTGCCGACGCCTTCAGTGTTGCGTCTACCATCACTCCCAGGTCTCTTTCAAGGTTACTGACCCCTAGTAGTGATCCCCCCATTTTGTAAGTGAACATCGGGTTCTTTTTCCCCACATGCATGACCTTGCATTTCCCTATGTTGAAGCTCATTTGCCATTTTTTGGCCCACTCTTCCAGTGTTGTTAGATCCTTTTGGAGATCCTCGCAGTCTTCTGTGGTTTTAACCCTGCAGTATAGTTTGGTGTCATCTGCAAATTTAATGACCTCACATTTTGTTCCTGCCTCTAGGTCGTTTATGTAGATATTGAACAGGAGCGGTCCCAGCACCGACCCCTGCAGAACTCCGCTAGTGACCCATTTCCAGTCTGAGTAATGTCCCTTTACACCAACCCTCTGCTTCCTGTTTGCCAGCCAGTTTTTGATCCATCGGAGGAACAATTTTAACATTGTAATGCAAATAACATGACATGGTATCTTATTAAATAGACTGGAAAATATGAAGTTTTCTCTACATGCTGTCATGGTGCTTTAGTCCCTAATGTTTCCTCTGGAAAAGATTGCTTAAAATTTAAATATTTGACAGCAATTCAAATGAGGTTGCGAGTGGGCTGGAGGATGGCCAAGCTTTGCTCGTTTCCGCCCATATTTTCATACTACGCCGTGAGCACAGACTATCCCTACTCCTCAAGAGCTGCAGACTAGTTGGGTTTTCAGGATATCCACAATCTGGACGACATTCAGCCAGCAGCAGTCAATGTTTTAATGTTCGCTACCAGTTGTATTCCCAGATATTCGATGCTGGGCCATGTGTAGGCAAATAAACGCTGGCAAGTTAGATGCAAAGGGGCTCATAATCGAAAGAGAAAAACATCCAAAAGCCAGCCTAAATCGGCACTTGGACGATCATAAACGAAAGACATCCAAGTGCCGATAATCAAACCGGGTTTTGGACGTATTTCTAAACGACCTAGGCCTTCTTAGTGCCGCTCAACGTCCAAAGCTAAACGGGGTGTTTCGGAAGGCATGTCGAGGGCGGGAGTTGGGCGGGACGTGGGCCGGCTTAGACTTAGTCGTACAGCATGTATGACCGAAAGTTATACAGCCTTGGATAGACCAAATATAAGAATTGCCATCTCCGGATCGCAGGTCCATCAAGTCCGGCGATCCGTGCACGCGGAGGCCCCGCCAGGTGTACCCTGGCATAGTTTTAGTCCCCATATCACTCTAAGCTTCTCATAAGGAGATGTACATCTAGTTTACCCTTACCCGTATCACCTAAAGTCACCAGATAAGCACTGCAAACACATAATACAGACCCCCACACACTACCCCAGTGATCACCGACCACCCCCAACCCCATAAAAATCGTAATCACACCTTTAAAATTCAGCCTCCAGACCATCATCACTTGGCAGCCTGGCATAGGAAAGCCTAGTTGTCCAGCACAGAAGCAGCTTAAGCCATCTTGGGGGTGGGTTAGGGACCCATAGAGAGGAAGACCCATGCCCATAAGCCCCTGTAATCACTGCATTGATACTGAAACATGTGCACTCCCCTAGACACCCCCAAAACCCTTTTTTACTGGCATATAAGTGGCTCTTGCAGCCATAAGGGCTATTGGGGTGGTAGATAAGTGGGTTTAGGGGATTCTGGAGGTGGTTTGGGGGGCTCACCATGACCTATAAGGGAGCTGTAGTGAGGAGAAGACATGGCACCCTTTTTGTGAAGTTCACAGCAGTGCCCTGTAAGGTACCCCACTATTTAGGTGCCATGTCTGGGTGTTCAGACCCCTCCCACGTCCAACAGAGCTTAGGACGTTTAGACGATTTTGGAAACAAAAAAAATTTTGGGCGTATTTTTCGAAAATGTGTCCTAGGCTGTTTTTTTATTTTGGACGACTTGCGACTTAGATGAAAACGGACTTAGACGTTCCTTTCGATTATGCCCCTCAAAGCATTTATAAAGAAAGCGAAAAGGGAATATGAAACTTGCCACAGGCAAAAAACCTCACAGTAGCATCTTTTTCAGGTACATCAGAAGCAGAAAGCCTGTGAGGGAATCCATAGGACGATTAGATCATGAAGGGCCAAAAAAGGGGCACTGAGGGCAGGGCAGGATTAATTCGTCGAGGGCCCCTGGGCACACAAGTACACTGGACCCCCTGCCCCGCCACACGCCACCATGCGCCCAGGCGGAAATAGGAAGCTGCGTCAGAGGGAAGCTTTGGGCAAGCAGCACTGCTTGCACAATTACAGTTCCTGTTGTCTTTCTTACCCATGTTGCTTGCTTCTCTTACTTTCCGTCAATGGGAGGGAGGGGGGGGCTGCGTTGCCGATCAGGGTGGGGCCTGCGTTGCCAATCGGGGGGCCTGCGTTGCCGAACGATGCTGGAGGGGCCCATCGCCGTTTGGAAAAAATACTGTTGATGCCCTCCTTCATCGGGCCCCCGACCATTTCGGGCCCTAGGCACGTGCCTTCTTGTCCTATTGGTTAATCCTGCCCTGACTGAGGGAGGACAAGGCCATAGCGGAGAGACTGGGGCAGGGACAGTGAAAAACCTTGTGGGGACGGGACAGGAAAATTGAGCTTCTGCGGGGACAGGGAAAAATTTATCCCGTGTCATTTTCTACACTACACCTTAAGATGGGGTTGCCAGATTTTACAATTGGAAAATCCGGACCCCCCCCTAGATCCGCCTCAGGCCCACCCAGTTCCATCCATCCCCACCCTAATCCTGCCTCCAGTCCTGCCTTAGCCCCACCCGCCTGCTCATGTCCTAAATCATGTCGGGCAGGGAGGAAATCCGCGCACGCGTAGATGTCACACGATGATGTCACACGCACGTGCGCATGACATCATCGCATGACATCCACGCGAGTGTGGACTTCCTCCCTGCCCGATGCGATTTTGAGGAAGCTTTTCAAAACCAGGACATGTCCGCAAAGAAGGACTTGTCCGGGGTAATCTGGACGTCTGGTAGCCTTCCCTCAAGAACTTGATTGTTGCTCTACTTGCACTGCCCATAACATCTGAAGCTTCCAAACAGGCAAGTATATACTATTTCAGTCACAACTATGGGTGGGAGGGGCTCAGTGACCAATGGAGGGGAGGGGTCATGCCTTCATCTCTCTAGTGGTCACCTGGTCATTCTGATTACTTTTTGGCCACTTTGTTGTCCACATTGTGCTCTGAACATTTTCCTAAAAGTTTGATTACTGCAGAAAAAAAGTCCAAATCATGAGCTTACCCTAGTCCTTCCCAAGTCACACCTCCAATATAACTCCTAAGCACTATAGAAATCCATCAACAAAATGCATTTTAAATAAATGCTGGCATTGTCATCTTGAAGCAGGAACTTTAGATCATTTGTTATTCTATTGGCCACATATATTAGAATTTTGGAATGTTCTTCCATGAATAAAAATTTAAGACATTAAGGGGGGGAGGGGGAGGGAATTTTTGATTAGTATTGATACAAATTATTTTCATAAATGAATAGGGGTGTGTGTGGGGGGGGGTAATATTATATAATAAAAAGATCAATTATAAGATCTCAAGTATATATAAATGTTCAATTGTTAAATGTCATTATTGTACTTGATTTAAGATTTGAAATGAATAAAGATTTTATAAAAAAAAAAAAAAAAAAAGCATTTAAAAAATAAAGTGAATTGAAAGATTTTATGAGATAAACATCCATCTGCCTCTTTATGTCACCCTTTGGACATTTTCCTTTTTTTGAAAATATACCTCGTAGTGTATCTAGATTTTCATAAAGCTTTCAACAAATGCCCTCATGAGAGGCTTCTGAGAAAATTAGAGTCATTTATTTATTAAATTAATTATTCTTTCCCATTCTCCCCAATTAGCTCAGAATGGGTTACAGGTTAACATACATAATATACAGTTAACGGGTTACAATACGACAATACGATGAAACCTTCTGCCCAATGTGCGGCGATAGCCAAAAAAGCATACAGGATGGTTAACAAGACAAAGAATGTCGTAATGCCCCTGAATCGCTCCATGGTGCGACCTCATTTGGAGTATTACGTTCAATTCTCGTCTCCTTATCTTGAGAAAGATAAAGTGGCGCTAGAAAAGGTTCAAAGAAGAGCGACCAAGATGGTAAAGGGGATGGGACTCCTCTCATGTGAGGAAAGACTAAAAGGGTTAGGTTTCTTCAGCTTGGAAGAGAGATGGCTGAGGGGAGATAGGATTGAAGTCTACAAAATCCTGAGTGGAGTAGAACGGGTACAAGTGGATCGATTTTTTTTACTCCATCAAAAATTACAAAGACTAGGGGGACACTCAATGAAGTTACAGGGAAATACTTTTAAAACCAATAGGAAGAACATTTTTTTTACTCAGAGAATAGTTAAGCTTTAAAACGTGTTGCCAGAGGATGTGATAAGAGCGAATAATGTAGCTGGTTTTAAGAAAAGCTTGGACAAGTTCCTGGAGGAAAAGTCCATAGTTTGTTATTGAGAAAGACACAGGGGAAGCCACTGCTTGCACTGGATTGATAGCATGGAATATTGCAACACGTTGGGTTTAGCCAGGTACTAGACTTGGATTGGCCACAGTGAGAACGGGCTATGGGCTTGATGTACCATTGGTCTGACCCAGTAAGTCTATTCTTATGTTCTTATAATTACAGTGTAAGATTTTTCGATGCTAGTTTTTATCCTGTGACAAGTACTGAGGATCTAGTACCAATATACGTTTCTTTGTAATCCACTGGCCGTAGACGGGGGCGTTAGGTGAAGAGGTTTGTTTTTATTGCTTTCTTAAAGTTCAGGAGTCCTTCAAGAGATCTGATCTGTGGGAGCAGTTAATTCCAGTGGCTTGGTATGAAGTGGGAGAAGGAACGTCGTTTGGCTGTTTGCAGTTGAAGGGCAAATTTCCATGCAAATTTCCAGCTGATCTCCTACCCCTCTACTAATATCTCCCCAATGACCCTATCAAGTAACCAACCCTAAACTACTTCTTCCCTACTAGTAATCCTCAATTCTCCTCCCTTCCTCAATTTTTCCCCTTTGCATCTACTATTTAACGTCCCCTAAACTGCAATTTCCCCTGCATCTACTATGTAAGCGTCCCCTAAATTGTAACTTCCTGGAAATGTCCAGCTGTTTTATTCTGTAATCCGCTTAGAACTGCAAGGTACAGGCTGAATAGAAGTCACTAATGTAATGTAATGTAATGTAAGGGTACAATCAGGGGGCGTTTTGAAGCGTATTTCATCCTGGCAGCGGAGGGAACTGTTTGGCACCTATGGATGAGGAAGCTTGGCTGTCATGTAACCTGATGCCATGTTGTGGATCTGGCATTGGATCCAGCTTTCTAGCCAGATTGTCATATCTGAGAGAGCCAGGCCACTGCTGCAAGTGCCGGGCCATCGAAGGGAGATGTCGGGAACCACCAAGAACAAGATGCATTGGGCCATGGCCGAGCAGCAAGACAGGAGGCATGAGTGGAAGGCCTGCGGTGAGTTGTGAGCTGCGGCAGGGCTCCATCATTGGAGAAGGCTGGGAGAAATGCAGCACATGGCTGATGACATCATCACGCATTCATGTTGATAACGTCATAGAGTCACGCCTACACGGAAGTCACTGGGAGTCTGCTGGGCCTAGTTGAACCAAAAGTAAAGTTTATTTTTATCTGAAGGAGAGTGGCAGGAACGCGGAAGGGTCTAGTGAGAGTGGGGAAGCTCCAGAGGATCGTCGGGCTCAGAATTTTTTTAAATTTTAAACAGGCTCATTTGCATAAGAAGTATCGGAAGTGGAGAAGAGACCCAGAGAAGAGCCGGGAAGTGTTGGTGTCACCATGGAAACAGGCTCATGGGCAGAACTTTGCAGCAAGCGTGTGAAGATCCCAGACTCAAAACAACCTTGTGAAAATATGAAAATTGGAAGACGAAAAGAAATCCCTCCAAGGTAGGAGGGAACATGTTATTTCAACTTAATTAAAGCTGCAGTTAATTTTTGGATGTGTAGTTATTTAGACTAGAGAATGACACAATGGCTGTTACCCTTGGGTAGCTTCAGGTAACCCGCCAAAACAGTGAGAGGTAAAAAACGGTTGCTGCAGATCTGGGGACAAGGCCATTCACTGCCCCATGGAGCGTATTGACCTTAGATATGAGTGTGTGAAGCTCAGGGTTTTTTTCCAGACTTTATACTTCGCTAATCCAGCGTTTAGATAAGGTTCTTTAATTAGTCTGGCAGAGAAGTGGGTGCGTGCTGGCTTAAACTGTTTGATATCTAAAGTTATTACTTATATATTGGGCTTATTATTACAGTAATTTTCTCTGCAAGCACTAAATCATTGCTGTCAGTGAGATGACTGCAGCTCTCTCAGGACTACAAGTGCTTTTAACAACCCTTAATATTTGCTTAAGTTATTACATTGCCAGGCTGAGCTGTAATTCGATTAAAGTTCTGTTTGTCCATTTTTAGTTTTGAAACTGAGTGCCGTGGCTTTTATTTGATTATTCAGAAAACTGTAGGGGAGGGTTCACAGTTGAAGACAACCTGAATTACGTATCTGTTTGTTTTTTGTAGTTAGGAAAAAAATAATGATTAATTAAAAGCATTGATAGGAAATAGGGTTTTGCTTTATTGAGTTGATTAAAGCTAGGTAAGTAGATAACTGATCAGGACCCCAGACTACAGAAAAGAAATAAAAACCCTGCTATTCAAGAAATCCTTAAAGACAAACTAACACAACAAGAATCATCTCAATCACCAATAGCAACCCGCTCCACTCCTTAACTCCTTATATATTCCTAAATGTCCAAATAAGAACATAAGAACATAAGAAATGCCTTCACCGAATCAGACCTTTGGTCCATCTAGTCCGGTGACCCACAAACGCGGAGGCCAATCTAGGTGTTCCCTGATGAAGACCTTATTTTCCCGTATCCCTCAATGTGATTTGCAAGGAGGTGTGCATTGTGACCAGCCAGGTATTCTCCCTGCCAAGGTCCCAGTTAGGGCAGGGGAAAAAGTAAAAATGAAATCCCGGGGTGGAATCAGGAAGGGGCATATGGTTCCTGAGAGTGATAATTCATCCTGTGACCACCAGAGGGAGCCTGAATTGACTGAGGAGGAGTTGGGTGATATTTACCCAACCAGCCACCGGGGGAGCCCAAGAGGCCCCTGGAACACTGCTGACTCACCTAGAGTAGGGCGGTGCCCCAGAGTATTTAAACCTGCAGTTGAGAGCAGACAAGGAGGTCAGCTAGGGAGAAGGTTTAAACCTTTTCTCCCTAGGGAATCTCCGGGGCCAAGCAGGAGCAACCAGCCTACTCCCATGGAACTACTAGAGGCTGGACAAGCGGAGGAGCTGTTATGTCCAGAAGAACAACCCATGGATTGTGAAGCAAGTCTTGCTGAATGTACTCCTGACTTTCCTGAGGCCATGCAGGTGGACTGGGCCTCAACCTGTGAACAGTGAGTGGTGATTTTTGCTCAGGACTGTTTGGGCACTATTTTTGTTGTGCAAGCTAGGAGGGTGATTTGTAGGGAGAGGTTTTGCTAACACCCTGGGAGGGAATTTTTGAAAACCTGACACTTTCCTGTCCTGGCAGTGAATTGAACTGGCCAGAGGCTTTAATGAACTTTGGGCACTAGAGCTATGGAACAAGTGCCATGAACTGAATTTGTGGGGGTTTTTTTTTTTTTTTTTTTTTTTTGGAAACTGCCTGCTTGGGAGCAGTCAGTACTAACTCTGTGGAGAGCTGAATCCTCAGGTACAGCTGGGACTAAGCTAATGCTGAGAGCAAGCCAAGAACTTTATTTTGTGCTATTTTATTTTGCTTGCTTCTTTTGGGTATTTTTGTGTTGCTGTTGTCTGGGAGCATTCTGACAATATTGCCAACTGTAGTAAAGAACTGCTTACCTTTATGAAGGAGTGAATAAAATGGTATTTCTTTCCTTTGAACTATAATTGTGGTAATTTTGTTTTGTTGATTCCTTTTTGGAATCCAGTCCTGCAGGGTGACTCCATTCCGGGTCACACGACGGTGTTCTATTTTGGTGTAACCACTGGGAGTACTATTGAGCCCCGTCCTGGGCTTCAGTGGGCTACAGCATCCAACTTGCACTTGAATCCCATAATGGAGGTTTCCGTCACCACCTCCTCCGGGAGAGCATTCCAAGCCTCCACCACTTGCTGTGTAATCCGCCTTGAACCGCAAGGTAATGTGGAATAGAAATCACTAATGTAATGTAATAACACCATCTGTATCTGCAATCAAGGGCACACTTGGTACCCAACGCAAGAAAGGAGAAGAGCGAAAAGGGTGTCAAGAAAGTCTGCTGAGTAGAAGTTCAGTCGCTGATTAGAAAAGTCCAGTTATTATCTTGAAGCTCCAAACATTAGTCCTAAGTCTGCCACCCCACAACCTCAGTTCATGTCCTCTAGTTCTGCTATCTCTGGAAAAGATTTGTTTCTATATGAATACCTTTAAAGTATCTAAATGTCTGTATCATATCCCCCCTGTCGTCCTCGCCTCTAGAGTAGACATATTCAAGTCTTCTAATCTCTTCTTGTACATTTTATCACGCAAGCCATATACTATTTTTGTTGTATTTCTCTGGACCAATTCAAGTAATTTTACATCCTTAGCTAGATGTGGCCTCCATAACTGAACACAATACTCCAGATTGGGGCCTCACCAACAACTTGTATAGGGGCATCAACACCTCCTTTCTTCTGCTGGTTATGCCTCTTTCCATATAGCCCAGTATCCTAATCCTTGTCACACTGTTTTGTCATCTTCACATCCTCAGACACTATCACCCCCAAGGTCCTTCTTTCCACCTCTCAGCACAAACAGTCCCCTCAAGTGCATCACTTTGCATTTCTTTGCCAAATGTTAGACCATTCTTCTAACTTTTACAGATCCTTTTTCATGTTTTCTAATCCCTCTAAGGCAGGGGTGCCCAACGCGTCGATCGCGATCGACCAGTAGCTCAGGAAGGCAACTCGAGTCGATCGCACTCGTGTTGCCGTCCTGATCTACGGGCCGATCAGCCTTCCTCTCCAGTGTTCTCCCTAGGGCCTTTTAGCTGGGCGGTCCGCCCAGCTGTCATCTGCCGCTGCTGAACATTTAAAAAAAACCGGCTTGGAGATTTCAGCCTCCAGCGAACTTATGCTCCGGGCTCTAACGTGTGCGTGCAGGCTTCTCTTCTCTTCCCTCCGAAACCGGAAGTTATGTCCGGGGAGGGGGGGGGGAGAAGGGAAGCCTGCACGCACATGTTGAGAGCCCTGAAGCAAGCGTTCGCTACGGGCTAATGCGGGAGACAGGTTAGTGAAGCATTTGTTCTTCTTCCTGCCGGGTCTTGCCTACTTTCTGTTTCCGCGAAGGCAGGACCCGGCAGCATTTCCCCCAATAGGTTGATCACGATCTTGGGCTGATCAGCCTTCCTCTTCCCGACGGCAGAATTGACGTCGGGGAGAGGAATGCTGGTTGGCCGAAGCAGGGAGAGCTTGGGGCCTGTTATTGGTGGCGTTTGGGTCCTGGTCCCCGATGGTAATGGCAGTGGCAGTGGCTTGGGGGAGGGCAGGGAGAAAGAAAGAAAAAGGGCAGGCAGGGAGACAGAAGGAAAGAAGAGAAACAGAAAAAAATGAAAGGGAGGCAGAGAGAAAGAAAGGGCAGGGAAGAGGAAGGAAAAGTTGGGGGAAGGAATGAGGTCTGGAGGAGAGGAAGCATACAGGCTAAAAGAAGGGAAGAAAGATTGTATGCACAGTCAGAAGAAGAAAGTGCAACCAGAGACTCATGAAATCACCAGACAAGGTAGGGAAAATGATTTTATTTTAAATTTAGTGATCAAAATGTGTCTGAATTTATATCTGCTGTCTATATTTTACACTAAGGTCCCCTTTTACTAAACCGCAATAGAGGTTTTTAGCACAGGGAGCCTATGAGTGTCGAGAGCAGCGCTGGGCATTCAGCGCAGCTCCCTGCGCTTAAAAACTGCTATCGTGGTTTAGTAAAAAGGAAGGGGGTATATTTGTCTATTTTTGTATGGTTGTTACTGAGGTGATAGTGCTTAGAGTCATCTGCTTTGACCTCTTTGAAAAACCCTGGAATAGGAATGATGATTAACATTTTCTATGCATACAGTGTGCTTTGTGTTTTTTTTAAATTTTATTGTTGGTAGATCATTTTGACTTGGTCATTTAAAAAGTAGCTCACAAGCCCAAAAAGTGTGGGCACCCCTGCTCTAAGGTGTCCGCTCTGTTACAAATCTTGGTATCATCCGCAAAATGGCAAACCTTACCTTCTAACCCTTCATCAATGTCACTCACAAATGTATTGAATAGAATCTGTCCCAACATCGATCCTTCTGGCACTCTTTCATCCAAGTGAATTCCGTTAGCCACTATCTTCTAGTTTCTAATCCAGTTCACCACTTTGGATCCTAACTTCAGCTGATGAAGCTTGTTCATGAGCCTCCTATGAGAAACCATGTCAAAGGTTTTGCTGAAATCTAAGTAAATTATATCTAGAACCCTTCCTCGATCTAATTGGAAAACAAAGATGAAAATGTTATAATGCCCTTGTATCACTCTATGGTACGTCCACACCTTGAATACTGTGTGCAGTTCTGATCGCCATATCTCAAAAAAGATATTCGGAATTAGAAAAGGTAGAGAGAACAGCGACAAAAATGATAAAAGGGACGGGTCGACTTCCCTTTGAGGAGAGGCTAAAGCGGCTAGGGCTCTTCAACTTGGAGAAGAGATGGCTTAGGGGTGATAAGATAGAGGTCTATAAAATAATGAGTGGAGTGGAAAGGGTAGATGTGAATCGCTTGTTCACGCTTTCCAAAAATATTAAGGGGACATGCGATGAAGCTACTAAGTAGTAGATTTATAAACAAACCGGAGAAAATATTTCTTCATGCAACGTGTAATTAAACACTGGAATTTGTTGCCAGAGAATGTGGTGAAATCAGTTAGCTTAGCAGGGTTTTAAAAAGGTTTGGATAATTTCCTAAAAGAGAAACCCATAGGCCATTATTGAGATGGCTCGAGGAAATCCACTGCTTATTCCTAGGATAAGCAGCATAAAATCTGTTTTGCTACATGGGATCTAGGTCAGTACTTGGGACCTGGGTGGCCACAAGGCTTGATGGACCTGCAGTCTGTTCCATTATGGCAATTCTTATGTACCCAGTCAAAGAATTCAATTGGATTCGTTTAGCACGATTTACCTTTAGTAAAGCCATGTTGTCTCAGATCTTGTAACCCATTTCATTCTAGGAATTTTACTATCCTCTTCTTCAGCAACACTTCCATTATTGTTCCAATAACTGAAATGAGACTTATAGGTCTGTAGTTTCTTGCTTTATCTCTGAGGTCACTTTTGTAAAGAGGAACCACATCCACTCTTCTCCAATCCCACAGAATCACTCCCGTCTCCAGGGATTTATTGTACAAATCTTGACGTGGAGGCGCCAGAACCTCTCTGAGCTTCCTCAATATCCTTGGAGGGATGCCGTCTGGTCCCAGGGCTTTGTCCTCCTTCAGTTTTTCAAGTTGTTCGTAAACACTTTCTTCCATGAATGGCGTGGTATCCACATCATTCTCACATGTAAGTTTGCCAGCCATTTGCAGTCCTTCTCCAGGATTTTCTTCCATGAACACAGAAGCATTTGTATAGCATGTTTGCTTTTTCCTCATCACTCTCCACATAGCTTCTTTCAGTCTCACAATTCTATTTTTCATCTTCCTTCTTTCACTAATGTACCTGAAATCATTTTCTCTTCCTTTTCTATATTTCTACCCATTTGCTTTTCTGCCTGTGCTTTCACCAGACGCATCTCGCTTGGCTTCTTTCATTTTCATCCGGCATTCATTTTTCTGCTCCTCTTCTTGAGTATTTTTAGATTTCACAAACGCCAACACTTTTGCCTTTATTTTTTAGCACATACTTTCACACCCAAGTCCTGCTCCTCTTTCATGCACAAAAGTTCTTCACCCCCTAAACTGCACCATTCCCTCTGGTTTTTGCAGCCCAAATGCATAACCTTGCTTATCTTAGCATTACATTTTAGCTCAAATTTCAGATCATTCATCAAGCTTCACTAGGTCTTTCCTAATGTTATCCACACCATCGGGGGTGTCTGTGGAGAAAGTGTGGTGCAGCGATTAAAGCTACAGCCTCAGCACCCTCAGGTTATGGGTTCAAACCCAAGCTGCTTCTTGTGACCCTGGGCAAGTCATTTAATCCCCCCATTGCTCCAGGTACATTAGATAGATTATGGGACAGCCACCGAAAAATGCTATAGTACCTGAATAAATTCATGTAAACCATTCTGAGCTCCCCTGGGAGAACAGTAGAGAGAAATAAATATTCTATTGCAGATTTCAGCGTCGTCCACAAAGAGACAAATCTTACCTGACAGCCCTTCAGCATTACCAGGTACAAAAATGTTAAAAAGAAGGTCAAGTGCTTTTGTTTGCATCGAAGGGTGTGATTTATGCTTATAACAGCACTCATGAATAAGTGAGAGTCACAGCTATGTATACACCCCCTGGCAAAAATCACTTAGAAATTTAGGTATTTCCATGTGCTTTTGTGCACATATACAGTATGCATAAAAGCAATTTATTCTAAACTGTTACTCAGGAAATAGGCAAGTAACTGTTACCACCTATGTAGCAGAATTACTGCCAGTGAGTGCAGGGCATACGGACATATCTCAGACATAATCAGTTGACAACCCAACTGGCTTGTGACGCTTGAATTTCAATGTTGCCTGCCCCTAATTTGCATATCGCTAATGTCAACAAAGGGATTAGGAGCCTCATGCAGGGGGAGGGGGGAAACCGCCCTGAGCATCTTCTTGGTGGGGGTGCTGGCACCTCTCTGCCCCACCTTGCCGTGCTCACACCCTCCCTTCCCTCACCCGCAATACCTCTTTAAATCTTCACCAGCACGGGCAACTTCTCCGGCCTACTGCTCATGCTGGCCTGGCTTTCCTCTGAAATCACTTCCTAGTCATGGAAAACAATTAAATTTATTGATAAATTAACAGATATTCCGATAATGAATTCTACTTTTCAGTCCTTATGGTTGAACTCCAAGATTCAAATAGGCGGTGCTGGGATTGCTTCGAAAAATTGGATGCAGGCAGGCATTCGTACATAGGATGACATCGTATCTAATGGAAAACTGCTTGATTTTTCACGACTTCAACAAGTATTTGTTGAAGTCGTGAAAATCAGGTCAGACAGGTCGTGACCTGTTTGGGCCGCCGCAGGAGCAGACTGCCGGGCAGGATGGACCTATGGTCTGACCCGGCGGAGGCACTGCTTATGTTCTTATGTTCTTATTTGGTCTCTTAAAGTCTCAAAATTACAGGTGGTTGCAGTTGAAGCAGGCCATTCGGAGTGGGTTCCCTGAATGGAATAACTTAAAAACTTATTATAGCTTGCAGTTCCTATGCTACCAGACAGATTTGTTAGGACATCAGGCCGCCAGGTGGTATAAATTAATTTCAGGACCAAAGAATAGTCTGAGAGATATTTGGAGCATTGAGATTAAGCAGTATATTTCTCCATCTCGATGGCCACGAATTTGGACTTGGAGATTACGATGTACAGCGTCAGCATCTATGAGACAAACTTGGTTATTCTTATTACGTAGGATTTTTTGGACCCCAGTTTGTTTGAATAAGGTAGATAGTTCTAAGTCTACTAGATGCTGGCATTGTCATATTGATATAGGGGCCTTGGATCATCCAATGATACTTCATTTCTGGAAGTCAATTTGGGGACAAATAAATATTATTCTTGAGACATCAATCCTGTTAACCTACGAAGCCATAATTTGTGGTACAATGTTGCATATTAAGCCTTCTTTAGCTAGATATAAAAGCCGGCTCTTCTTGATTATGACCGGAATAGCCATCCAGATGATTAAAAGGAGCTGGAAGAGTTACGACAGACTGAATTACACATTTTGGTGGGCAAATATTTGTTCCATGTATAAATATGAGAAAATGAATGCGGAGTGATTAGGGTCTAGTATGGTATTCAATAAGGTGTGAAGCCCATTGACTGCATATGTTGAATTGCAATGAATGCCAGGTATCTCCCTCTTTACAGATTCCTTACACATTCAGGGGGGGGAGGGGGAGGTATTTGGGTTTGCTAAAGGTATTTATCTATAATATTGCAATAATATATGCATATGCAGTGTAATAGTTATGTGAGGAAGGGAGGGAGAAAAGGATTGGTAATGGATTAATTTTGTGTATTTTAAGTGCGTTATGTATAATGCTCATGTATAATATAGTTGTACTGCACTGTCAAAATTTGAAAATCAATAAAGAATTAAACAAAAAAAAGAAGAAAGTTATGTTATAAATATATTTGCTTGAAGCAACAAATATCTTTCGGCTGTCAATGTTGTTAACGCTGGAAAAAAAAAAAAAAAAGAGGAAACGACAAAAGGAGCAGCTCAAAAGACTCAAAGTTTTATTAAGAGTCAGTAAGAAGGTGAATCCAAGAATATATATCTAGACTTCAAAATCTATATATACTAGTGTTTAAGCCCGTTACATTAACGGGTGCTAGAATATATGGCTGTCTGTCTTTCTTTCTTTATGTCTCTCTCCCTGCTCCTGTTTCTTTCTTCCTTTCTTTCTGTCTTTCTCCCTCCTGCAATTTTTTTCTCTCTCTCCCTGGCACCCTTTGCCTGTCTGTCTTTATTTCTGTGTCTCTCTGGTCCCCTGTCTGTCTTTATTTCTGTCTGTCTCTCTCCCTGGCACCCTTTGCCTGTCTGTCTTTATTTCTGTGTCTCTCTGGTCCCCTGTCTGTCTTTATTTCTGTCTGTCTCTCTCCCTGGCACCCTTTGCCTGTCTGTCTTTATTTCTGTGTCTCTCTGGTCCCCTGTCTGTCTTTATTTCTGTCTGTCTCTCTCCCTAGCCTCCTTTGTCTGTCTGTATTTCTTTCTGTGTCTCACCCCCCCCCCCCACTTTCCTTTGCAGAAGCAGCAGTGCTATTTCCCTTCCCCTCCAGATCCCTGTGAAGTAGTAGCAGCATTTCCCCCCACCCACCCCCAATTCCCTTCTCTCCCCCCCCCCCACTTTCCTTTGCAGAAGCAGCAGCGGTATTTCTCTTTCCCTCCAGGTCCTTGCTGAAGCAGTAGCAGCATTTTCGCCCACCCCCCATTCCCTTCTCTCCCCCCCACTTTATTTTGCAGAAGCAGCTGTGATATTTCCCTTCCCCTCCAGATCTCTGAGAAGTAGTAGCAGCATTTCCCCCCACCCACCCCCCATTCCCTTCTCTCCCCCCCCACTTTCCTTTGCAGAAGCAGCAGTGCTATTTCCCTTCCCCTCCAGATCCCTGTGAAGTAGTAGCAGCATTTCCCCCCACCCACCCCCCCATTACCTTCTCTCCCCCCCCCCCCACTTTCCTTTGCAGAAGCAGCAGCGGTATTTCTCTTTCCCTCCAGGTCCTTGCTGAAGCAGTAGCAGCATTTTCCCCCCCCCCCCATTCCCTTCTCTCCCCCCCCCCCCACTTTATTTTGCAGAAGCAGCTGTGATATTTCCCTTCCCCTCCAGATCCCTGTGAAGTAGTAGCAGCATTTTCCCCCTCCCACCCCCCATTCACTTCTCTCCCCTACCACCACTTTCCTTTGCAGAAGCAGCAGCGGTTTTCCCTTCCCCTCCAGGTCCCTGCTGAGTAGTAGAAACATTTTCCCCCACCCCCCATTCCCTTCTTACCTTGAGCTGCCCTGCTCCGTTCGGCCCCTCCCCCTTCCCTTCCCGTGTGCTGGCCTGCTGCGGCTGAAGGTTTTTTTCGGCGACTCCTCCTGTTAAAACTCCCCCCCCCTCCCGCAACCGCTCCTGTTCAAAGCGGCCTGCTGAGGTTCGCGGCCGCTGTAACGAACCTCGCAGGCCGCTCTCCAACTCGGTAGCATGTTCCCTCTGACGCGATTGCGTCAGAGGGAACGTGCTACCATGTGGAGAGCGGCCTGCGAGGTTCGTTACAGCGGCCGCGAACCTCAGCAGGCCGCTTTGAACAGGAGCGGTAGCGGCTGTTGCAGGAGGATTGGGGGGGGGGAATTCGTGAGCGGCGGCAGGACCATGAGGCGGGATTGAGTTTTTCGGCTTCCCCTATCTGGGGAAACCGCCGTGCCGAACTGAGCTGCGCGTGGGGCCGTAGTAAGCGCGGGGCATGCTGCAGTCTTGGCGGCCACGGACATATGGATCATGGAAGCACGCTGATAAGACTGCGCATGCGCCGCCTACGGTTTTATTATATAGATAAAATCGGATGTATGTATGTATGTGCCGCGATCACGCAAAAACGGCTTGCCCGATTTGAACGAAACTTGGTATGCAGATCCCTCACTACCTGGGGTGATATGTTCTGGGGGTATCGTGGCCAACCTGCACACCTGGGCGGAGCTACAAACAGAAAACCAGATTTCACCCATTCATGTCAATGAAAAAAATGTAAAAACTGCCTCCGCAAAACCGGCTTGCCCGATTTGAACGAAACTTGGTATGCGGATCCCTCACTACCCGGGATGATATGTTCTGGGGGTCTCACGGCCCACCTGTACATGTGGGCGGAGCTACAAACATAAAATCAGATTTCACCCATTCATGTCAATGGAAAAAATGTAAAACAGCTGCAAACGCAAAAACGGCTTGCCCGATTTGAACGAAACTTGGTATGCAGATCCCTCACTACCTGGGGTGATATGTTCTGGGGGTATCGCGGCCCACCTGCACACCTGGGTGAAGCTACAAACAGAAAATCATATTTCACCCATTCATGTCAATGGAAAAAATGTAAAGAGCTGCCAACGCAAAAACGGCTTGCCCGATTTGAACGAAACTTGGTATGCCGATCCCTCACTACCTGGGGTGATATGTTCTAGGGGTCTCACGGCCCACCTGCACATGTGGGCGGAGCTACAAACATAAAATCAGATTTCACCCATTCATGTCAATGGAAAAAATGTAAAACAGCTGCCAACGCAAAAACGGCTTGCCCGATTTGAACGAAACTTGGTATGCAGATCTCTCACTACCTGGGGTGATATGTTCTGGGGGTATCGTGGCCAACCTGCACACCTGGGCGGAGCTACAAACAGAAAATCAGATTTCACCCATTCATGTCAATGAAAAAAATGTAAAAACTGCCTCCGCAAAACCGGCTTGCCCGATTTGAACGAA
Organism: Geotrypetes seraphini; assembly: GCF_902459505.1. Lineage (NCBI taxonomy): Eukaryota > Metazoa > Chordata > Amphibia > Gymnophiona > Dermophiidae > Geotrypetes > Geotrypetes seraphini. The sequence continues at coordinate 133,440,524 of NC_047084.1, forward strand.
ACTTGGTATGCGGATCCCTCACTACCCGGGATGATATGTTCTGGGGGTCTCGCGGCCCACCTGCACACGTGGGCGGAGCTACAAACAGATAATCGGATTTCACCCATTCATGTCAATGGAAAAAATGTAAAGAGCTGCCAACGCAAAAACGGCTTGCCCGATTTGAACGAAACTTGGTATGCCGATCCCTCACTACCTGGGGTGATATGTTCTGGGGGTCTCACGGCCCACCTGCACATGTGGGCGGAGCTACAAACATAAAATCAGATTTCACCCATTCATGTCAATGGAAAAAATGTAAAACAGCTGCCAACGCAAAAACGGCTTGCCCGATTTGAACGAAACTTGGTATGCAGATCCCTCACTACCTGGGGTGATATGTTCTGGGGGTATCGCGGCCAACCTGCACACCTGGGCGGAGCTACAAACAGAAAATCAGATTTTACCCATTCATGTCAATGGAAAAAATGTAAAAACTGCCTCCGCAAAACCGGCTTGCCCGATTTGAACGAAACTTGGCTGGGCTGGGCGGTGCGGTGCATGCGCATGCTCAAAGCCTAGTACAGCCCGGCACAGGAAGAAGGAGGATCTCTCTCGCACCACTGAGCCCAGCCCAGCCCAACCCAACGAGGGAGGATCTTCGGGCACTGGCACATCCTGTGCATTGGTGCTGGTGCCGGTGCCGAATCGGGTAAGAGTTGTCTTTGCGGTGCTGGGGGGGATGTAAGATCGCGGGGGAGGGGGGTGACGCGAGCGGGGGGGGGAGGATGCCGGTTCGCAGGGGGAATGCCGGATCAGAATGAAAAAAAAAATTTGTACAACGCGCTCACACGTATAACGCGCATGGTTATGCACGGTTTGTAAAATCATGTATAACGCGCGCGTTATATGCGTGAAAATACGGTATATGAGGGAGGGAGGGGGTTGTTGGCAGAGAAATGCCACGGGGGAGTGATCGGAGAGTGAGAGAAGGCAACTGAAAGCTCCTTACCCTGCTTGTACATGTTCGCTAACACACCATGCCATGTGAATCGAGCCTTCAGTGCAAACCCTTCTCCCCCTTTTTCTGTGCCCTGTAACTATCCTGAGTCTCCTAGACGGCAGAGACTGCCTCTTTTTTTTGAAGCATTGCCCTTCTTCAGGTGTCTTGGAAGGCTTCCCATCTATTTTGGGCCATGTTTATCTTGGCACCTATCACGTGAGGCTCAGAAAAACCAATGTGCTGTACAAGGAGCCGTCTGTGCAGTGGTTTCCTGAAAACTAATGGGAGGTAGTTTCTTAATTAATTATATTTGAGGGCAAAATGGAATGACCCCAGTGGGATGGCCATTAATAAGCAGGCAGAAGAGAAGAGCGTGAAATGAATCAACAGCTGGGCAGTACAGGCATGCATAAACTGAACGGGAAAAGATATTTTATTCTGCGTCGGAAAATATTTGTTGTGACGGGTAATGCAACTTTTATTCCTGTGTCATTCTAAAAATAAAACTGTATTTCTCATGTTGTCAAACATAAAGAATAATAGAAATAAATGTGTGAAATTTTAAATTTGTCTTTCCCACTATTTTTAGGCATGATCCTTCTTCTTAGGTGCCATCGATTCGTGCTCGAGTCCTAGCGACTTGATGAATTATAGATCTAAAAAGAAATCAGTTTTGTGTAGTATTTTAGAGGTCCTTTTGCTAAGTTTAGGCAAAAAGTAGCCTTAATGTGCCCTTATGTGAGTCTTTCCTGAGCGCTAAGGCCATTTTTACCACACATTTTCCATTTTTTTCTATTAATGGTCATATGCTAATGTTTCCATTTTTAAAAATCACCACCTAAGCAAGCCATTTCAACCCAGACCTCAAGGCATACCTAGTCCCATTGGGTTTTCAGGATATCCATAATGAATATTGGAAGTGATGTGGGGGACGTTGGCCTAGTAGCCTGAGAACGTTGGTGTAAGTAGCCTGAGAACCAGAGGAACAAGGTTTAGTTCCAACCGCAGCTCCTTGTGATTCTGGGTAAGTCACTTAACCCTTCACTGCCTCAGGCACAAAATAATTACCCTCATTGCTTTGGTTTCAAGCAGCGTTTTCCTTATGACTCTCCACATATCAGTTTTTCCACGTATCTACTACCATAGGACTTTCAGAGACCCCCGAAGAAGACTATCTTGTCGAAACATGGACCCTGTTGGGTCCTACGCTCTCAGCGGACTAGGTTCTAAAGGTTTTTATGTGTATTGCTTAAGTAGACTTTTGGAACCTTTAAATTTTCAATAAAGTCCATTTCAGGAACATCGTCACTCCACAGTGTTTTTTGGTTACTCTTGGATTTTCGTCTCTGTGGATCTTACAGGGTCAGTTTCTTTGTTTTAGCTGATGCTCAATCTCCCCTTTCTCAGGTTCTATGAGTGGAACGCGAGGTAACCAAATCCTGAGGGTTACCTTTCATACTGTACTCCAATCTCACTCTCTCCTGGCTTTCAAGGCAGCTCTCCTAACTTCTGGATTCATGAGCTTACACTGCTGCTATGGGGAGGAGGGAAGGGAACGGGGACTTGTATAATGCCTTTTTGTCACGTTGGCATTTCAAATGCTAACATTCAAAGTGGTGGGCACTAGAAGATTCATTGACTTGCCCAGGGTCACAAGGAGCAGCACTGGGATTTGATCTCATACCCTCTGGGTGCAGAGGCAGCAGCAGCAGCTCAGCCAGTGAGCCACACCTTCAGTATGGCAATTCTTATGTTCACAAAGTATAGGACAATGAAGCCATTGTGGCATCACTGCTGAGGCATTGATGGAATGAGGCATTATGACATCACAATCTGAACTCTGGAATGTTGCTATTCTTTGGGTTTCTGCCAGGTACTTGTGACCTGGATTGGCCACCATGGAAACAGGATACTGGGCTATATGGACCATTGGTCTGACCTAGTAAGGCTATTTTTATGTTCTTATGTGAGCCAAGTCTAGGACAATCAAGCCATTTTGACCTCACTGCTGAGGTTGGCTCTTAGGCATTGATGGAATGAGGCATTATGACATCACAATCTCGGCTCTGGAATGTTGCTACTCTTTGGGTTTCTAACAGATACTTGGGACTTGGGTTGGCCACAGGATACTGGGCTTGATGAAAGGGAATGGGGACTTGCATACTGCTTTTTTAAGGCTTTGACATTCAAAGCGGTGGGTACTGGAGGATTAAGTGACTTGCCCAGGGTCACAAGGAACAGCACTGGGATTTGATCTCACAAACTCTGGGTGCAGAGGCAGCAGCCAGTGAGCCACAGCCTTTCCTCCAGATTTTTACCATCATAGGACTTTAACTCCTTCTCCATCCAGGTATATATATTTTTGTAGTTAAAGAGGTGTGGTTTTTTTTATTAAAGTTTTTTCCCATTAGTTCACATGATGAAAATTGGTCCAAATCCATTGAAGCTCAGCATGGCCCAAAGTTGACTGTGGAAAGACACAGACTGGAAACACATCAAAACCTGTATAATGACTAAAAACACTTACAAGACGCCTACAAATGATTTGATAGAAGCTACTATTCAGCTTTTAAATTCATATACAAGTATGTTCATTCAAATTTTTCGTGAGGCTGTTGCTTTGATTTTCCTCCCACAGTTGAGATCAAGCGTTCACTTTCTATAAGTAAGTGCACAGGCCATTGTGGTTTGTGGTAAATTGAAGGATTCAGAGTCGGAGAGGCATGTTAGACTTACATTGGCACAATCAAACTCAACCCGTCTTGGCTAATCCAAGCTGCAAATTCCTAAGAGGTAAGGTAAGGATATATTTAATCCCTTAAAGTAGAATATTCTGAAAAAGAGTTATAAAAAAACTGCATTAATTTGCAAGCCAGCAACATGTCATTCGGAGGCTTATCATTAGATGTATAATTATTGTTAGTCAATTGTGTACGCATCGGTTTGCTGACCACTGGAAAATGGGAATGTGTTCAAAAGAATCCTCCATTAAAAGTCTTGAGTTTCTAGCAGAGCTTTTTCTTGGCAACAGAGCGACCATCCTACTTGGTCTCTTCAAGGACATCATTAAAGACCGAATGTTTGACTAGAAACACAAAGAGGTAGGATTAAGACAAATTTAGATTCCAACGATGAAAGCCTATCCTCAAGTTGGAACTGAAGCTTGAGATGCTGCTTTATCAAACCAGAGGCCCCGAAATAGTGATCTGAAAAATCTGGAGTAGGGTTACCAGATTTTAACAAATGAGCAACGCGTTACGTCGGACAGCATTTGCTCTTGCACTGGTGTGACACGATGACATCAAGCACAGTTGAATGCGCGAATGCCAGAAGCTTTTCAAAACCCAACGTGCTGGTTTTTGAAAAGCCATCCTCAAAAGGAGGACATGTCCGGAGAAATCCTGATGTCTGGTAACCCTAGTCTGGAGAGAAATGCCACACAGAAGAATGCAGAGACATGGACTGGACACAGGGGGGAGCAATACTGGCACTAAAAGGCAGGGTGCTGAGCACAAATTCTATATCGGCATCTGAGTGCCCAAATTCCATTACAGGTCATGCAACCTTTGGGCTGTGTACTAAGGGGCTCATAATCAAAACAGAAATACGTATAAAATCCCGCCTAAATCAGTACTTGGATGATCAAAAAGACATGTCGTCCAAGTGCCGATAATCGAAATGGGTTTAAGATGTATCTAAAAACAGCTTAGGCCTTTTCAGTGCTGCTGTACGCCCAGAGCTGAAAGGGGCGTTTTAGGAGGAGTGGCGAGGGCGGTATTTGGGCGGGACGTGGGCTGACCTAGACTTAGTCGCACTGCAAGTATAACCGAAAGTTTAACGAGACTGCCTAGATGGAACTTGTATATTGTGATTTAGGTGATGTAAAACCAGGTTTAAGCGCCGAGAAGGTATCCAAAATGACCAGATAACCACTGCAGACACAAAGTACAGACCCCCACACACTGCTTCACTGATCACTGCCCCCCCCCCCCACAACACCATAAAAATTGGAATAAAAATGTACATACTTGCCTCCAGAACTATAGCACTTGGCATAGGAAAGCCTTGTAGAGCAGCACTGAGGTGGCTTAATTAGTCTGGGGCTATAGGAGTTGTAGACAAGTGGGTCTAGTAGGTTTGGGATGACTCACCATGACCTATAAGGGAGTTCTAGTGAGATGTTTATGAGGCACCCTTTTGTGAAGTTTGCGCAGTGCCCTGTAAGGTGCCCCATTACTGTGTTGCCATGTCTGGGTGTCCAGTCCATTACTTTGCTGGCCCCTCTCATGTCCAAAAGGTCTTGTTCTAGGCATTTTTGACTTGGACACATTTTTGGACGAGAATGGGGTATAAAGACAGATGACTTAGCAGTCTGGACGATCAAACAGCTGGACGTATAATTAGACAATTCTCAAAAAAAAAAAAAAAATTTTGGACATGTTTTTTGAGAATGGACTTTAGACACCACCAACTTTGGGCGACTTAGTCCCAAAACGGACTTAGACGTATTTTTTGATCATGCCCCTTGCTTGTAGAATACCACTTAGGTCCAGATACTATAAATGGCGCCTAGAACAACAACAATTTATTATTTCTATAGCGCTACCAGATGAACACAGCGCTGTACATTAAACATGCAAGAGACAATCCCTGCCCGATAGAGCTTACAATCTGATTATGACAGACACACAGGACAAACGGGTGAATCTATAGATGTTGCACAGGTAGGGAATTAGAAGGGGAATGATGTGTGAAGGGAGGTGGGGTGGGCCAGAGTGACTCCTAAAGTTAGTCACGATTATTTTTCTTATTCGCAGGCCAGCTTTGCACCTGACCCCTGCTGGGGAACAACCTCTGTAGTCACTTATTAGGTTTTCACCCGGGTATATCCCACAGGGAGCGTGCGCTGTGAAACGCACTGCGGGTATTACCCAAAAACATCACACGATATATTCAGCGACAATTTATTTGTTTTTATTTTCAGAAAAAAGTGCTGCAAAAAACATTCAATATCAGTGTCACTTGTTTCCGCACAGGGTCAGCAATATCAATCACTGAAGCTTCATCCACAATCCCAAAATCAATAAACTTATCTGGAGATGATCGCAGCTGTCCATATGTTATCAAAGGGGTGCCTTGGCTGATTGCTCTACAGAGTACCCCATTTCGTGATCTTCCTCAGGGGCAAATTCAGGAGCACAACCCGCTGCCATCGGACTATAACATCTGGTCACGGAAATTCAGAGATGTTTTGGGGTAATACTGAAAGTGCACTTTACGATGCACGCTGCCTGTGGGATATACCCGGGTGAAAATCTAATAGGTGATTACAGAGGTTGTTCCCCAAAAACTGATTATTCACCGTAAACTCAGAGCAAGTCTATTTGCTGACACTTATGATCTTTGATCTCATAAGAACATAAGAACTGCCATCTCCGGATCAGACCTTAGGTCCATCAAGTCCGGCGATTCGCACACGCGGAGGCCCAGCCAGGTGTAACCTGGCGAAAACTTAGTCACCCATATCCTTCTATGCATCTTTCGAGGAGATGTGCATCTAACTTGCCCTTAAATCCTAGAACGGTGGGTTCCGCAGCAACCTCCACTGGGAGAGCGTTCCAGGTGTCCACCACTCGCTGCGTGAAGCAGAACTTCCTGGCATTTGTCCTGGGCTTGTCCCCCTCAGCTTCAGTCCATGACCTCTTGTCCTGGTCACATTTGACATCGTAAATAACTTTTTATCCTGCTCTATCTTGTCGATTCCTTTTATTATTTTAAAAGTCTCAATCAGATCCCCTCGCAGTCTCCTCTTCTCAAGGGAGAATAGTCCCAGTTTTCTAAGTCATTCTTTGTAGTTCAAGTTCTCCATACCTTTAACTAGCTTCGTTGCTCGCCTCTGCACCCTCTCCAGCAGTTTTATATCCTTCTTTAGGTAGGGAGACCAGTGTTGGTCTGACCATTGCTCTATAAAGCGGCATTATGACCCTCTCCGATCTACTCGTGATTCCCTTCTTTATTATGCCCAACATTCTATTTGCTTTCTTTGCCGCTGCCGCGCATTGTGCCGATGGTTTCAGGGTCATATCTATCAGTAAACCCAGGTCCTTTTCTTGTTCGCTCTTACCCAGAGTTGCACCTGATATTCTATACTCATGTTCCTTGTTCTTTCTGCCCAAATGTATTACCTTGCATTTTTTCACATTAAACTTCATCTGCCATTTCTCCGCCCATTTCTCTAACTGGCTCAAATCTCTCTGTCAAATCTCGCTGTCCTTTTGTGATCTGATTTCCCGACATAACTTCGTGTCGTCTGCAAACTTGATGATTTTGCTGGACGTTCCTTCTTCTAGGTCGTTGATGAAAATATTAAATAAGATGGGTCCAAGAACCGAGCCCTGGGGCACACCGCTAGTCACTTTCTCCCAGTTTGAGAGCTTCCTATTTATGCCCACTCATTTGTTTAAGGCTTTTTGACATTTGGATTTCAATATGGTTAATTATACCCTCCCTCCTGGATAGCCTATATATGATGGATATTTGGGACAAGTCCCTTGGTTGACTTCGATTTTACCTGGCTGACAGGTACTATTTAGTTCACTTATGTAATTCATAAATATTTGTACACTTTGACATGTGGGTCTCCCACAGTTTCATCTTAGCGCTGTAGCTTTTCAATGTCTCTTTCTCCGCTGCTTTTTTTTTGAGTCTCTTTCCTTAACGGATTTGCTTACACAGACTCGTACACTCTGCTGATGCCAAGTCTTATCTGCCACTCTGGCATGCATTTCTTAGTCACACTCATTTGAATGGCAGGCAGTTCGACCTCCTCAGCTGAGTATATTTGAGTTTTGGGCATGATCTTAGACAGCATACTCTCTCTCCATCAACACATCTTGGGAGTAATTAAGACTTGCTTCTTCAAACTGAAGATGCTGTACTCTGACTGTTTTTAGACTTGGCTCTTCTCATTCATTTCTTGGTGATCTCTGGCCTAGATTACTGCAATGCCCTGTTTCTTGGCATTAGACTTCAACTAGTGAAGAATGTATCAATGCACTTAATCACAGGTTCTAGAAGCTTTGATCATTATAACAATGTAAATAAACAACTTAAAAGAAAAAGGCATTATGAAAAGATCTTAGTGGTGCTACTGTTAGATATAAATCGTTATCATACAGACTGACACACCACAATTGTCATTGGTCTATCAAGCTGTCAGATTTCTTAACTATTTAAACTTTCATAAACAATTAATTATATAAGTACTCATCTTTGGTCCTTTAATTGAGTCTATGTTCCTCTCAAACATGCTTTAATCATGTCACTTCCCTATTGTGGACAGAACATTGGCTTCTGGTATCCTACTGAATCTCTTATAAGATATTTCTTTTAGCCCATACAGTCAATTATTTGGGAAGACCCTTTTCCCTATTGTAGTTTTTGTACCCTCCCTCCCTCCCTCCAAGGGACTTCTGCTCATTCCAACATAACTGCCTTCAAGTCCCTTCGCATCATGTTGTCCACCTTTTGACTAAATAGAAAAAGATCTTCAGCCTCATGGAATTCTATTCCAATTGACCTACGTGTAAAATGCTCATTGACTTGTTTAAGTTCACACTCAAGACCTTTGCTTCTTTGTTGAGACATGAATTTGGAACATAGTAATGATGGCTCTTGATTATCCACCTCTTGCCCATGTTTATGGTGTTTCTCTGTTCTTTCCTCCTCTTTCCTATCTTTGCTATAGTTCTTTTCCCTTGTAAACCGTCTTGATAGGCTTTTCCAAGGTGGTATATCAAATCTTAAATAATCTTGAAATTTGAAACTTGATATGTAGAGAAACCATGGGATAAATTCCTTAGTCTATAGGATTCCTCACAAAATGTTTATGCCCTCTTATAGAGAAACCAGGTTATAATACCTTGTTTTGGATTAATGTAAATGAATAAATGAATTTTCAAGGTCACATATGTTCCTTCTACTCTTCGGTCTTGAGAAGGAGCATGCATGACCTTGACAGCTCATGTATTACAAGATTGGTAGATCTTTCAACTTGATATTTGACTTCAGAAAAGCTTGGGGGAGGGGGGGTTACTCATGATATTTGACTTGATATTTGGACTTTAGATGAAGAAAATAAATAAAAACAAGAGAAAAAGGAAACCGACAAGGTTCTCTAAACTAGGGGTGGAGAAAATAAAAGCAAAAGAGTTGGCGTTCCTGAAATATAAAAATACCCAAGAAGAAAAGTGCAGAAAGGACTACCGGGTGAAACTGAAAGAAGCCAAGAGGGAGATGCGCCTGGCGAAAGTGCAGGCGGTAGAGCAAATGGCTAAAATTGTAAAACGGGGAGACAAAAATTTTTTCAGATATATTAGTGAAAGGAGGAAGATGAAAAATGGAATTGCTAAACTAAAAGATGCTGGGAACCAATATGTGGAGAGTGATGAGGAAAAAGCAAATGTGCTAAACAAATACTTCTGTTCTGTGTTCACAGAAGAAAATCCCGGAGAAGGATCGAGATTGTCTGGCAAAGTTACATGAGAAAATGGAGTAGATTCTGCGCCGTTCACGGAGGAGAGTGTTTATGAGCAATTTGAAAAACTGAAGGTGGACAAAGCGATGGGACCAGACGGGATCCATCCCAGGATACTAAGGGAACTCAGAGAGGTTCTGGCGAGTCCTATTAAAGACTTGTTCAACAAATCTCTGGAGACGGGAGTGATTCCTGGGGATTGGAGGAGAGCGGATGTGGTCCCTATTCATAAAAGTGGTCACAGGGATGAAGCAGGAAACTACAGGCCGGTGAGCCTCACTTCAGTTGTTGGAAAAATAATGGAAGTGTTGCTGAAAGAAAGGATAGTGTACTTCCTAGAATATAATGGGTTACAGGATCCAAGGCAACATGGCTTTTTACAAAAGGTAAATTGTGCCAAACGAATCTGATTGAATTTTTTGATTAGGTGACTGGAGAACTGGATCGAGGACATATGCTAGATGTAATTTACTTAGATTTCAGCAAAGCCTTTGACACGGTTCCTCATAGGAGGCTTTTGAACAAACTTGAAGGGCTGAAGTTAGGGCCCAAAGTGGTGAACTGGGTTAGAAACTGGCTGTTGGACAGACGCCAGAGGGTGGTGGTTAATGGAAGTCACTCGGAGGAAGGAAAGGTGAGTAGTGGAGTCCCTCAGGATTCGGTGCTGGGGCCGATCCTGTTCAATATGTTTGTGAGTGACATCGCTGAAGGGTTAGAAGGAAAAGTGTGCCTTTTTGCAGATGATACCAAGATTTGTAACAGAGTAGACACCGAGGAGGGAGTGGAAAACATGAAAAAGAATCTAGAAAAGTTAAATGAATGGTCTAAAATCTGGCAACTAAAATTCAATGCAAAGAAATGCAGAGTACAGTGGTGCCTCACACAACGAACTTAATTGGTTCCAGGAGCAAGTTTGTTATGTGAAACGTTCGTTATGTGAAACGCGTTTTCCCATAGGAATACATGTAAAAAAAAATAATTCGTTCTGCAGCATAAAATATGCTAAGATGACATAAAAAAGATAAATTTTTTGTTATTATTTTTATTTAGATACATCTAAAAACATACATCTCCCTGTCCTTTTACTTCCACTATCTTCCTATCCCATCTCTATTCCCTTTTGTCCCTCTCCCCATGATCAATCATCTCACCACCTCTCTCTGCCCTCACCCTCAGGGTTCAAGATTGCTTCCACTCTTTTTCCTGTTGTTCTCTCTGCCTGTCACCCTATGATTTAGCATCCCTTCTGCCCTTGTCCAATATTTCCCCTTCTCTCCCTCCCTCTCATCCCCTGCTCCAACATGTGCTTTCAGCGGCCTTCTCCCCCCTTAAGCGTCTTTTCTTCTCCACTCCACCTTTCCTCCCTCCCTGCCTCCACCTTTGTGGCGCTTTTGCACCCGACCGACAACAGAACAGGCCCGGTCGGACAAATCTCCCTGTCCTGTAGCCGCGAATCTAAATTACCTTCTTACAGCAGCTGGATTATTGAAGCTGCTGTAAGAGGTAATTTAGATTCGCGGCTACAGGGCAGGGAGGTTTGTCGGCCGGGCCTGTTGTCGGTCGATCGGGGGACCTGACCAGCTGTGCACATTCTTCGGGGCGGACCGCCCCCTCCCCCCTCTTTCGTTCGCCATTGCCTTCTTCCTACCTGCCCTGCCGCAGCCGCACACAGCCGAACGGAAGTCTTCCTGATGTCAGCGCTGACGTCGGAGGAAGGGAGGGCTTTGCTTAAGCCCTCCCTCCGACGTCAGCGCTGACATCGGGAAGATTTCCGTTCGGCTGTGTGCAGCGACAGGGCAGGTAAGGAGAAGGAGACTACCCTCGCGGCTCGACCAACCCCGCTGCGATCCAACCCCGCAGGAACCCCGGACTTCGTTGTGTGAAACGAAGTCCGTTGTACGAATCAAGACATAAAGTTCGTTGTGCGCAGCGTTCGCTGTGCGAGGCGTTCGCTGTGCGAGGCACCACTGTAATTCATTTGGGGATTAATAATCGGAGGAACCGTATATGCTGAGAGGGGAGAGGCTGATATGCACAGATGGGGAGAGGGACCTTGGGGTGATAGTGTCTGAAGATCTAAAGGTGAAAAAACAGTGCGACAAGGTGGTGGCTACTGCCAGAAGGATGCTAGGCTATATAAAGAGAGGCGTAACCATTAGAAGAACGAAGGAGTTGATGCCCCTGTACAGGTCCTTGGTGAGGCCCCACTTGGCGTATTGTGTTAAGTTTTGGAGACTGTATCTGGCGAAGGACACAAAAAGGCTTTAAACGGTCCAGAGGAGGGTAACAAAAATGATAGGAGGTTTGTGACAAAAGACATATGAGGAGAGACTGGAAGCCCTGAAAATGTATACCCTAGAGCAGTGGTTCCCAACCCTGTCCTGGAGGAACACCAGGCCAATTGGGTTTTCAGGCTAGCCCTAATGAATATGCATGAAGCAAATTTGCATGCCTATCACTTCCATCATATGCAAATCTCTCTCATGCATATTCATTAGGGCTAGCCTGAAAACCCGATTGGCCTGGTGTTCCTCCAGGACAGGGTTGGGAATCACTGCCCTAGAGGAAAGGAGGGACAGGGGGGATATGATTCAGACATTCAAATACTTGAAAGGTATTAACATAGAACAAAATATTTTCCAGAGAAAGGAAAATGGTAAAAGCAGAGGACATAATTTGAGGTTGAGGGGTGGGAGACTCAAGAGCAATGTAAGGAAATTCTTCTTTACAGAGAGGGTGGTGAATGCCTGGAATACGCTCCCGAGAGAGGTGGTGGAGAGGAAAATAGTGACTGAGTTCAAAGAAGCGTGGGATGAACACAGAGGATCTAGAATCAGAAAATAATAGTAAATATTGAAGAACTAAGGCCAGTACTGGGCAGACTTGCATGGTCTGTGTCTGTATATGGCCATTTGGTGGAGGATGGGCTGGAGAGGGCTTCAATGGCTGGGATGGTGTAGATGGGCTGGAGTGAGCTTTGACGGAGACTTCAGTAGTTGGAACCTAAGAACAGTACCGGGTAGAGCTTTGGAATCTTGCCCAGAAATAGCTAAGAAAGAAAAAACTTTTTTTAAATTGAATCAGGTTGGGCAGACTGGATGGACCATTCGGGTCTTTATCTGCCTTCATCTACTATGTTTACTATGTTACAATGACTTCAGAAAAGCTGGGGGGAGGGGGGTCCTCTTCATATGCATTTTGAAAACTGTGAACGTAATGAAATATTTCTGTGTCACTGTACCTATAATCAGCAATGCAGACTAATCATATTCACTGCTGACACTGACCAGTATCCAGCTGAGGGTAATGCTCAGTGGGCTTCAGTAAATCCATTTGCGATCTGGTAAACAGCTGCATATCGCCACCTTCTGGACAAGTGTTAGTCTTACCCTTGCTCCACCCAAGGCTCTACTTTATACCGGCGTTGCACGGGTATTTAATTATAGCAATAACACTGTAAATGGATTCAAATAAAGATACTTTATAGTGGTGAATGAATGCAAGTCTCACTGGAATTAGCAATCTCTTAAACTGAAAAGGAAGATCTGTTGGAATAAGTGGCATCCAAAAGTTTCAGTATTGATTTAAACAACTCAATATGTGGAAACTCAGGTTGAAAAGAAACTCCATGCAGTTGTTTCCCGGTTCAGAATGGAACCTGTGTTCCTAGTTCAGGATATGTGAGTATTCATGTAATGTAATAACATTATGAACTGGGGTGCATGAAGGAAACAGTTACAAACACAGTTAGAACATACAAACTCTATATGTATGGTGTCCGTGGTAGAATAGAAACGATGTCCCTAGTGGTTATAGTGTCATAGAAAGTGTTTTATAGTTGGAATTACTGTGAGAATGGCAGCTTTTTACATTTTTTCCATTGACATGAATGGGTGAAATAAGATTTTCTGTTTGTAGCTCCGCCCACGTGTGCAGGTGGGCCGCGAGACCCCCAGAACATATCACCCCAGGTAGTGAGGGATCTGCATACCAAGTTTCGTTCAAATCGGTCAAGCCGTTTTTGCGTGATCGCGGCACATACACACATACATACCTCCGATTTTATATATATAGATTATAGAGCTGGTCAGTCACACTAGAGAATGACACGGGGAAAAAATCTGTCCCCGTCACCGCTCCACCATCCTCTGCACCGCCCCGTCACCGCCGATCCCTTCACCGCCCCGTCACCGTCACCGCCATCCCTTTCACCGCCCCGTCACCGCCACTGCCATCCCATTCACCGCCCCGTCACCGTCCCCGCTGCATCCATATAAGCCTTTTTCCTTTCACTCCCTCCTTCCAATTTGAGCCGGGAACACTAGCGATCGCACGGTCCCCGCGGCCACTACCTGCCTGCCCGGTCGATCCTGGTGTTTGGCCGGCTCTCTCCCTTCTCCTCACCTTGGTTTGTGGGTTTTCTTTTTCGGCAACCTGCGCGCTTTCCCAGGGAGCCGCACACGCGCGGCTGCTCAGTGTTCGATCTTCTGCTCTGCTGCAACTTCCTGTTTCCGGTTGCGTCAGAGCAGAAGATCGAGGCTGAGCAGTGGCGGGTGTGCGCGGCTCTCTGGTAGCGTGCGGGTCGCCGAGGAGGAGGATCTGCGGACTGGGGTGAGGAGAGGGGAGAGAGCTGGCTGGACACTGGAATCGATTGGGCGGGCGGGTGTGAGCTGCGGGGACCGCGCGATCCTTCATGCCTCACTGCGGGGGACAAGACCATTCACCGCCCCGCGGGCGGTGAATGGCCTTGTCCCCGTCGCCGCAGCAACTGCTAGTTTTCTTCCCCGTTTTCGGCGGGTGACCCACGGCTAAAATGCGGTGGCCGCGGGTAAACCGCCACCGTGTCATTCTCTAAGTCACACATTCAGCCTCGTATTATTCATTTAACTTTGAAAAATCTACACAAAGGTGAGTTACATGGATACCAGTAGCCAGTATTCCTATAAATCATTTTTTAAAATCAGCCCAGTCCCTGCTAATTAAAGAGCTAAAGAACATTCAAGCTATGCATCACAGTCTTCACTGTTGCTTCCAGTACAACTTAAACAGATGTAATAAAATTCAAAGAGTATATTGAAATTGTTTGCCTGGCTCAAGTGTTGGCTCCTCTTAGTACGGTTGAATGGAATTCCTGGCAAATGTCTCCTTCATGCTTTAATTTTGGTTTATGCCTTAATGCCAATCTTCTTTGCAGTAGAAAGGAAGAAATAATAAATCAAGATAGAATCAGAAAGAAGAAGCAATTTGGTCTCAGTTTCATTTAGGGAATTGCAGTGCAATAACTTCTTATACCTGGCAAAAGACAGAGTGTAGGTTACGCTTCGCTTCACCATTTACATATTTTGTGTACATTGATGCATTCTTTTGTGGGTGAGACGGGGGTTATTGGCTTCCACTTTTAGCGGTGGCTAAGCCAGCTGTAAAACCTACTCTGTATTTTCTCATTCGGAAATGGCCTCTTTATAGTGTTTGGCCCGGTTTAACTACACGGTAACATAGAGCTCGATATCCATCCAAATATTAACTGGATCGAAAGAGGTCCTAGTACTTTTGCCCAGGACATGGGCCAATATTCACCTTCAAAGTAGAGCAGACAGGCAGAAGAAGAACAGCTCACCTTGAAATACCAACAGAAAAGCAAGGGAGATGTCCTTTCAACCAAAAACAAAGTCTTTATTTATTCAAGTGTGATCCCAACAAGTCACCTTCCTTGGGGGACACTGGTTTGAACAGTCGAAACTGTAAGAACACTTAATGATGCAAGCAAATGGCTAAGAGCGAATCTCTGAGCGTCAGGATTCACCTTTACCCAGTTAAATTTAACTGGTTAACTCGGACTGTATTTGCAGCAGATCTAAGTTAATCGGCCATGCTCAGTGCTGCTGAGTTAACCACACATCTCTGACTATCCAGTTAGCGTAGATTGTACCTTTAAAAAACCTTTGCGACACTGGAAACCACCTTGAGCTAAAATTGGAGAGGCGGCCCTGCCCCTGTAGCCTCTTTTGGGATTGAATTGGTCACTGGTGAGGTGGCTCACCCAAGATCTCAAGCAGTTGCAATGGAAATTGATCTGGGCTTTCCTGCTTTAGCCATTAGGCTATTGCTTTAAATGATTTAGGGTTATATCAAGCTTTTTTTTTTTTGCTTTATAATAAATAGCTCATGTGCGTAACTTAGCTTTGAATTCAGTTGACAAGGTGAACTGAACCCCCTTGCTGTCCGAATTCAAAGCGAAGTTATGCACTTAAACTATTGGGGCACAGCTGGATACCCGTTCTTGATTCTACAGTTCTTTCTCTTTCTTACTCTCTGTATCTCGTTCCTCCTTCTGGAGGGCCTGCTGGTGGATGTGTGGGGGAGTGTGTGGTTGTGGGGGTGTGTGTGGATGTGGAGTGACTGTTGTGTCTTGTATGGAGTGTTGGAGGGGGGTGTGCGTTTGGTATGGCTGGGGGGTTGCTTCTGTTCTTCTTCTTTGAATAATTTAAAAATTTGCAGATTGTGACTGACTGGCTCAGAGCTTGGCCGTTTTTCCTTCCTTTCTTATTCTGAGTTTACCAGAACGTGTATTGTTGGAATTTGTATTCTCTCTATTTGGACCTGGTGATATTGTAATGCTAGGTATCTGTGTCATCTGTGTTGCAACTGCTTCTAATAAACATTATTTCAAAAAAAAAAAAATATTTAATATAAAGCAAAACAAAAAAAGCTTGATATAACCCTAAATCATTTAGGGGTCCTTTTATTAAGGTGCGCGCTAAATCTGTTAACACACCTTAATAAAAAGACCCCTTAAAGCACTAAGAAAAGAATCTAAGTGATGGATACTTGAAGAGTTTAAGGATCGGTGAAGATCTGATGTACACTCCTCTTTGCGTTACTGAAGCTGTGATTGCGGAGGACGTGCATTATACGGAGGGTTAACTGAGTGATTTTACTATTCTGTAAGGTAGCATGTAAGTGCCTTAGTGGATGCCAAAATTTCAGGCCTTCAGGAGTTGAATAAATACATAAGTCAATGTTGCCAGGAAAGTGCAAAAACTGAGACTAGTTCTTACTGGAAGATGGAAGAAGTGCTCAGTGCCACATACTTTTCCAATACGGAGGAAAAAAATATTAGGAGCCATCGTCGCACTTCGTATGTTCCCCATCACCACCAAAATTGTTAAAATACAGTCACTTATCTGAAAAAATCAGATGAGGATATGATGAATGTCCATATTATTCATACTACTTGTGTTCCTACATTCTTTGCTCCGTAACAATCTTCAATAACTATCCTCAGAAGTTAAAGCTTTTCTCTAGCTCACAATCCTGGTCGGCTCTCCCCAACTCAGATCTGGGTTTCACCTTTCGGCTTCATCAGGAGGAGAAGCCTAAAGCCCTCATAAAGTACCAAAAACACTTCCTTCAATTGCTAACTTTATCATACTAATACATAGAAACAGAGAAACATGATGGCAGATAAAGGCCAAATGGCCCATCCGCAGCATCCACTAGCTCCTCCTCTCCCTATTGGCTAAGGCTCTTAACATTTGCAAATCCTCTTCCTATAGGCTAAGGCTCTTTACACCTGCATTGTGAGGTCATAGAGCTTCATGGTTATAGAGACATGATGGCAGATAAAGGCCAAATGGCCCATCCGCAGCATCCACTCTCTCCTCCTCTCCCTATTGGCTAAGGCTCTTAACATTTGCATCTCCTCTTCCTATAGGCTAAGGCTCTTTACACCTGCATTGTGAGCTCATAGAGCTTTATGGTTATAGAAACATGATGGCAGATAAAGGCCAAATGGCCCATCTAGTCTTCCCATCCGCAGTAACCATTATCTCTTTCTCTCTCTGAGAGATCCCATGCGCCTATTTATCTGTTCTCATTCTTTGAACGATATAAACCCAATAGGATGACTCGAGGGCCATATTTATTTGTCCATCCGACTATCAAGTCTTACCATTACAAGAGTTTTTTCGATAAATTACTCGGTTTTCAGGCATTTAAAATGAACTTATGGTTAAGTACTATTATTTCTCAGGCTCATTCATAGATGTCCTTTAGGAAACTGCTAAAAACTGATTTGTTTGGTAAATCTGTAAACTGATGTTTGAGAATTTTGATTGGTAAATAGTATATTGTTCACATGGGGTTCCTTTTACGAAGGTGCGCTAGCGGTTTTTATCGCACGCACCGGATTAGCGCACGCCAGCTGAAAATCTACCACCTGCTGAAAAGGAGGCGGTAGCGGCTGGCGCTCGCGGCAATTTAGCACGCGCTATTCTGCGTGTTAAGGCCCTAGCGCACCTTCGTAAAAGGAGCCCATAGTTTGCTTATTTTAGCTGATTTTAATGTATTTTTAGTAAATTGCATTTTATCTATTGTTTTCTGTGAATTGTATTTTACTTACTGATTGTATAATTTTTTACTGTATGTGAACCGCCTAGAACTAGGTGGTATGGCGGTATATAAAAATAATATTATTATTCCAGGCCCTCTTGAATTCAGACACAGTCTCTGTCTCCACCACCTCTTCCGAGAGACTGTTCCACGCATCTACCACCCTTGGTTGGAATGGAAGCTTCGGTCCATTAGAGCATACTTTGATGTTTCATCATTTAGAATTCTGGTACAATCCCTTATATTGAGTCAACTTGATTACTGTAATATGGCCTATCTGCCAATTTCCCAGAAAAATATGCAGCGATTACAACTGGTGCAAAATGCAACGGTCAAACTAATTTTGGGGTTGAAGAAGTACATAAGAACATAAGAACTGCCATCTCCGGATCAGACCTTCGGTCCATCAAGTCCGGCGATCCGCACACGCCGAGGCCCAGCCAGGTGTTCACCTGGCGTAATTTTAGTCACCCATATCCCTCTATGCCTCTCGTAAGGAGATGTGCATCTAGTTTGCTTTTAAATCCTAGAACGGTGGATTCCGCAATAACCTCCTCTGGGAGAACATTCCAGGTGTCCACCACTCGTTGCGTGAAGCAGAACTTCCTGATATTTGTCCTGGACTTGTCCCCCCTTAGCTTCAGTCCATGTCCTCTTGTCCACGTCACATTGGACATTGTAAATCATTTTTTTTCCTGCTCTATTTTGTCGCTTCCTTTCAGTATTTTGAAAGTCTCGATCATATCTCCTCGCAGTCTCCTTTTCTCAAGGGAGAACAATCCCAGTCTCTTAAGTCGTTCCTCGTATTCCAAGTTCTCCATACCTTTTAATAGCTTCGTTGCTCGTCTCTGCACCCTCTCCAGCAGTTTTATGTCCTTCTTTAGGTTGGGAGACCAATGTTGGACACAATATTCCAAGTGGGGTTTGACCATTGCCCTATAAAACGGCATTATAACTTTCTCCGATCTACTCGTGATTCCTTTCTTTATCATGCCTAACATTCTATTTGCTTTCTTTGCCGCCTCCGTACATTGTGCCGACGGTTTCAGGGTCCTATCTATCAATACACCTAGGTTCGATCATGTAACTCCTTCCTACCGACTTCTACACTGGCTGCCGATGGAGGTGCGTGTGAAGTTCAAGTTTGGATGTTTTTGCTTTAAGGTGCTATTCGGTTTAGCCCCTAAATATATAACTGACCTTTTCTCTTTCTCAACCAACAGACATAAGAGAAGCTCACACTTGAATTTTGTTTCCCCACCAGTTAGAGGATGTAAATTTAAGAGACATCATCAACATCTTTTCTCACATCAGGCAGCATTATGGGGTAAAGACCTGGAACAATTACTTATGCTCACTAATACTTATGGGGAATTTAGGAGACCCCTAAAAACATATCTGTTCCTGTAGTATTTAGGTAACTGACCTGAACAATCTTATTCCATGATAACTGATCTCTAGAGCTGTTAATTACTAGCTTTTAACTTTGTTAATTCTACTCAATCCGTAGCATCTTTTAATCATTGTAAACCGCATAGAACTTCACGGTCCTGCGGTATATAAACTGTTATTATTATTTCTGTAAAAAAAAGTATTTCCTTAGATTACTCCGGAGCCTCTCACCTCTTAACTTCATCCTATGCCTTCTCATTGCAGACTTTCCTTTCAAATGAAAGAGACGCGACTCATGTGCATTTACATTACGTAGGTATTTAAACGTATACAGATTGAGATCTTTAAGTCTGTCCCCATACGCCTTATGATGCAGACTACACACTTTGCGTCTATTTAAATATTCCATTTAATCATACTTTGCAATCGTTCTTTGACTATTTGCAGGGTGGGAAAACCGTAGTGCTAACTGTTCCCAATGCACAGACGACTTTCAGATCTCTTTAGCTCTTCTTCCTTCAGTCTTGGCTGATGTCAATCCCGGATCTGTAGAGCTGAGTTGGAAGGTCCTGGGCACCCTGATACAATTACTCTGGGAGCGGAGTCGGCAAGTTCTCCACCGCCACTGTCTACATACAGTGATAATCATAGTGATACACTCGCAAGCGCTGTATACGCTCTTAGACCAGGGTTAGGTCCTCGAGAGCCCCAGGCAGGTCAGGTTTTCAGGATATCCACAATGAATATGTAGGAGATGGATTTGCACGCACTGCCTCCTTGAGATGCAAATCTATCTCATGCATATTTATTGTGGATGTCCTGAAAACCTGACCTGACTGTGGCTCTCGAGGACCGGAATTGCCTACCTTTGTCCTAGACCAGTGGTCTCAAACTCAAACCCTTTGGAGGGCCAAATTTTGGATTTATAAATTCTTGGAGGGCCTCAGAAAAAAATAGTTAATGTCTTATTAAGGAAATGAAAATTTTGCATAAGGTAAAACTCTTTGTAGTTTATAAATAATAATGTAATAATGTAATTTATAGCTGTTTTATTTTACTTTTGTGATTATGATAGACATACTGAGGGCCTCAAAATAGTACTTGGCGGGCCGCATGTGGCCCCCGGGCCGCGGGTTTGAGACCACTGTCCTAGACTATTAAATGATAGACTGTCCTGGCGGGGTAACCAGGTGTCTCTAGAATAGGTAGGCTTATACCACTAGTCACAATTTTCTTCCCTCATTTTCCATTTTCAAAATCTTTAGGTCTTGTGTGGCACATTTTGCACAAAAGCGATAGCCCCTGTTGTTGACGATATATTGCTCTGGCTTTCCATTTTCATGTATTTTTGTGTGCATGTGAAGCAGGATAGTGGCGTGACTCAGTGCGATATGCTGGTAGGGTTCCTTTCCCCATCGGGAGAAGAATCAGAAGCAGACACATGGCAGCACAACACTTCTTGCAGGCAGGGCTCCCCTCCTTTCAACACCCATCAGCAGGAGAGTCAGGGGAAGACCTAGGCTGGACCTGCAAAGGTACCGACAAGATGAGAGGGGAAGTAACAGAAAGAGAAGGGAAAAGGAGATAGAAAAAAAAAAGGGGGATAGGAGGGAAGGGAAAGAGGAGAGGAGATAACTTGAATTAGAGAATGACAAATTTTTCCACGTCCCTACAGGAACACAATTTCTCCATCCCGCCCCCACGAGTCTTGTCGTTGTCCATGCCCCATTCCTATAATCTCTGCCTTAACCGCACAAGCCTCAAATACTTATGATTTGAAAGTGTTTGAGGCTTGTGCAGATGAGGGCGGAGCTTAGGCATTGGTGGAATGAGGCATTATGACATCACAATCTGAGCTCTAGAATGTTGCTACTTAGGATTTGAAAGTGTTTGAGGCTTGTGCAGATGAGGGCAGAGCTTAGGCATTGGTGGAATGAGGCATTATGACATCACAATCTGAGCTCTAGAATGTTGCTACTTAGGATTTGAAAGTGTTTGAGGCTTGTGCAGATGAGGGCGGAGCTTAGGCATTGGTGGAATGAGGCATTATGACATCACAATCTGAGCTCTAGAATGCTGCTTCTTATGATTTTAAAGTGGTTGAGGCTTGTGCAGATGAGGATGGAACTTGCAGGAATGGGGCAGGGCCAGGAAAAGAACCCATGGGGACGGGAAAATGAGTTTCCGCGGGGACGGGGAAAAATGTGTCCCCGTATCATTCTGTACCGCACTCAACCTTTCCCAGCAGTCAGCTTCCCAGTGCTCCCTCTACCCCCTCCAGCAGGATTCATTCCTGCCCCCATATAATAATACTCCTACCTAAACTTACCTCCACTTATAGAGAACGTTCCCTCACAAGTATACATTCACTCAGGTACACACTCACACCCCACACAGTCACTCGCTCAGCAACATGGCTTTGTGGAATGCACTTTCAGCTTGGAAACCAAAAAAAAACACCCCAAAACAATTTAAGTTTTTGGCCTTGTTCATTGCCTGAAATAAATGACTTTAGCACATGACCAGACTAAAATAACACAGTCAGAGCCTTTGAAAAGTCAGCAAGACCCGCCAAATTCATACCTGCAGATGAAATTAACAGGACTTCCAAATTAAATGGCACCGGCAACCTTTTGACAAGTCTCTGGACCTTCCCACACATTCATAGAACAAACATGTCATCTCTTATCTCCCCCTTTCCAAGATAAACATCCCGGTGAGACTCTATCCCTAGCCTTTCCATGCACAGCAAATGTTCCATTTCCCTAATTATCTTAGGTGCCCTTTTGAATCATTTTCCACGCAGCAAAGTTGTGTCTGCGGTAGAAAATGGGACTAAACAGGTCTCCATTGTTATTATCTGCTGTCATCTTCACTCTGCACTGTACACTTCTCCCTCCATATTCGCTGTGATCAGGGATTAACAGAATCGCAAATACAGAAAAACCGCAAATAACTATTCCATATGTTATTCGCTGTTTTCTATTAAAAACCATCGTGAATAGGGTGAAACCGCAAATAACATGGTGGGAGACCTGGTCTTTTCCTGAAGGAGAGGTAAAACACAGTGAAGAAATTGCTGGGAATCAGTGATTTTCTCTGTAAACGCTTGGAATCGGCAATTTCTCTTTGCAAGCTGATTTGGGGGGGAGGAGCCATCAAGCTAAAAACCGCGAATACGGAGGGAGAATTGTATTTCAGAACTTCGTACAGCACCAGCAGAATCTCCTTCTGCAACCAAGCTACAGCAGGTAAGGTTTAGCTAATTGTGACTTGACGTTAATACCCGACTGCATTTCTGTACTGAGACAGACACGACAATCCCTACTTTACGGAGCTGAAAATCTAGTCAAGACGCCACAAAGAAATCAAAAGTTTTCAAGAAATGTATTTATTAGAATTA
This sequence comes from Geotrypetes seraphini, assembly GCF_902459505.1. Classification (NCBI taxonomy): domain Eukaryota; kingdom Metazoa; phylum Chordata; class Amphibia; order Gymnophiona; family Dermophiidae; genus Geotrypetes; species Geotrypetes seraphini. The sequence continues at coordinate 133,463,228 of NC_047084.1, forward strand.
ACGTAGTCTACAGCAGTGGTTCCCAACCCTGTCCTGGAGGTCCACCAGGCCAATCGGGTTTTCAGGCTAGCCCTAATGAATATGCATGGAGCAGATTTGCATGCCTTTCACTTCCATTATATGCAAATCTCTCTCATGCATATTCATTAGGGCTAGCCTGAAAACCCGATTGGCCTGGAGGTCCTCCAGGAGAAGGATGGGAACTACTGGTCTACAGCAAAGCACTTAGTCAGCGCTAATATCGATTCCATAAGTGCTTTCAATATCAGCCTCATTATAAAAAAAATGTATCGGCCAAACTAACCCCCACTTACGAACGCATAGCGTGGTTTCTCGCGCCGGCAGCAGAGGTAACTGCTCTGATGCTCATAGTGAGCGTCGGAACAGTTACCGCCACTGCTAAACCCGCGCTATGCGTTCGCAAAAGAGGGGGTAAATACATCTGTCCAATCAAGTACATTTCAATATTTATTTTATTTATAAATATTTCTGTATGCTGTAGCCCCGTGTCTGATTAAAACCCATTTAAGAGGGACGCAAGAGAGGCAAATGATTGGCAATATTTTAGGGGTAGAGCAGGGGTGTCAAAGTCCCTCCTCGAGGGCCGCAATCCAGTCAGGTTTTCAGGATTTTCCCAATGAATATGCAAGAGACCTATTAGCATACAATGAAAGCAGTGCATGCAAATAGATCTCATGCATATTCATTGGGGGAATCCTGAAAACCCGACTGGACTGCGGCCTTCCAGGAGGGACTTTGACACCCCTGGGATAGAACAAAGAGCTGACCAAACAAGTATATGGAGCAAAAAAAAATTTAACGTAATGCGTGCCTGACGTTGCCACGTTCTGCCAAGGGCAGCGTCAGTGGCAAAACGAGAGAGGAAACACAGACAGCAAGCTTCTCTCTAGTGCAGGGGTGGGCAACTCCGGTCCTCGAGGGCCATAATCCAGTCGGGTTTTCAGGATTTCCCCAATGAATATGCATTGAAAGCAGTGCATGCAAATAGATCTCATGCATATTCATTGAGGAAATCCTGAAAACCCGACTGGATTACGGCCCTCGAGGACCGGAGTTGCCCAGCCCTACTTTAGTGTAACAGCTTACCAAACAATCCAAGGGATTTAAACACCAAAAAATACACTGTTCACTGGTAGAAAAACTCAGCAGCCGTAAACCTGCCGCAGTACTCCTTCCACGACTTTATGCAGGATTCACCTCTGACGCACCTCCATATACCTGTTTGGCCTGCTCTTTGTTCTACCCCCTAAAATCTATTTAAGACAGTATTAAAAGAAACAGAAAAAAATTCATAACAGCCAACCAAATCAAAGATCAGATTGGGTAAAACCTAAGACGACTCAGGAGAGAGTCGCCACCATCCCAAAATCCAAAGGAGAGAAGTTTTGTGACTCAATTATTCAGGTGCAATAGGTACTTCTATGATCCAGGAAGGATCACATATTTGTAGTGAAATTAAAGTGAACATTTTTTTTAAATTCTTTATTCAATTTTTAAACTACAGATGTGCACAATAATTAATACACTTGCATATAATATTAAAATTAAAGCACATTAAACTTACAATAATTTATAAAAAGGAAAATTATTTCCCCCACCCTTCCAACTAATAAACAATAAATAAATACCTTCAAGAACAATCAATATATACCCTTTAGACCAACTCCAAAACATACCCCCCTCCCATCCTGGATGTGTATGTTTAAAGCAGCAGTCTCAAACACGCGGGCCGCATGTGGCTCTCCAGGTGCTATTTTGCGGCCCGTGGTCTGGACGCGATCATCAACTGTAAAGCTGCGGCCGGCGGCGGCTTCTCGCGCCATCCACACCAGCATTTCTCTTCCCCCTTCCCTTGTGGAGCAGCAGCGTGTCTGGCCGGCTCAGTCGATCGATCTGTTCAAAGCCGCAGGTGGCGGCTCCTTGCGCTATCCACTCCTGCATTGGAAGCCTCTCTGACGTCACAACATCAGAGAGGCTTCTGACGCAGGCGCAGATCTCGCGAGGAGCCGCCACCCGTGGCTTTGAACAGAACGATTGACTGGGAGCTGGCCAGACACGCTGCTGCTCCACAAGGAAGGGAACAGAAGGGGAGGGGAAAGAGAAATGCTCTGCTGTATATGAAAGGAGGACCCTAGGGAAATGCTGCTGCCCAGCGAAAGGGAGAGGGAGGGAAGAGGGAAGAGAAATGTCTCTCCTGCACAGGAAAGGGGGAGGGAAATGCTGCTTCTGCTGCTGCTGCTGCATAGGGAAAGGGAGAGGGAGGGAAGGGGGAAGAGAAATGCCTCTCCTGCACAGGAAAGGGGGAAGGGAAATGCTGCTTCTGTTGCTGTTGCACCCAATTGGGGAAAGAGAGGGAAGGAAGGAGAAGGAAGACAAGGGAGAAGAGAGGAACAAGAGATGCCAAGTTCATGGGAGGAAGGGAAGGAAAGGAAAGGAGATATCAGACCATAGAGGGGAAGGGAGAGATGCCAGGGCATGGGAGGAGGGAAGGAGACAGATGCAAGACCAGGGAAAAGGAAAGGAGGGAGGGAGAAAAGGAAGGAAAGAGATGTCAGACCATGGAAATAGGGATGGAAGAAGCGAGAGATAGAAGGGAAGGTAAGACATGGAAACGTAGATTTTGAAAAGAAAGCAGAAAAATTGAATATTAAGTTAATGCCAAAGATGGATGCAAGGCAGAAAGTGAAGATGGAGAGAAAACCAGTCAAAGGACAAGAAGGCCCTGGAAACATAGTTGAAACACAGAAAAATAAAGTCACCAGACAACAAAAGTAGGGAAAATGATTTTATTTTCAATATAGTGATTGAAATGTGCCAGTTTTGAGAAAGGACAGATATTAAACTTTAAATGTGAGGGTTGCAGAAAAAATAGTTAATAATTTTGCATAAGATAAAACTCTTTATAGTTTATATATCTTTCCTTTTAACTGTTAAAGGAAAGTTTTATAAAGTATAAAGAGTTTTTACCTCATGCAAAATTGTAATTTCTTTAATAAGACATCAACTATTTTTTCTGCGGCCCTCCAAGTACCTACAAATCCAAAATGTGGCCCCGCAAAGGGTTTGAGTTTGAGACCACTGGTTTAAAGGGACATCTAAAGAGATCAATCCTTACAATATTTAGTTAATGGTTCCCAAACATCCATAAATTTCTTGTCATTTCCCTGCTGAATGCCATGAACCGCTCCATTTTAAAAATATAACAAAGGGATTCCCACCAGAATGTGTAATTTAGTCTATCCCAATTTTTCCAATTTTTAAAAATAAGCTGCATGGAAACCCCTGTAAGCCAATGCGGTCGCTGAGCTTATTGCGGCAAGGGATCTCCCTACTGCGATAAAATTAACAGTCGCTGCTACCCATCCCCCCCACATACATCGCTGGCATGATGGATGCCCAATCCCTCCTGCTGACACCCCTACCCCCATAAAGTTTGCCCCAACGCCCCCACCAGGACCCCCCAGAACCCCTCCTAACCTGGAATCGATGGCCGGCTGGCTCCTGCCTGCGTCCGGCTGGCAGGCCCAACTCTGCTGCAATGGTGGGCCTGCCCCTTCCCAGTGCATCATGGGATGCACTGGGGAGGGACCTAAGGGCCTGATTGGTCAAGGCACTTAAGGCCCTCCTGTAAGAGGGGACCTTAGGCATCTGGGCCAACTGGACTCTTAGGCCCATCTCCCAGTGATTCTGGGATGCGCAGGGAGTGGCCTAAGATTCCAATTGGCCAGATCCCCTGGGCTCCTCCACCAGTTATTGTAATCCAGTTTTGAAAAATCTTTCCAGGTTGATATTATAGATTTGACAGCTCTTATTAATACGTTTTTAATAACTGTGCTTTATGAGTATCTAACCCAGTATCCCAACCAAGAGCACCTAAAATAATTATTTTATATGTTAAGGGTTCTGATATAGCAAGTATCGCAGAAACATTTGACCATATTTACATAAGGACAAGCAAATAGCAAGGGTGCGCTCTTTTTCCCCCCGAGAGCATCCATTCAAACCACTGCACACATGCAAATCACCGTTGCATCTGCAAAAAATGTGTGCAATGCATGTACTATTGGAAAAGAATGTACCCTGGTGGCAAATATGACAAACTTCTTTGAAAGAGCCTCCACTCAATGACTTTGCTCTTGTGAGTGATGATAAAATGGCCAAACGAAAACAAATAAAAAAGAACATTCCTGCAAACAACATGGCCATCTGTTAATGGCTTGAAATGAAATGTCTCCAAAACCACGGCTTTGCTGTACTCATGGTGTGGGATTTCTTCTTTACCGAGGTAGCCTATAAGTCATGGTATGACAATACCACTTCAAGACTCTTGCAGCCACACTGGATAGCTGCCTAACTTTTTATGGCTCATGTTTCTAATATTGCTATGAAAACATATTTTTTCTATACATCAACTATGTTCCATATGTGTGCTCTTGGATAAATCTTCCTTATTTCTTCTTTTTCAGTCCTTAGTATTATCCCGTAATTTACTTTTATAGAGTTTACCAAATTTCTAACTACAGAGAACATAAGAATTGCCGCTGCTGGGTCAGACCAGTGGTCCATCGTGGCCAACAGTCCGCTCACGCGGCAGCCCTTAGGTCAAAGACCAGTGCCCTATTTGAGTCTAGCCTTACTTGCGTATGTTCTGTTCCAGTAGGAACTTATCCAACCTTGTCTTGAATCCCTGAAGGGTGTTTTCCCCTATAACAGCCTCCGGAAGAGCATTCCAGGTTTCTACCACTCTCTGGGTGAAGAAGAACTTCCTTACGTTTGTACGGAATCTTTTCCCTTCCAACTTTAGCAAGTGCCCTCTCGTTCTCTTCAACTTGGAGAGGGTGAACAATCTCTCTTTCTCTACTAAGTCAGTTCCCTTCAATATCTTGAATGTTTCGATCATGTCCTCTCTCAGTCTTCTTTTCTCAAGGGAGAAGATGCCCAGTTTCTCTAGCCTCTCGTTGTATGGCTACAACTGTTCTAGAGCACAGCTGTTAAGTTCTTCCATGATTCCCAAAAATCCAATAGGGTTACCTCATTATTAATGGAAGACCATTAACGCCCCATAGTTTACAGAACATCATTTAAAATGTTGATCATTGTACATCAGGCCCTTCACATAGAGGAGTTGATACAGAGCAATCCGGGCATTCAGTTGGCGACGTGAATTAATGGTTCCCTCTCTAAAAATAGTAGGGACAAAACGCCACGATATTTTCTCTGTAGTGGCTCCTCTTACTTGGAATTCTCTTCCTTTATATATCAGGAAAAATAAGAATTTAAACCAATTCAAAACTAATTTAAAAACATTTCTTTTTAAAATTTCTTTTGATCTCTAAACTCACTTCATTGCCAATTTCTATCTGAGAACCTTCAATCCCTCCCCATTGTTTTTTCCCTCCCCTTCCAGACCTCTCTTTCTCCCTTTTTAGGGAAAATATTTTTGTAACTTTAAATCCTTATGTTCATTCCATATGTGTCATAGTCTGTCAATATTGTTTTGTGTGTCAAATTCCTTTTAGTTAAAGAAATATTATAATACTGTCATTACTGCCTTTAGTGTTCAATATTATATAATTTAACGATGATTGTTATACTTTGTTAATCGCTTAGTTTGTAATAAGCGATACATCAAATAAAATTAAACTTGAAACTTGAACTTGAACTTGAATCAGCCCCCCTGGACACGGATCGGATCGGATCTGTGCCCTTAGTGAATCTAGCCCCAAATTTCAGGGAGGTAGGTTTGAACCTTTCAAAACTATTACTAGTGTATAAGGGTTGGATATATCATACTGTATGAAAATCTAACTACAACTAAGCAAAATATTACCAGATTACAATTGATCCAGAATACCACGTTAAGACTGATTTATGGTCTAAATAAATATGATCATGTAACCTCTTTCTACCATGAGTTGCCCTGGCTCCCCGTGGAGGCGGCATTATCTTTAAACTGGGATGCATGGCCAAGCACCAAAATATGTTGAGACTAGCGCAATAGGGTTAAATTGTGGAACTCACTTGTCGGTCAAATACAGAAATGTGGTAAAAAAGGCACATTTAGGAAACTACTTAAAACACAATTGTTTGTAAATGCCTTTTTTTTTAGACATTGATTCCTCCTGATTGTTGATTTTCGAGAACCTGTTTATAACTGTCTAGGCCAGGGATAGGCAATTCCGGTCCTCGAGAGCCGGAGCCAGGTCAGGTTTTCAGGATCTCCACCATGAATATGTATCAGATGGATTTGCATGCACTGCCTCCTTGAGATGCAAATCTATCTCATGCATATTTATGGTGGATATCCTGAAAACCTGACCTGGCTCCGGCTCTCGAGGACCGGAATTGCCTACCCCTTTTAGGCACTGATTTCCTCCTCTTGCTGATTCTCCGAGGACTTGTTCACTTATGTTTATGTGTTTTATAAACCTATTTATGTAATATCATGTAAACCGTTTAGGTTTTAGACGGTATAGAAATTTTAAAAATACATAAATAAATAAATGGATTTCCATCATGGAGATCTCCTTAGGCTTATGGCCTCAGAATCATCAAGGAAGGAGGCGATACTGGTCCTGGACCATACAAATTCAGAAAAAGTATCTAACGGAGAGGTGATCGACTGAGCTCCAGTGACACGGTGGGTTTAAAGCTAGAACTTACACGGTGAGGGTCATACTAAAGTGTAAGTGGGACCAGACAAAGTGCACCCAAGAGTGCTCAGAGAGCTGTGCGGAGTCCTGGCAGAGCCATTAGCCATGCTCTTCAGTCTCATATGAGCCAGTCTCATATGAGGAGAGACTGAACAAACTGCAGCTCTACACTCTGGAGGAACGCAGGGAGAGGGGAGACATGATTGAAACGTTTAAATGCATCACGGGTCGTGTCGAGGTAGAAGATGACATCTTTCTACTCAGGGGACCCTCGGCCACCCGCTCAAACTCAGAGGAGGGAAATTTAGGGGTGACATTAGGAAGTATTTCTTCACGGAAAGAGTGGTAGGGCACTGGAATAAGCTTCCGGAGCAGGTGGCCAAGGCCAACAGCGTGCTTGACTTTAAGAATAAATGGGACATCTACGTGGGATCCCTACAGAGGCCTGGTAAAACACTCAGACTTGATAGGGCGGGTCAGTAGAGTGGGCAGACTTGGTGGGCTATAGCCCTTTTCTGCCGTCACCTTTCTATGTTTCTATGTTTCTAAGTGTGAATTCATGAACACGTATTAAAAAGGGGAGTGCCTTAAATAGGATGGTAAGTTTTGCGTGAAGTAGAACAAGAACTGATGGCATTTGATGGAGCTATGGTGAAGTCAACACTTCTTTTTTCCATGATTTGTTGGCAACAAGAAGATGAACTGTTTCTTTTCCTACCTATGGTCAAGAGCCAAGCTATTTTGTTTATCCCTGTGGCCAAGAGCCAAGTCAATTTGTTATAAACTTTGGAGCTGAGCTGCTTTATTTCTTTCCGTGGCCACAAGTCAAGCTCATTTGTTAAAGATTTTCTTGCCTATCATTGGAAAAATCTCCAGGGGATAGATGTCGGAAGAAGAGACCACCGAACTGGTGACAGCCAAGAAGTGAAAGGCAAAATTCTTGGCAATCAAACTGGCAGGAAGGCCCTAAGAGGCCAAAAGAATAATTTTGGCTGTTTCCTTCACCGAACCGGATTAGCCAAAATCAGGTTACAAATCTATGCTGGCAACTAGCACATTGCTCAAAGCAACTGTTGGGCTATTCAAACTCTGAAGCTTTGTGAACTTTCTCCTAGTGGCAACATTTTGCTCCAAGTTTGAGTTCTAGTTCCTGCAATTTCTACTTGTTCTAGTCCTTGCTCTGAATTTCAGTTCCTGATCCTCTTTTGAGTACCAGCTTCAGCTCCACATACTTGTGCATGAGAACAGTAAGGTATTGAGTAATGGCATGTATTGTTAATTGTTTGATTGATCCTTTAATAGGGTCACACTGCTTTCAAAGGATCTGCCTTAACATCCCAAGAAAATATACTTCTCCCTCCATATTCACGGGGTTAGGGGCAGAGCCGGCTCGCGAATATGGAAAAATCACGAATAACTTTTAGGGCCAACTCTGACCCACCCTCGCCTCCCTCCTGCCTCTCTTCACACTGTACCTGAGGCTTAGTGGTGAAGAAGGGCAGGAGCGATCTTCCTATGCCCTGTGCAGAGCCATCAACAAAAATGGCTGCCATGAGTTCCCATGGTCTCACAAGACTACAGCCATGTTGACAGCTCTGCATGGGGCAGGAGCGTAGAAAAATCACCCTTGCCCCGCTTCACTGCTAGGCCACCAGATACAGTGTGGAGAGGTCCGGGAGGCGGGGGTGGGTCAGGGTTTAGAAACTCACAAATAACCCAAGTCATGAGTTCTAAACCCTTGAGGGAGGGAGAAGTGTTAACGAACTGTACACCATTTCCCTCCCATCTTTCTGGTGGGGGAAGTATGTTTAATTAGGAGGAATCAAATGAGTATCTAGTGGAGCTCTGTAACAGTTCCATTTTGATGTGAATTTTAGAATTAATTCTGTACCTACAGACTAGAGTGGGAGTCAAGTCTAGGCATATCAGATGTAGACATATATAAGTCTTTTTCTGGGCCATACATGGGAATTAAAATCCATCAAAGTCTAAACAATGCCTGAGATCAATACTCAGTAAGTACTGTAAAAGAATTTGAAAAGGATAGGAGGAAATATTTTTTCACTCAAAGAATAGTTAAGCTCTGGTTGTGGTAAAAGCGTATAGCATAGTTGGTTTTAAGAAAGGTTTGGACATATTCCTGGAGGAAAAGTCAATAGGCTGTTATTAAGACATGGGGGAAGCCTCTGCTTGCCATGGATCGGTAGCATGGAATGTTGATACTCTTTGGGTTTTGGTCAAGCACTAGGGACCTGGATTGGTCACTGTGAGAACGGGCTACTGGGCTTGATAGACAATTGGTTTGACTCAGTAAGGCTATTCTTATGTTCTTATGTAAGAGGGTGTGAAACCAAACAGGTGTGGTCTATGTCACATGCCTAGTGGACTATTGGTGAATGCCATCCTATCCTTCTCCCCACTTTCCATATCTTCCCTGTGTGTACTTCTCGGCAGGTATTAAAAGAGGGTCAAGGTAGAATTAACAGTAGAATGAACATTCCAAGAAACATAAAATCTGTTTTATTAATTGGGTTCTGGCTAGGTACTTGGGACCTGGGTTGGCCACTGTTGGAAACAGGATACTGGGCTTGATGGACCTTTGGTCTGTCCTAGGATGGCAATTCTTATGTGAGCCAAGTATAGGATAACTAAGCCATTGTGACATCACTGCTGAGGTTGGCTCTTAGGCACTGGTGGAATGAGGCATTATGACATCACAATCTCAGCTCTGGAATGTTGCTATTCTTTGGGGATGCCCCCTAGGGTCGTGGGGATCCCGTGGGGACGCCTCCGAGGGTCACGGGGTTTCTGCGGGGTTGGATGCGAGGCTCGTCTTCTCCCTACCTGCCGTGCCGCAGCACACAGCCGATCAGAACGGAAGTCTTCCACGATGTCAGCGCTGACGTCGGAGGGAGGGCTTAAGCAAAGCCCTCCCTCCCTCCGACGTCAGCGCTGACATCGGGATGACTTCCGTTCCGATCGGCTGTGTGTGCTGCGATCAGCAGTGGCGTACCCAGGGGGGGCGGGGAGGACGATCCGCCCCGGGTGCAGCCATAGGGGGGGGTGCACAGCTGGTCAGGTCCCCTTACTTTTGTGGCACTTCCTCTGACCCACCGACAACAGGCCCGGTCCGACAAATCTCCCTGCCCTGTAGCCGCAAATCTAAATTACTTTCTTACAGCAGCTTCAATACTCCAGCTGCTATAAGAAGGTAATTTAGATTCGTGGCTACAGGGCAGGGAGGTTTGTCGGACCGGGCCTGTTCTGTTGTCAGTTGGGTGGGGAAGCGCCATAAAAGGGGGGGGGGCAGGGAGGGAGAAAGGGAGGAAAGGTGGAGTGGAGAGGAAAAGACGCTTAAGGTAAAACTGAGGGGGGAGAAGGACGCTGAAAGCACTGGGGAAGGCAAAGGGATGGAGAAGGACGCTGAAAGGACATGGGAAAGATGGGGGGAGAAGGACGCTGAAAGGACATGGAGAAGACAGGGGGAGAAGGACGCTGAAAGGACATGGGGAAGACAGAGGGGGGAGAAGGACGCTGAAAGCACATGGAGAAGACAAAGGGGTGGAGAAGAACGCTGAAAGGACATGGGGAAGATGGGGGGAAAGAACGCTGAAAGGACATCGGGAAGACGGAGGGGGAGAAGGACGCTGAAAGGACATGGGGAAGATGGGGGAGGGGGGAGAAGGACGCTGAAAGGACATGGGGGGGAGAAGGACACTGAAAGCACATGGGGAAGATGGGGGGAGAAGGATGCTGAAAGCACATGGGGAAGACAGAGGGGGGAGAAGGACGCTGACAGGACATGGGGAAGATGGGGGGGAGAAGGACGCTGAAATGAAATGGGGAAGAGAGAGTGGGGAGAAGACGCTGGCAGGGAAGAAGACAGAGATGCCAGACTATGTGGGGAGCGGAGGGAAGAAGATGGGTGCCAGACCAATTTGGAAGGCAGATAAAGGCCAATCCATGCCATCTACTTTCCCCTCCTGTCCCTTAGAGTTCCAGTGTACTTTGTGAGGAGGAAAGACAAGGCAAGAAGATAGGGTTTCAACCAAAAGGGAAAAAGAAGTATGTTCCTTTAAGTAAGAGCCAGAGAGAATGACAAAGTGACAGAATTCATCACCATTTCTGTTCCCATGGATAACTGTGAGAAACCAACCCCATGTTATTCTTTAAGGAGAGAGGGAAGAATCAGAGTATGAATGGGCCCAGCCACTGACTCTCAAGCCTTGTATTAAAGAATGCCGGTATAGAAGGACTGAGGTTGAGGTAGACACTAAAGAATGACACGGGATTGTTTCCAGCCACTGACCCTCAAGCCTTGCATTGAAGAATGACAGTATAGAAGGACTGAGGTTGAGAGAGACACTAAAGAAGGACACGGGATGATTTCCAGCCACTGACCCTCAAGCCTTGCATTGAAGAATGCCAGTATAGAAGGACTGAGGTTGAGATAGATGCTAAAGAAGGACACGGGATGGTTTCCAGCCACTGACCCTCAAGCCTTGCATTGAAGAATGCCAGTATAGAAGGACTGAGGTTGAGATAGACACTAAAGAAAGACACAGGTTCCCATGGATAACTGTGAGAAACCAACCCCATATCATTCTTTAAGGAGAGAGAGAAGAATCAGAGTATGAATGGGCCCAACCACTGACTCTCAAGCTTTGCATTGAAGAATGATGGTGTAGAAGGACTGAAGTTGAGATAGACACTAAAGAATGACATGAATGGTTTCCAGTGGTTATCCGCGGGGACAGAAATGGTGATGAATTCTGTCACTGTGTCGGGGAGGGGAGCTCAGATTCAACCTGAGGCTGAATATGAGCTCCCCTTCCCCTCTAGTCCCTAGAAAGAATACTGACACCACTAATCCTTTTTCACGATAGCAGGGATTGGCCTCCCTTGAGTCTTTACAGAAACCTGGAGTGGGAAATACTCCAGGAATGGGCACAATCCATCCTCCCTCGTTTGCACTGTCCCAGTCTCTCAACGTTTTTCAAAACCCACCATAAATAAATTCGCAATAGAGGGAGTGAATGATGCTCCCTTGGCAATTCCTGATTTATGCAGAAAAAAGTTTTTATCAAATAAAAAAATAATTTACGCACTCTCTCCAACAATGATCCTTTTGCAGATACTATCGGGCGCCCTGGAAGGTCCACCATATTTTTGTGAATTTTCAGAAGGAAATATATTAACGGTACACTAAACTATTGAAAAGCCGAATATTTATATCCAGTTTCAGTTACCCCCCCCCCCCCCCTGTTTACCTTCATTCAAAAAGTTTAGCAAAATTGTAACTAGTTCTTTGTAAGTAGAATTATCCAACAATGGTGAATATGCCTCTTCCATATATTTAATCTTATCAAGCACAACAATCACGCCTCCTTTGTCACTAATTTCGATTCAATTCTTGATAAATTACTCCCACGACCGTTCTGTTTCAATTCAAGCTTCCTTAATTCGGCATATGCCAAAGGTTTGAAACCAGCCACATGTGATTGGGCAGCTCAGTTGGGCCTGTCGTCCAGATTGTCTTTTGTTTCTTCCGAGTGATTGAACTCCTCTGCTTTAAGAGCTGCAAGAGTGAAGTTTGTTTGGAAGAAACGCTGAGAAGCGTGGTGGTGTCAGCATTGATCTTCAGGGAACATCTGAAGAATTCAACCGACAGCTTTTCCTTTTTTTGAATGTTGTAGGGTGCGCACTAGTGGGATGTTCTCCTGTGAGATATGAAAGGTATTTTATAAGTGGATTTTTTAATGCCTATGATAGTATGAAGGCAGCTTGTCACAATGTTAGTGATATGTGTTGCATGGGGTTTTTGAGGTTTGTTCTCCACTATTGTTGAAAATACCACATACTCCTCGATGTTCTCCCACTCAGCCTAGTAACTTTCAGAATAATTTTGTAATAGAATTGCAGTTACTCTTTAGTAATCATTAACAACATAAGAATAGCCTTACTTGGTCAGACCAATGGTCACATAAGCACATAAGCATTGCCTCTGCTGAGTCAGACCATAGGTCCATCACGCCCAGCAGTCCGCTCCCGCGGTGACCCCCCAGGTCAATGACCTGTAGTGATATTACTCTACTATTCTATTACTTTACAGCCTTTTGTACTGTATAGTAACCCTCTAATTGTACCCATGGATCCCCTTTTCCTTCGGTACAATTAGAGGGTTACTAATACAGTACAAAAGGCTGTAAAGTAATAGAATAGTAGAGTAATATCACTACAGGTCATTGACCTGGGGGGCCACCGCGGGAGCGGACTGCTGGGCGTGATGGACCATCTAGCCCAGTAGCTCGTTCTCATTGTGGCCAATCCAGGTTCCTAGTATTTGGCCAAACCCCAAGGAGTAGCAACATTCCATGCTACTGATCCATGAAAACTGCCAATCAAGTGGAGAAAGCTTCATCCAAGGCCAGACAAATGCTGGGTTGTATCCATAGAAGCTTCGTTAGCCAGAAGCCCGAGGCCATTATACTGTTGTACAGAGCCACGGTGAGACCTCACCTGGAGTACTGTGTACAATTCTGGAGGCCACACTACCGTAAGGATGTGCTGAGAGTTGAGCCGGTTCAGAGAATGGCCACCAGGATGGTCTTGGGGCTCAAGGATCTCACGTATGAGGAAAGGCTGAACAGATTGCAGCTATACTCTCTCGAAGAACGCAGGGAGAGGGGAGACATGATCGAGACATTTAAGTATATCACTGGTCGTGTAGAGGTGGAAGATGATATTTTCTTTCTTAAAGGAACCTCGGCCACAAGAGGACATCCGTTGAAACTCAGGGGCAGGAAATTTCATAGCGACACCAGGAAGTATTTCTTCACAGAGAGAGTGGTTGACCATTGGAACAAGCTCCCAGAGCAGGTGATCATGGCCAACAGCGTGCCTGATTTCAAGAATAAGTGGGATGCCCACGTCGGATCTCTACGAGGGCAGTGTAAAGGTATTACCACCTGAGTGTGATCTCTAGGAGGGTAGTTAGGGAGGGTTAACGGAGTGGGCAGACTTGATGGGCTATAGCCCTTTTCTGCCGTCATTTTCTATGTTTCTATGTTTCCCCCATGACTGTTCCCCTTGAGTGTATCCATGACATTCTGTTTGTCTGTCTTGCCTGTTTAAATTGTAAACTCTCTCAAGCATGAACCGTTTTCTTATTCTTTGTGACTTTGTGCAGCGCTGCATGCATCTGGTAGTACTAGAGAAATAATTAATATTAGTAGTAATATCTTTCTTAATAATAGAACATAAGAACATAAGAAGTTGCCTCCGCTGGGTCAGACCAGAGGTCCATTGCGCCCAGCAGTCCGCTCCCGCGGTGGCCCATCAGGTCCTTTTAATCCCCTTAGCTTTCTCTGTAAGCCCTTACATAACTTATCTCTACCTCTATCTGTATCCCTCAACCCCCGTGTCCTTCAGGAAATTATCCAATCCTTCCTTGAAGCCCGGTAGGGTACTTTGTCCTATTACAACCTCTGGAAGCGCATTCCAGGTGTCCACCATCCTCTGAGTGAAAAAGAATTTCCTGGCATTGGTTCTAAACCTGTCCCCTTTCAATAGACTATGGACTTTTCCTCCAGGAACTTGTCCAAACCTTTCTTAAAACCAGCTACGCTATCTGCTCTTACCACACCCTCTAGCAACGCGTTCCGGAGCTTAACTATTCTCTGAGTGAAAAAAAAATTCCTCCTATTGGTTTTAAAAGTATTTCCCTGGAACTTCATCGAGTGTCCCCCTCGTCTTTGTCATTTTTGAGGGAGTGAAAAACCGATCCACTTGTACCCGTTCTACTCCATTCAGGATTTTGTGAACTTCAATCCTATCTCTTCTCAGCTGTCTCTTTCCCAAGCTGAACAGACCTAACTGTTTTAGTCTTTCCTCATATGAGAGGAGTTCCAACCCTTTATCATCATGGTCGCTGCTTATGTAAGAGCTGAGGTCCACTGAAAGTTGAACTACTGTTATTATCCACAGTGATTCGAAACAACACCAGAGCTGTTTCAGCTGCCTCGTTTCTGTGGAACCTCAAATTGCTCTTCGTTATACTACCACTTCTCCCTCTTGCAGCAAGGCTGGCCTTTAGTTAGGATATCTGGCACTGCAGAGCCGCTACTAGGTGTGGTCATGGGTACAGTAGGTAAGCAGACTAGGAGGGTGTGTAGAACCTCAGCAATTATGTGGTCTCGTTACACACCTGTGACCACTTTAATAGAGCTCCATTGGCTTCAGTTTAACATGAGCTTCATTGGTTGTCAATCGACATGTGAATGGAGTTTAAAGTTCTCTGTTTGATCTTTGAAGTGCTCCAGTCTAACTGTTCATTGAGCGTTCGTTCTCTGCAACAGTGGTATTATCCTTTGCATGAGTTACGGTCCTCTGACAGAAGTTCCGTCATTAGCTGTGGTGAAACTTTTGAGTAACCGGAAGTCAATGCTCTCTGTCCAGGGCCCAATGCTTTAAAATGCTCTTCCTTTATCTTTGCGCCAAACTAACATGCTTCTACCTTGTAGAAAAGGGGTGAGGACTTTGCAGTAGGAGCGTTTTTATGGTTCAAGTTCTGTGAATGTCTGAATTTTAATTTTCATATTCTGCTTGTAATGCTGACTTGTGCTTGTTTGTAGTCTAATTTGCATGTTATTTTGTTCCTTGCCTAGATTTGTGGATAGGCGGGTTATAAATAATTTTTAATAAATTCAAACTATTTGTAACAGTCTGTATATTTCCATATTAGCCCAGTTTAAATGCAAAACTTCAAAGCTTCAAGTCTATCCAAAATATCTGTAGCATTGTATCATCTTTAGAGTACTTGAAATTTTCAAATATATATAAAAGCCTAAACCAATCTGAGCATATGCAGAATTTCTTGTTAAACCTGGTCCCATTCAAAGCATACATACATTCGGACATCCATTTGCACGCATCTAGCAGAACTAGGCCTTCCTCTTCCGCCAATCGAGCCATTAGAAACTGCCTCCTCAATAGTCTTCTCCTAGTACTCTTCGCAATGACCAGTCTAGTCTCTAGAATAAGCTGTTATTTGTTGTCGTGACTAGTCTGTCTTCAAACGATTGTGAATGTCTACTTGTAACCCGTTCTGAGCTTCTGGGAGAACGGGATAGAAATCGAAATTAATAAATAAATAAACTACAGAAATAATAATTGGAAACAGTAGGGTACATTTGAAACATCAAAACTCAGGCTGGGTGGGAAGAGGTTCGTCCACTCATAGTTTTATTTCAAAACTGTTATCTAACTTTCAAATGTGAACAAAATGAATTGATTAATCTGTCGTCAGTTGCAAGAGAGAAGGTCCTCCTACTTCGGAAAAAAAATTCTATGTAACAAATATCTTTTGAAGATAGATTTTGCTTGCATAAGAAATCCAGGTTGTGGTGTATCCTTTGGATGACCTATTTGCAGTTTGGGGGCACTTTATATCTTTACGGGTTAGAATCTTGTGCTGGTTTGAAACACTTCCAGCTCTCTAGCTTTTCAGACGACAGCAAATCTTTCCCAAATGGTAGCCAAAGCTGTGCAAAAGCCCCCACTGTGCTAGTTTGTAAGGTATAGAGAAACATCTGTATGATTTTGTATTTTCTGCTTCTTTAAGGCTGACCTTTTACAGAAAACACACACGTCTAGTAGATGGTCTGTGGGCATAGCAGCCTGGAATTTACCAAGTCTTGGATCAAAGGCAGAAATCCTGAGTCTGAAGAACACTGCTACTGTCCTGTTAAAATGACATCCAGGCCAGCTCTTTAAAAAAAAAAAAAAAAAAATTATGTTAGCGTATGCAAAAGATTAAGCTGGATTCAAATTTACTGGCATCTGTCTTTTTCCTGGTAGTTAGAATGAGTGCTGACAGTAGGCCTTGGAAACAGACTCAAATTTAAGCTAACACACTCATTTGAAATGATTTGAATCGGTAGCTCCATCAAGGTATCTGTCCTGGAGTTTTTAGCCTCTTGGGTTTTCGCTCAAAGTCCTTTCTGGATATAGTCTAAACAAAAAAATATGCCCATTTACTGAACCATGAAAAGTCTTTGCTGTTTGAAAGCATGTCATCTTGTCTGAAACCATGTATGGTTTTCGAAGGCAATTTTCCATCTTAAGAACAATAAATATTTGAGTTTGATAAGGGAGGTCTACATACGGTCACCTAAGTTAACCGCAGACTTAAGAACAGTGTAGCAAAATCAAAAGTGAAGATTAATTAAGTCTGAAAATAGAAGCCATGATGAATGGTTGGTTTGGTGTGTTTTTTTTTTAATATGGCAATTTATCCATACTGTGTCAAAGTCAAGCATTTTCCCAGCTCCCCGTCATTTTTTTTTTTTTTCTCTCGTTTCAGTTGCAGAAATCCAATAGCTCAGAATACCCGAGGACAGGATTTATGGATGTGACGGTCTGGATAAGGAATAAACCAAAAGGCCAAGGACCACTGTATGAAGCAGTCTCTGAAGCAGACAGAAACAACTTCTCAGTTGTTCAGCAAAGCAAGCAAAAGGTTGAAGTTCTTTGTCCAGTTAGACAAAAGGATGTTTCTGAAAGAATGAAGGACAAATTTCACCCTCTAGGGTGAAAACTTATCTAACTGCAAAGTAAGGGCAAGAAACCGAGACATTCAGATTCTAGTCAGAAAACATACATAAGAACATAAGAATAGCCATACTGGATCAGACCCATGGTCCATCCATCAAACATCTGGCAGTAACCCAAATAGTTGTAACACTCCAGAGCTGAGATTGTGATGTCATAATACCTCATTCCACCAATGTCTAAGAGCTAAACTCATCAGTGATGTCACAATGGCTCGATTGTCCTATACTTGTCTCACATAAGAATAGCCATTCTGGGTCAGACCCATGGTCCATCCATCAAACATCTGGCAGTAACCCAAATAGTCGTAACACTCCAGAGCTGAGATTGTGATGTCATAATACCTCATTCCACCAATGTCTAAGAGCTAAACTCATCAGTGATGTCACAATGGCTCGATTGTCCTATACTTGTCTCACATAAGAATAGCCATTCTGGGTCAGACCCATGGTCCATCCATCAAACATCTGGCAGTAACCCAAATAGTCGTAACACTCCAGAGCTGAGATTGTGATGTCATAATACCTCATTCCACCAATGTCTAAGAGCTAAACTCATCAGTGATGTCACAATGGCTTGATTGTCCTATACTTGTCTCACATAACAATGTGACATCTGAACATAGGGACACAGGATCATCTGTTGTTCTATTGTCCTTTGATACTTAACTTTTGGAGGTCAATATAGGGTACGATTAACAACATATTGGAATCATCAATTCCACTGACGTATGAGGCGGTCATATGTAGAACGTTATTACATGTTAAACCCCCTATGGATCGTTATAAATGCCACCTTTTTCTTGTCATGACCGGGAAAGCCATGCAGATGGTAACCCGAAATTGGAAGAACTAAGACCGCCTAAATTTTCCTCCAGCTATAGATATGAAAAAATGAATGCCGATAGTTTGGGGCACAATAATTTATTTAAGCTGGTTTGGGGGCGGTTGACATCATATATTATCTCACTATAGTAGGTCTTTGATTATGAGTCAGTTTTGGTTTATTTTTGTACACATCCAGGAAAGGGTGGGCGGGGGGTGGGGGTGGAGTGGGCTATTTCTGTCCTAATTTGACTTTTGAGTTTGTCCACCTGGGGTGGGAGGATATTTTTAATCTGAATAGGGTAAGGTTATTGGGATAGTCTATGTTTCTGTGTTTTTTTGAATAATCATTGGGGGGGGGGAGAAAATAGTTGGTTATGCATATTTGTAAGTTGAATTTGCTTTTATTAACTTATTATATGATATATATTTGTGTATTGCACTTTTGAAGTTTAGAAAATCAATAAAGAATTTTTTTTTAAAATATCAATGGCCCATCTAGCTCAGGATCCTGGCAGAAGCGCAAGTAGCAGCAACATTCCAGATTCTCAAAGAGTAAGGAAGATTCCAGAACCCCAAATAGTAGCAATATTCCAGAGCTAAGATTGTGATGTCATAGTGCCTCATTCCAACAATGCCTAAGAGCCAACCCCATCAGTGATGTCACAATGGCTCAATTGACCTAGACTTGGCTCGCATAAGAACATAAGACTAGCCATACTGGATAAGACCAGTGGTCCATCTAGACCAGTTTCCTGTTTCCAACAGTGACCAATCCAAATCATAAATACTGTACCTGGCAGTAGCAACATTCTATACTATCGATCTCAGGGCAGGCAGTGGATCCCCCATGTCTGTCTCAATAAATATCATATCTAAACTGAATACAGTACTCCCCCGCGAATTTGCGGTCCCGGTCATTTGCGGTATTTTCTGACCACAAATGACCGGGCAGGAGAGGGCAGCCGGAGCGCCAGCGAGTGAAGGAAATCAGTTGCAGTATGATCCGACCGCCTCTTCCTGTACTAAAGTCGGGCCTTGCCAATCAGGAGCTGCGTGTCAAAGCTCCAGATGCCCTCTCCTGTCTCCCCTGCTAAAAACCGTATTCGCGGTTTTTCAAAATTTGCGGGGGTTTCCTGGAACGGAACCACTGCGAATATTGGGGGGAGTACTGTACATAGATAGAAATTCTGTAGCTGTTAAAATGAGCCTTGTGGATGAGAAATACAGCAGGACAGAGCTGGTTATAGTTCCCATATCGTCTTCTCCTACCATAAATTTCTATTGATCCCTCATGGAAATGTCAGGTGTTGAGATCACCTTACACCAGTCAAGTTTTAGAGTTTCAAGCCTGGCTTCAAATAGCAAGACTTATGGCTCCTTTTACTAAGCTGCGGTAGCGGTTTTAGCACGCGCGCTAGACCTTAACGCCAGCATTGAGCTGGCATTAGTTCTAGCCGCGTAGCGCGGGTTTAGTGCATGCTAAAATCCCACGTGCGCTTAAAACACCATCGCAGCTTAGTAAAAGGAGCCCTGAATGATCGCCCACTAGGTCTTCTGCTCGACCCCTGCCTCTAACAACCCCCTTGAGATTTAGGGCTCCAAAAAACTACCGCCGGCTCAAGAGGTGGCTAGCGTGTCCGGCAGTTTAGCCCGTGCTAGTACGCGCCTCAATCCGCTAATACGGCCTCGTAAAAGGAGCTCCTAAGGTTTTGGCATTGGCGAAACCAATTACATCAGTTAGCCATTTGGGAAGCTAGCGATGCTGGATTTACTAGAAAGCAAAAGATGTTGTTTCTACAAACCTGGGATTCATATTTGCAAGATTTACATCCTAAGGGCCGTTGTGCGGTTTAAATTGGGTCTCTTAATTGGGCTTTTATTTAATGGAATGAAAATAATACTGGTATGTTTTGATAAGGTAGGGTAGAGAGTATCATTGGGTGGGGTGGGGTGGGGAGGGAGTGGAGAGGGGTGGTAGAGGTTATTGAAAGGTTCAAACACATAGTCACATATCGATAAAGTGGAGGTTTATTGAAAATGGAATATGTTTATTTTATTATATTTGATGCATTATTCTTGTGATCAGTGCCTTGATGTTATATTTGTTGCATTTGACGATGTTTGCATCAATAAAACCGTTTGAATCTAAAAGGAGCCCTTAGACAATATAGAAATCCATCTAGAAACGAGGTTTCGAAAAGAGAGAATTGGAAGGGTTTGGCGAGAAAAATGTCCATCTGCCTCTGTATGCCACTTTATGGACATTTTCCTTTTTTGAAAACGAACCCCATAATAACATCGTAAATGGCAGCAGATAAAGACCTGAACAGTCCATAAAGTTTGCCGAACAGCAATTACTAATTCATGATTCAATGGTCTTTCTTTGATTTTCTGGGACACAGACCGTAGAGGTTTTCCTGGTACTGTCCTTAGATTCTAGTTACTGGAGTTGCCGTCGAAGCCGCTTTAACCTATACAAATCATCTTGTCATTTGTAGAACAGAGACCATGAAAGTCTGTTCTGCACCTGTCCTCATGTTCCAAATTACTGGAGTTTCCGTCAAAACCCTCTACAGCTCATCCTAAACCGAACTTCCATAAACGGGACACAGACCGAGCAAGTCTGCCCAGTACAGGCCTTAGTTCTTCACAGTCGGAGTCGCCATCTAAGCATCATTTGGCACGTCAAACCTACAAATAACCATTTAAGCTTTGTTTTTATGCCATTCATTTTCTAATTAGAGATACTCTGTGTGAAAGGGGACAGATTCAGAAGTAACCTCAGAAAATACCTTTTCACGGAGAGGGTGTTGAATGTTGGAACAGTCTCCCAGTGGAAGTGGTGGAGAAGGAGTGTATCTGAATTCAAGACAGCTTGGGACAAGTATGTTGGTTCTCTAAGGCAGTGGTTCCCAACCCAATGGGGTTTTCAGGCTAGCCCTAATGAATATGCATGGAGCAGATTTGCATGCCTGTCACTTCCATTATATGCAAATCTCTCTCATGCATATTCACTACAGCTAGCCTGAAAACCCGATTGGCCTGGTGGTCCTCCAGGACAGGGTTGGGAACCACTGCTCTAAGAGTGCGGAGGAGATAGTGGATGGCGTGGCTGGGCAGACTAGCTATGCCAGGGGTAGGCAATTCCGGTCCTCGAGAGCCGGAGCCAGGTCAGGTTTTCAGGATCTCCACCATAAATATGCATGAGATAGATTTGCATCTCAAGGAGGCAGTGCATGCAAATCCATCTCATACATATACATGATGGACCGGAATTGCCTACCCCTGAGATAGGCCATCTGATCTTTATCTGCCTTCGTTTTTTTGTTTCTATATTTCTGCCCCATATTATTTTGAATTATTCCGTCACCTTTCTCATCTCCACCACCTCCCTCAGAAGGGTGTTCCAGGCATCAACCACTCTCTCCGTGAAAACGAATTTCCTGACATTACTCCTAAGTCTACCACCCCGCAACCTCTATTCATGCTCTCTAGTTTTACCGTTTTCCTTTCTCCGTGAAAGATTTGTTTCTACATCAACACCTTTCAAGTATTTAAATGTATTTATTATTATTATTATTATTATTAGGTTCTTATATCCCGCCATACCCAAAGAGTTCTAGGCGGTTTACATTCGTTACATTAGGATCCGGTCTGAACCCGGATTTACAAAAAAATTTTTCGGAATTGCAGGTAGCGCGGAAGGAGGCACAGGTTTATCGTAGTTGGGTTAGAGGATAAAATGGAGGGAGTGGGAAACCAGAAGAGGGGGGGGAGAGGGAGGTGGGGGTGGGGGGGGGTTGGAGTGTATGCGGGGAGTAAGGACTAAGGGTCTTGTTCGCGGAAGAGGTGTGTTTTGAGAAGTTTTCTGAAGTCTAGGTAGGTCGGGGCCTCTAGCATCATTTGGGCTAGCCAAGGGTTCAGCTTGGCCGCCTGGAAGGCGAAGGTTTTGTCGATGAATCTTTTGAGCTGGCATGATTTTATGGAGGGGAAGGTAAACAACTGGATTCTGCGGGATTTCTTGTTGGTGCAATACATATTGAAATGTGGGGAGAGGTATTTTGGTGAGAGACCAAATACTGTCTTGTAACAGATGCAGGCGAACTTGAAGAGGACTCGGGATTCGAAGGGTAGCCAGTGCAGTTGGTGGTAGAAGGGGGTGATGTGTTCCCATTTGTTCAGGCTGAAAATGAGGCGGACAGCTGTGTTTTGAATCAGTTTTAGTCTTCTGGTGATTTTCTTTGTGGAGCTTAGGTAAATGATATTGCAATAATCCAGTATGCTGAGGATAGAGGATTGAACTAATAGTCGAAATGCAGTGTCATCGAAATATTTCTTTATGGTACGGAGTTTCCAGAGTGCTGAAAGGCCTTTCTTGACAATGAGGTCGGTGTGATTTTCTAGGGATAGATGTTTGTCAAGCGTGACTCCTAGTATTTTTAATGTTTGTTCGAGTGGGAAAACCAATCCTTTCACCTGGATTGTGGTGTCTTTGATTTTGTCTTTGGGGGTGGCTAGAAAGAATTTTGTTTTGTCTGGGTTGAGCTTTAGTTTGAAGGAGAGCATCCAGAGTTCTATCTGGCTGAGTATGCTAGTTATGTAGTTGAGAAGATCCTGGGATAGACTGGTTAGAGGGATGACAATCGTGATGTCATCTGCATAGATGAAGAATTTGAGCTTAAGTTTGTGAAGGAGGTTACTGAGGGAGGCGAGGTAGATATTGAACAGGGTGGGGGATAAGGGGGAGCCTTGTGGTACACCGCAGGAGTTCACCCAGCTGTAGGAGAAGTTGTCATTTTTGTGTACCCTGTAGGATCTGTTTCGTAGGAACCCTTGGAACCAGCTGAGTACCCGGTCGGAGATTCCAATGTGGGCCAGGCATTCCAGGAGAATAGTGTGGTCAACTAGGTCAAACGCACTGCTTAGATCAAATTGTAAGATCAGGGCGCTGGAGCCCCGACTGAAGAGTATGTGCAGGTGGTCTAGTAAGGAGGCGATGATGGTCTCTGTGCTGTGGTCCGTGCGGAAGCCCGATTGATTGTCGCTTAGGATATTGAATTTTTCCAGGTATGCGGAGAGTTCTGCTTTTACTGCCCCTTCCGCGATTTTGGTGAATAGTGGTATGTTAGCTATTGGTCTGTAATTGGAAGGTGCGTTGGAAGAGTCCTTTATGCTTTTTATGATTGGGGTTATTAAGATATGTCCTTGTTCTGGAGGGAAGTTTCCTGCGGATAGTAGGGAGTTGACCCATAGTAGCATGTTTGCTTTGAAGTAGATCGGAGCCGTTTTCATCACATTTGGGGGGCAAGTATCTAGTTTGCAGAAGGATTTGGTGTATTTGTTATAATATTTGTTGAAGGTTTTCCAGTCGATTGTGGTAAATTGGTTCCAGTTTAGGTCGGATCTAGACCCTTGGTCTGGTTTAGCTATGTCGATGTCAGGGAGGATGGGAAAGAGCTCCAGTGGGTTGGTCTTGGTGGGTAGTGCTGATCTTAGTTTTAGGATCTTGGAGTTGAAGAAATCCGCTAGGGTGTTGGCGGTTAGTGTTGAGTCTTCCTGGTTGTTAGTGAGTGTTTCAATGTTGTAAAGGTTATTGACGAGTTTGAAGAGGTTGCTGCTGTTGGATGTGGTGTTTCCAATTAAGTGTGAGTAGAATTTTTTCCGTTTTTCCTTGGTAAGGTTTTTGTAGGTTTTTAGTTTGAGTCTCCAGGCAGTTCTGAGTTCCTGGGTTCCTGACTTTATCCATAGTCTTTCTGACTTTCTGAGGTCCCTCTTTAACAGTAACAGCTCTGTGTCGAACCATCCCTCCTGATTTGTGGTTCTGATGTGGCGGGTTTTTGAAGGGGCTATTTCATTTAAAATGTTAGTGCTGTCAATGATCCAGGCGGACATGAGTTGATCTATTTCTTCGTCTTGTTTTATGTGGGTGTCATAGCGAGACCAGAATTCCTCTGGGTCTATCTTTCCTCTAGTGGTGTGGGTTGTGATGTTTCTTGTTTTGTTGTTTCTTGAATGTTTTTGTTGGCAGCCCAAGGAAAAGTCGCATAGTCTGTGGTCGGACCATAGGGAGTCTGTCCAGTTGGCTTGTTTCCAGTATATTTTTGGGTCGGTCGGCTCGTTGGAGGAGAATGTGACCAGGTCTAGCTGATGGCCCTTTTGGTGAGTTTTGGTTGGGGGGGGTTTGAAGAAGCCTAGTTGGGAGGTGAGTGACCAGAAGTCGGCAACTTCTGGTTGGTCCGCTTGCTCAAGGTGGATGTTGATGTCTCCGCATAGAAGGTTGTAAGGACTTGTTAGATAATTAGTTAATAAGGAGTCAGCGAGGTCCTCTTTGGCTAGGGACCATTTTTGGGGTGGGATGTAGAATAGAGTGATAGTTAGCGAGGAGGCAAGGGATTTAGAGGTGAGTGAGATGGCTAATATTTCTGCGTTGGGAGAGGATTTGGTGTTGAGTGCCGTACAATTAAGCTGATCTCTGAAGATTATTGCTAGGCCTCCTCCTCTTCCCCGAGTTCTGGCCAGGGAGAGGATCTTGTATCCTGCGGGAAGGCAGTCTTTGATTATAATATCCTTGTCTGATAGTAGCCAGGTTTCGGTGAGTAGGATGAAGTCGGGGTTGGTATCCGTCAGCCAGTCTCTGATTAGAATGGCTTTGTTCCTCATGGATCGAATGTTTAGGTAAAAGCCTAGTAGGTTCTGGTGGTTTGGGTGGTTGGCTGGGGCATAGTGGGAGTAGGCCAGTTTTTTTAGTGTTCTAGGTTTTTTTGAGCCGGGTTTGGTGGGTTTGCGGGGGGGTGGAGGATTTGGGAGCCGTATTAGGTGAGAATGTGGGGTGTGGGGTGTGAGCGAGGGTACTTTGGGTTTTGAAGGGCGATATAGGGAGAAGTGGACAGGGATGGTGGTTGTGTGTGATGGGTCAGCAGAGCAGATCCTGAGGGTGATGAGATATAGTAGGAGTAGTGCTACGCATTGAGGGGTGTTTGGCCTTGCCATGGTGACACGCTCGTGGGGGGGGAAGAGCGTGGGGTATGGTAGTAGTCGGAGGGGGGCAGAGGGGAGGGGTGTGATGCAAAGTTTGGCAGGTTTCAGCGGCGCAGTGGACGGTATAAAGCTGAGCCGGTTACAGCGGTGCAAAAGGCAGTACAGAGTTGTGCAGGTTACAGCGGTGCGTTAGGCAGTACAATGTTAAGTAGGTTGCAGCAATGCAATAGATCGATGTAAAGTTAAACAGGCTGAACAATTTAAGCGTGTGCGCGCGGTGCAGTAGGCAGTACAGTACAATGTAAACAATGTAAACAGTAGGTAATACAGTAAACAATAAGGCAGTGCAGTACAGTGTTAACTTTTCTGAGTTCTAACGGATGAGGCGGTGCTATGTAAATAACACTATGTATTGCTGTGATCCAGTTGGGGGGGTCGGACTGACTGGCGTCGCTCGCAGTCGCTTGCAAAGGCGCGTGCTAAGGCGCACGCGCCTTAGACGTGCGCCTTCGACGGCACGCCGAACGGCTGCACGCCGTTGGTGCGGCGGCTTTATTCCGCTTCGGGAGAGGGGCGGAGCTGGGCTCGCACGCTCCTCTCCTGCAGGCTCTCGCTGCCTCGGCTCCCCGCTGGCAACAGTGCAGGGGCCGAGTGAAGAAGGCCGCTCTCCGGGGGGTGCGGCGGCTTTATTCCGCTTCGGGAGAGGGGCGGAGCTGGGCTCGCACGCTCCTCTCCTGCAGGCTCTCGCTGCCTCGGCTCCCCGCTGGCAACAGTGCAGGGGCCGAGTGAAGAAGGCCGCTCTCCGGGGGGTGCGGCGGCTTTATTCCGCTTCGGGAGAGGGGCGGAGCTGGGCTCGCACGCTCCTCTCCTGCAGGCGCTCGCTGCCTCGGCTCCCCGCTGGCAACAGTGCAGGGGCCGAGTGAAGAAGGCCGCTCTCCGGGGGGTGCGGCGGCTTTATTCCGCTTCGGGAGAGGGGCGGAGCTGGGCTCGCACGCTCCTCTCCTGCAGGCTCTCGCTGCCTCGGCTCCCCGCTGGCAACAGTGCAGGGGCCGAGTGAAGAAGGCCGCTCTCCGGGGGGTGCGGCGGCTTTATTCCGCTTCGGGAGAGGGGCGGAGCTGGGCTCGCACGCTCCTCTCCTGCAGGCTCTCGCTGCCTCGGCTCCCCGCTGGCAACAGTGCAGGGGCCGAGTGTATCATATCTCCCCTGTCCCTACTCTCCTCTAGAGCAGTGGTTCCCAATCCTGTCCTGGAGGACCATCAGGCCAATCATGTTTTCAGGCTAGCCCTAATGAATATGCATGGAGCAGATTTGCTTGCTTGTCACTTCCATTCTATGCAAATCTCTCTCATGCATATTCATTAGGACTAGCCTGAAAACCCGATTGGCCTGGTGGGAACCGCTGCTCTAGAGTATAAATATTCAGATCTTCCAGTCTCTTCTTGTACACCTTTTGGCGCAAGCCCTGTACCATTTTCACTGCTTTCCTCAGGATCACTGCAAGTCTTTTTACAGGGAGCCAGGCCGGCGCGAACAGAAGACCAGAGTAGTTGCTCACGCTGGTGAAAATTAAAGAGGTACAGAGGGGAAGGGGTGGGGCATAGTAACATAGTATAGTAACATAGTAACATAGTAACATAGTAACATAGTAGATGACGGCAGATAAAGACCCGAATGGTCCATCCAGTCTGCCCAACCTGATTCAATTTAAAAATTTTTTTTTTTTTTTTTTTTTTCTTCTTAGCTATTTCTGGGCAAGAATCCAAAGCTTTACCCGGTACTGTGCTTGGGTTCCAACTGCCGAAATCTCTGTTAAGACTTACTCCAGCCCATCTACACCCTCCCAGCCACTGAAGCCCTCCCAAGCCCATCCCCCACCAAACGGCCATACACAGACACAGACCATGCAAGTCTTCCCAGTACTGGCCTTAGTTCAATATTTAATATTATTTTCTGAGTGTAGATCCTCTGTGTTCATCCCACACTTCTTTGAACTCAGTCACAGTTTTACTCTCCACCACCTCTCTCGGGAGCGCATTCCAGGCATCCACCACCCTCTCCGTAAAGTAGAATTTCCTAACATTGCCCCTGAATCTACCACCCCTCAACCTCAAATTATGTCCTCTGGTTTTACCATTTTCCTTTCTCTGGAAAAGATTTTGTTCTACGTTAATACCCTTCAAGTATTTGAACGTCTGAATCATATCTCCCCTGTCTCTCCTTTCCTCTAGGGTATACATATTCAGGGCATGCATGAACGTGACATGGGGAGCAGAGAGATGCCGGCACCCCTACTAAGATGGCACCCTGGGTGATCCATCCCTCCCCCCACCCTCTGCCTCCCCCCCCCACTTACTATGCCACTTCCGGTAAGCACTTTGAAATTCATTTTAAAAGGTCTTTTAAATGGCATTTTGCATTTAACTCTGGTGCTGATAGGACGCCTACTGGTGCTTAAGTTAAGGTGACGTTTATATAATATGGACCTTAATGCATAGTTCCCTGTTTTCAGAGTGTACAAAAAAGACCTTAACATGTTCACTAAACTGCACCACGTTTATCCCAATATCTTCTCATGTCATAAGGACATAAGAAGTTGCCTCCACTGGGTCAGACCAGAGGTCTATCTTGCCCAGTGGCCCGCTCCCGCAGCGGCCCACCAGGTCCTTGACCTGTGAAGTGAATTCTTGACCCTTATAACCTACCTCTGCTGCTATCTGTACCCCTCAATCCCTTTATCCTTTAGGTACCTATCCAAACCTTCCTTAAACCTCCCGGTTAAATTAATCATCATAAGAACATATGAATAGCCTTACTGGGTCAGACCAATGGTCCATCAAGCCCAGTAGCCCGTTCTCACGGTGGTCAATCCAGGTCACTAGTACCTGGCCAAAACCCAAGGAGTAGCAACATTCCATGCTACCAATACAGGGAAAAGAGTGATTTCCCCCATGTCTTTCTCAATAACAGACTATGGACTTTTCCTCCAGGAACTTGTCCAAATCTTTCTTAAAACCAGCTACGCTGTCCGCTCTTACCACAATCTCTGGCAACACGTTCCAGAACTTAACTATTCTCTGAGTAGAAAAATATTTCCTCCTATTGGTTTTAAAAGTATTTCCCTGTAACTTCATCGAGTGTCCCCTAGTCTTTGTAATGTTTGACGGAGTGAAAAATCGATCCCCTTGTACCCGTTTCTACTCCACTCAGGATTTTGTAGACTTATATTTACAATGCACAGAAGCAATGGAAAGAAGCAGGAAAAGATGTTATTTGTGCAAGAAGACAGCCGACCCCAGAGCTGAATGACACGTCCAAGAGCAGAGTGAAATACATTAACGAGAAAGCATGCCAATTTCTTCGAGACTCCGTTTTTACATTTTATTATTAAGAATATCGCAGGAAAAAAAGAAAACAGAAAAGGAAGAAATGTTGGAAGGGAAAATGAATTCAAAAGTCGGAAAGCGCATATCGGTTTACAAAACCCAAACAATAGCATGTGTGTAGTCAGTACGTTGGTATATGTCTGTATGTTTTATGAATCTGGTATAAAGAGAGGATGATTTAAGTGATATGTTCCTGTTATTAACCAAAGAAAGTTTGTTTAATTTTATAAATATGTGAATGAATAAATAAATGGAAGGTGGAGAGAAACAGAAAACAGAGATTCTCCAATTTATCAACCTGTGTGTTTCTTGGCTCCTAAACGCCCCACGTTTTCTCCCTTCTATATCTTCGATCCAAACAGAGTGACTCACCAACCACAGCCCAGAGGGCCAAAATCTGTGAATTGTTTGGTGTATCATGATCTCTGCGGGGGATTGCAATTGGGAATTTGGGGGAGTGAATTCTAATTGCAAACCTGAAAAAAAAAAACGTCCATTGCCTTGGGGGAGGGGGCAGAAAAGGAAGGAACAATCATTACTCTTGATTTTGACATGAAAAACACTGAGGGGAGATTTCAGGGTTTTGGTTTTCCATTTTAATGAAGCTTGAGTGTAAGAGAAGAGATATGAAGCCCATTAAAAAGGTAGTTGCATATTATAAAACAGGGGTGCCCACACTTTTTGGGCTTGCGAGCTACTTTTAAAATGACCAAGTCAAAATGATCTACCAACAATAAAATTTAAAAAAAAAACACAACACACACTGTACGCATACAATTGTTAATTATCATTCCTATTCTGGGGTTTTTTCAAAGAGGTCAAAGGAGATGACTCTATGCACTGTCACCTCAGTAACAACCATACAAAAATAGACAAATACCCACCCCCTCCCTTTTTACTAAACCACGATAGCAGTTTTTAGCGCAGGGAGCTGCGCTGAATGCCCAGCGCTGCTCTCGACGCTCATAGGCTCCCTGCGCTAAAAACCTCTATTGCGGTTTAGTAAAAGGGGACCATATTGTAAAATATAGAGAGCAGATATAAATTCAGACACATTTTGATCACTAAATTTAAAATAAAATCATTTTTTCTACCTTGTCTGGTGATTTCATGAGTCTCTGGTTGCACTTTCTTCTTCTGACTGTGCATCCAATCTTTCTTCCCTTCTTTTAGCCTGTATGCTTCCTCTCTTCCTGACCTCATTCCCCCCCCCCCAATGTTTTCTTCTTCTCTCCTTGCCCTCTCTTTCTTTCTCTCTTCATGCCCCCATTCTTTTTTTCTGTTTCTCTTCTTTCCTTCTGTCTCCCTGCCTGCCCTCTTTCTCCCTCCCTGCCCACCCACAAGCCACTGCTTCTGCCGCTGCCATCGGATAACAGGCCTCCAAAGCCGCCCGCCACCGGCCAAGCTCTCCTTGCTTCGGGCCCACCAGCATTCCTCTCCCCGACGTCAATTTTGCCGTCGGAGAGGAAGTTCCGCTGGCCAGAACTTCCTCTCCGACGGCACAATTGAGGTCGGGAAGAGGAAGGCTGATCGGCCCAAGATCGACATTTTGGGAAAAATGCTGCCGGGTCCTGCCTTTGAGGAAACAGAAAGTAGGCAGGACCTGGCAGCAAGAAGAGCAAATCGCAAGCTTCACTGACCTGTCTCCCGCTTTAGCCCGCGAACAGGGCTCTAACATGTGCGTGCCGGCTTCCCTTCTTACCCCCTCCCCCTCCCCGGACATAACTTCCGGTTTCAGAGGGAAGCGAAGGGAAGCCGGTACAAGCACATGTTAGCCCCCGGAGCATAAGTTCTCCAAGCCTTTTTTTTTTTTTTTTTTTAAATGTTGAGCAGCGGAGGCAGCAGCAGAATTCAGGAGCGGGCCAGTCAGGAGGGGAAAAAAGAGAAGGGAAGAAGGGAACCCGTTCTGCGATCGACTGGGGTCGCCTGAGCGAGCGACCTGTCGATCGCGATCGACGCGTTGGGCACCCCTGTTATAAAACAACAAAAAACCCAACAACCATATACAAATAAATAGAACTTAAAAAAGAAACACTATGAAAGCATATGGCGGAAGATACTACTACTATGAATTATTTCAGTAGCGCTACCAGACGCACGCAGTGCTGTACAGAGTCATAAAGAAGAAGAAAACGGTCCCTGCTCCAAAGAGCTTACAATCTAAACAGCCAAGACAGACCAACAGGATGTCATGGATACAGTTAAGGGGAAGGGTTCATCTGCTGGCTGGGTTGGAGGGCAGAGGGAAGTACAGGACAATCAAGCCATTGTGACATCACAGATGAGGTTGCCTCTTATTGGTGGAATGAGGCATTATGACAACACAGTCTCAGCTCTGCTTCCCAAAGATTGAAACTCTTCACACTACTACTACTACTAATAAGATTTATTTCTATAGCGCTACCAGATGCACACAGCACTGTAGAGAGTCATGAAGAAGACAGTCCCTGCTCCAAAGAGCTTACAATCTAAAACAGACAAGACAGACAAACAGGATGTCATGGATACAGTTAAGGGGAAGGGTTACCGTATTTTCACGCATATAACGCGCGCGTTATACGCGTTTTTACCTACCGCGCATACCCCTCGCGCGTTATACGCGTGAGCGCGGTATACAAAATTTTTTTTACATAGTTCCCACCCCGCCCGACGCCCGATTCACCCCCCCCAGCAGGACCGCTCGCACCCCCACCCCGAACGACCGCTCGCACGCGCTCCCACCCGCACCCGCATCCACGATCGGAGCAAGAGGGAGCCCAAGCCCTCTTGCCCGGCCGACTCCCCAACTCCCCGACAATATCGGGCCAGGAGGGAGCCCAAACCCTCCTGGCCACGGTGACCCCCTACCCCCACCCCGCACTACATTACGGGCAGGAGGGATCCCAGGCCCTCCTGCCCTCGATGCAAACCCCCCTCCCTCCAACGACTGCCCCCCCCAAGAACCTCCGACCGCCCCCCCCAGCCGACCCGCGACCCCCCTGGCCGACCCCCACGACACCCCCACCCCCCTTCCCCGTACCTTTGGTAGTTGGCCGGACAGACGGGAGCCAAACCCGCCTGTCCGGCAGGCAGCCAACGACGGAATGAGGCCGGATTGGCCCATCCGTCCCAAAGCTCCGCCTACTGGTGGGGCCTAAGGCGCGTGGGCCAATCAGAATAGGCCCTGGAGCCTTAGGTCCCACCTGGGGGCGCGGCCTGAGGCACATGGGCCCAACCTGACCATGTGCCTCAGGCCGCGCCCCCAGGTGGGACCTAAGGCTCCAGGGCCTATTCTGATTGGTCCACGCGCCTTAGGCCCCACCAGTAGGCGGAGCTTTGGGACGGATGGGCCAATCCGGCCTCATTCCGTCGTTGGCTGCCTGCCGGACAGGCGGGTTTGGCTCCCGTCTGTCCCAACTACACAAAGGTACGGGGAAGGCGGGTGGGGGTGTCGTGGGGGTCGGCCAGGGGGGTCGCGGGTCTTTATAGTGCTCATGCCTAACTCATTGTCTTTATAGTGCTCATGTCTTTATAGTGCTCATGCCTAACTCAGGGTTACCCGTGTGTCCATTTTTGCGTGCGTGTGTGTACACGCGCCGGAATGAGATATTGTCATCACAACAGCCCGATTCAGCCCTTCCCTGCAGCAATCAATACAGATAAGTGATGGCAGTAACTTTCCGTGCCGCTGACACAGCTGAAACCTGAACACAGTAACTCATTTGAGTTCGCTGCACAGTCTCTTCTCGTGGGCTCTTATTAGACTCTCTGCTGTGTCTTCCAGAAGGGAGGATATTTAGTGGGCAAGCCATAAGCTTCTAATAAAAGCATTTATGAGGGGGCGGTCGGAGGTTCTTGGGGGGGGGGCGGTCGTTGGAGGGAGGGGGGTTTGCGTCGAGGGCAGGAGGGCCTGGGATCCCTCCTGCCCGTAATGTAGTGCGGGGTGGGGGTAGGGGGTCGCCGTGGCCAGGAGGGTTTGGGCTCCCTTCTGGCCTGATATTGTCGGGGAGTCGGCGGTCCTTCGGGGTGGGGGTGCGAGTGGTCCTGCCGGGGGGGGCAGGGCAGGGCGGGTAAACGGAGAGTCGGGACAGCGCACGGAGAGTCGGGGAGGGCGAAAGGAGAGTCGGGGTGGCCAGAGGAGAGTCGGGGCGGGCGAAAGGACAGTCGGGCAGCATACGCGGTATACCCGTGAGTGCGGTATACAAAAGTTTTTGTACATAAAATCGTGGTTTCTGCACGCTATACCCGTGTGCGCGTTTTACACGGGTGCGCGTTATATGCGTGAAAATACGGTAATCTGCTGGCTGGGTTGGAGGGCAGAGGAGTAGGGTTAAGGTTTTAAGGCTATATCAAAAAGGTGGGCTTTCAGTCTGCTTTTAAACAAGGGAAGGGGCTTGACAGACAAACTCGGGTAGTTTATTCTAGGCATAGGGGGTAGCTAGATGATACGATCGAAGATTCCTGTTTTATTCCCCCATATAAGGTCTTCTACTCTTGAGGATACTGTAACGGCATTGTTCATAGCACGTTGTGGGGAGGATTTAAAATCAAGGTTATTGCTTAAAAGTACCACACACTCATTTTCTCAGTGGTCAGTTATGGCTGCGAAAGCTGGACACTACGGAAACAAGACAGAAAGAAGATTGACTCATTTGAGCTGTGGTGCTGGAGAAGGTTTTTATGCATGCTGTGGACCTCCAGAAGAACTAAAAAATCAATTCTGGTAGAGATCGAACCGGCTATGTCACTCGAAGCCCAAATGATGAAGTTACAACTGTCTTATTTTGCTCACACTGTCAGAAGAGAGAGATCACTGGAGAAGGACATCATGTTTGGGAAGATCGGAGGAACCAGGTGAAGAGGACGACCTGCAATAAGGTGGCTGGACAGGCTGAAAACAACCATGGGGATGACGCTGGAGGACTTTTCTGGACTAGCACAAAACCGATTTCGTTTTTGATCTGTAATTCATCAAGTCGCCTGGACTTGAGCATGAGTCAATGGCTGCTAACAACAATGGATCTTCTAATTTCTCACAAGTAATCTGCTGTATTATAGCTCACTAACCCCCCTCCCCCCCCTCCCTTATTGGAGGTGAGTTGGGGTATCACATACCCCACGAGTACAATAAGTGATATCATAACCAGAAATCAGCGCAATAGCAACTTGTGGGTTTTCTACCTTCCTGAAATATAACGTGACATATTTTTAAGACCATTTCAGGTAATATTATGGTATTATTTTCAGAGATGTTTATAGATTGTCAGGATATTTAAAATTTTGTAAATATTGACCTTGTTCAGTGACAGTTTCCTAACTTTTATAAGAAACTAAATTTATTACAGCACTTACACTCCCCCCTTTATAAAACTGTAAAGCGGTTTTTAGCAGCGGCCGCAGTGGTAACAGCTCCGATCTCATAGGAGTTCTATGAGCGTTAGAGCCGTTACAACCGTGGCTGACAACCCCCCCCCCCCAAATGGGTTAATAACCAGGATTCGGCAATAGAAAGAACATCCAAAGTAAGTCATAACTAAACAACGGCTTATTCTTAGATCATGTTATGCTTATTAGTTTGATATTCAGAACAGAACTAAATGACTTAGTTAATGGAATGATCGTGAGGCAAGATGGTGGTCCAGGATGTCCTATAAACACATCAATCAAAGACATGAGCAGAATAGCCTTCAATAGAGTGTACAAGTTTATTAAAAATTTGATGTCCTGGGGTAGCAGGCAGCCAAGTGGTATAAATTAATATCTGAATTCTTGAATAAGAAACCAAAAAGTAGTCTGAAAGTCATGTGGAGCATTGAGACAAAGCAACAAATTTCTGCTACTCAATTTGGACTTGGAGGATGAGTTGTACAGCGTCAGCATCTATGAGGCAAACTTGGGTTTTTTTGTTGCATAGAAGTTTTTGGACCCCTGTTAGATTACAAAAATTAGACAGTTCTAAATCTAATAGATGCTGGCACTGTCATCTCGATATAGGGACACTGGATCATTACATTACATTATATTACATTAGAGATTTCTATTCCGCCATTATCTTGCCGTTCAAGGCGGATTGCAACAGAGTTATAAAAGGAGGGGGATACAATACTGGATCATTAGTAAAATCAAGAGAAGTTGAGAAGAACTGGTAGTATCTGTGGGGCGGGGTGAAAGTAGGAGGATGGTAGGTAATTGATATGTTAAGAGTGATTCAGTGAATTCTTGAAGAGTATCGTTTTTATTTCTTTTCTGAAGATCTTGTATTCGGGGGTGGTTATCAGTAGGTTGGAGATTTGGTTATCCAGTTTTGCTGCTTGTGTTGCCAGTAGTCCGTCATACAGTTTTTTCCGTTTGACTTCTTTGATTGGAGGGTGTGAGAAAGGGGTGTGTGTTTTTCTATGTCTGGGTGATATAGTTTGGTAGAGGCGGTTGTTTAGGTAGATTGGTCTGTCTCCGTTTAACGATTTAAATAGCATGCAGTAGAATTTAAATAGTATTCTTTCATGAATTGGTAGCCAGTGTGAGTTGATGTATGCTTCTGTAATATGGTCTGCTCTTCTTTTGTTCCTTGATACTTAAATTTTGGCGATCCATTTGGGGTCAAATAAATAGCATACTGGAAGTTCCATTGGCATTGACGTATGATGGAGTGCTTTTTGGTACGTTATTGATGGCCAAGAGTCCAATAACTTCACATAACAAAAGACTGCTTTTCATCATGACAGGAGTCGCCATACAACTTATTCTGAAAAATTGGGACAGGTTAAATTATAGTTTTTGGTGGGAATCCTTGTGCCAAACTTATAAATTTGAATGTATGAGTGGGATACAATTGGGACATTTTAAGAAATTTAAGGATGTTTGGGACCCATTGACAAAATTTTGTAAAGATTAATTATTGGTTTTAGCCCTTTGATTATACACATCCAGGAAGGGTGGGGGGAGGGGGTTATGCCTTTGATTTATTATTTGATTGTATTGGTTGGTCTTGATCATTTATATTACTTTTGCTTATCTTTGAAAGGATGGGTGGGTGGGGGGGAAAAGATGTGTATTTATTATATCATTTGATGGAATTAAGTGCTGTTTATTTTGTACATTGTTCAGTAATATGTTGCATTTGATGTTGATTTTTTTAAAAACGAATAAAGATATGGGGAAAAAAAATTTTGATATCCCGCCTAAAACAACTTATTAAAACAAAGGGGGGATACATAAAATATTAAAATAAACAAACATACACACTACAGATAAACACGAATCACACAGACTGCAACACAAACGAAAGGGGAAGAATTAGAATACAGTCAAATCTCGGTTTACAAATGCACCGATTTGCGAGTGTTTTGCAAGATGAGCAAAACATTTGCAAAATCGACACCTCGGAAACCGAGCTTGACTGGATTTACGAGCGCCCCTCCCCCCCCCCCGTGATCCGCCCCCCCCCCTCCCCCGCCGCCGCCGCATTCTGGCATCTCCCACGCACCCACCCAAACACATTGTCTTACCCCCATCTGGCATTGGCACTGGCACCAACACCAACGCACAGGACATGCCGATGCTGGTGCCCGAAGATCTACTCTCTTCCTTGTGCTGAGCCTTGAGCATCTGCGCATGTCAAGGCCTTCTCCGAGAGAACGACATGCGCAGATGCTCAAGGCCCAGCACAAGGAAGAGAGCAGATCTTCAGGCACTGGTATGTCTTGTGCATTGCCAGATGGGGGTAAGACAATGTGTTTGGTTGGGTGGGTGGGTTCATGGGGGATGCCAGATCACGGCAGGGGTGGGGGGGGGACAAGCGGGGGGGATGCTGGATCGCAGGGGGGTGGAGCAGCGCTGCTGGCCTCGGGGGGGGGGGGTCGGAACACATCCCTTACTTCCTATGGGGAAACTCGCTTTGATATATGAGTACTTTGGTTTACGAGCATGCTTCTGGAACGAATTATGCTCGTAAACCAAGGTTCTACTGTATTTGGACAGAAAAGAAAAGAATGGGAGAACGATAGGAAGGAGAAAGTTAAAGACCGGCGTTGGTGCCAGTAAAAAAGTATGTACAACATCTTTAAAGGATGATCATAGGTCAACGGTGTCTTTGAACAGGAATGTTTTTAAATTAGATTTGAAGGTGTTAAGTGACATACTTTCTCTTAGGTAGTTTGGGGCTAAGTTCCACAACATAGGGACAGTCACAGAGAACATGTTCATTTGCCTAGTGTTAATGAAAGCCAATTTTGATTAACTGATCCGAGGAAACGTTGAGAAGAATGTGGCATTAGGAGTCTATTAATGAAGTCTGGTTGACCAGAGGCTCTAGTTTTGGAAGTCAGTAACCGAAATTCAACAGTTTCACCCAAAGAAATGCCCTAATGAACTCCTTAGTCGCACTCCTTTTTCAGCGAACACTCTAGTATGGATCCTATGCGGATGAGCGCACGGGCCCAGAAGATATCACCCAAGGTGGGGTAATCACTGGTCTGTATTGGGACTAATGGCAGGATGGCAACGAAGGATTGCTTATCAAAACAGTCCTTAGGAGAGCTTTTTTTTTTTTTCTGCCCTAAAATATTTGGAGAATCATCCAGATAGCAGCACTGCAAATCACTTCTATCCAGATACATTGTGCCTCTGTCCTGACTCCGCCCCTAAACCACCTCTGCACTATCTGGATAGCGCACAAATGAGCTTAAAGAAATTCGGTAGCACTATCTGGATAGTACCACTGAAAATCTATTGCCATAGCATTACATTACATTGGTATCTTCTATCCCATCAATACCTTTCAGTTCTAGATAGTTTAAAACAAGAATTGGCCTGGGCTTTTCCAGGGAGATTACAGGGATCTGGAAAGGGTCGATACAGTTTGGTTAGATCCTTAAAAATACTGGGAGTCACACTGGACAAACATCTATCCCTCGAGAAACACACTGACATCACAGTCAGAAAAAGTATCTCGGTGCTCTGGAAACTCCGCACCATAAAAAAATATTTTGACGACACTTCATTCCGCCTGCTAGTACAATCCTCCATCCTCAGCATACTGGACTATTGCAATATCATTTACTTGAGCTCCACAAAGAAAACCATCAGGAGACTCAGAATGATCCAGAACACGGCTGTCTGCCTTATATTCGGCCTGAAAAAATGGGAACACATCACCCCTTTCTACCATAAACTTCACTGGCTACCATTCGAATCCAGAATCCTATTCAAATTCGCCTGCTTTTGCTACAAAACAGTATTTGGTTTATCCCCAAGCTACATCACCCCTCACTTCACTCTGAATCACAGCATCAAGAACGTCCGCAGAATTCAACTTTTTGCCTTCCCCTCCCTAAAACTATGTCACTCAAAAAAAATTCCTTGACAAAACCTTCACCTTCCAGGCCGTCAAGCTAAACCCATGGCTAGCCCAAATGGTCCTCAAGGCCCCCAACTACCTCGGCTTTAGAAAATCACTCAAAATCCACCTCTTCCAAGACCAGGACCCTTAATGCCCCTTCTTTATCTACCAACACCTCTCCTCCCCTACCGAACTACCCCCCCCGACCTATTCTCCCCTACTTCTACTTCGTTGTTCACAACTTTGAACAATTTGGTATTGAACAGCTTGTAACTCTGTTTAATTGATGTGAACCGCCTAGAACTCTTCTGGGTATGGCGGTATACAAAAATAAAGTTATTATTATTATTTTTATTTATTTGACAAATTTTTTGAATAGTATAGAAACATGATGGCAGATAAAGGCCAAATGGCCCGTCTAGTCTGCCCATCCACAGTAACCATTATCTCTTCCTCTCTCTAAGAGATCCCAAGTGCCTATCCCACGTCTTCTTGAATTTAGACACAGCCTCTGTCTCCACCACCTCTTCCGGAAGATTGTACCATGCATCTACCACCCTTTCCATAAAAAAGTATTTCCTTAGATTACTCCTGAGCCCATCACCTCTTAACTTCATCCTATACCCTCTCATTGCAGTTTCCTTTCAAATAAAAGAGACTCTACTCATGCGCATTTACATTGCGTAAGTATTTAAACATCTCTATCATATCTCCCCTCTCCCGCCTTTCCTCCAAAGTATACACATTGAGATCTTTAAGTCTGTTCTCATACGCCTTATGATGAAGACCACACACCATTTTAGTAGCCTTCCTCTGGACCGACTCCATCCTTTTTATAGTTTTTAGTTCTTTCTTGAATGTTTTGTAATTGGGCGTTGTGGTCAGCAGATTAGTCTCGCTGCTCTGGTGGCTAGAAGTCCTTCATATATTTTTGTGCTTTGCATGCCTTTGATTGTGGGGTGGGTAAAGTGTGCTTGAGTTCTCCTTGGTCTGGATGTGTTTTTCCATATCAGACCCATACTTTATAAGGCAATTCATATTTCACTGGCTTTGCACCAAGGGTCTTCATCTACATTTATTATTGGGGGTGGGGGTGATGAGATTATCACATGGTGAATAAGTAAAACCAATGACACTGATTCTCCCAGAATTTACAGACTGAGACCTGACAACTCAACTGATAACTGTTCTTCCAGTTTAATCTTTGTGTTGGACCGTGCATGATCCACATTCCGAAAATTAGCAAAGATGGCTTGTGTGTCCCTCTTTACTACATCACTTGTAAGTGACATCATTTGAACATGTCTCTTTGGTTTCTTTACTTTTATTTGTGAGGATCTGATATACCACCAGTCAGGAGAATTACTGCTGCTAAGCCGTTTTCTTAACATATTGAAGTTGTCTATCATCAGAAAACTTCTATCCGCTCATCGGAATGTGGAAAAATGTCTATGAATCATTTGTCGTGGACAAGCACAGATGGTTCCAATGGACACATGAGCAATTCTACACAATAAAAGCATTCTTTGACACTGACGGGATATTTGTTTCCTAACCTTTCCAGCTGCATAATTCCTATCAAATGGGACAATGCTTGGTCAACTGGAAAAACCTTCCTTCATGTTTCATTGTAGCTGAATTTCTCATTGTAATCCGAAAGAAATGTTACAAAGGTCTAAGTGCAAGAGTTATTGAACCCTGTTCACTCTGGTTCTTAATAGACTGACAACACCGCAGTCGAATCTAGACCTGCTTTCATCATGACATTTCAAGCAAGATGGTCTTTAGAGTGTTCTGTTGATCTATTTCTTTCAGGATACATGCAATAGAAATTTACAGTTTTTCAAACATCAAAAGAAAATTCACATTGAGGAGTGAAGCCTAAAACTATAAATATCATAATATAGTTCACTTTTGGTTTTCTATGTTGTAGCTATGTACCACGTTTCCCCAATGGCACTACAGGAGTTTTTTGAAATCTATTAACCCAGAAAATCTGAGACATCTGAGAATGGTATGAAATTGAACTTGGAGGGTAAGACGTTAGTCTCTCATGTTAAGATTGGGACAAAAATGCTGTCTTTAGCAGGTGCCAAGCTCTGGAATGCGCTGCCTAGTATTCTGCGATTCTGTGATGGGAGATTGAACTTTAAGAAAATGTTGAAAAACGCAATTATTTGTCAATGCCTTCACGAGCTAATGCATCTCATAAATGGGCACAAGTATAGGGAAACCAAGCCATTGTGACATCACCGATGAGGTTAGCTCTTAGGCATTGGTGGAATGAGACAAAAAGTTCTCAGCCCAACCAACAGCTATTTGCTGTTGAAGCCTTACCGTCCTGTAAATGTTTTTATGGGATTTTGGCTTTCCATCTTGTAGGATGAATTTGAGAAAAGGTTTTAATAATGATACTGTTAGTTAATGTTTTATTGTGTTTGTTCTGTCGAAACACGTTTTACTATTTTTAATATGTATCCATGTAATTTTGTAAACCATGATAGTTTTTATGCGGTATATTAATTTTTAAATAAATAAATAGTTACTAGGGCCGCTGAAAAGCTCTTAGTCCAACCAAGAAGAGAATGATGCGAAGCCATGAAACTTATGAGTTATTCCACACTTTTCTTGACACTTTCCGTTTCAGTGATATGATATGAAATGAAAAGTGTGGAATAACTCGTAAGTTTCCTGGTTGGGCTGAGAACTTTTTGTCTCATTCCACCAATGCCTAAGAGCCAACCTCATCGGTGATGTCACAATGGCTTGGTTTCCCTATACTTGTGCCCATTTATGAGATGCATTTGCCTCATTAAAACGAAGTGTCAAGAAAAGTGTGGAATAACTGGTAAGTTTCCTGGTTGGGCTGAGAACTTTTTGTCTCATTCCACCAATGCCTAAGAGCCAACCTTATCGGTGATGTCACAATGGCTTGGTTTCCCTATACTTGTGCCCATTTATGAGATGCATTTGCCTCATTAAAACGAAGTGTCAAGAAAAGTGTGGAATAACTCGTAAGTTTCCTGGTTGGGCTGAGAACTTTTTGTCTCATTCCACCAATGCCTAAGAGCCAACCTCATCGGTGATGTCACAATGGCTTGGTTTCCCTATACTTGTGCCCATTTATGAGATGCATTTGCCTCATTAAAACGAAGTGTCAAGAAAAGTGTGGAATAACTGGTAAGTTTCCTGGTTGGGCTGAGAACTTTTTGTCTCATTCCACCAGTGCCTAAGAGCCAACCTTATCGGTGATGTCACAATGGCTTGGTTTCCCTATACTTGTGCCCATTTATGAGATGCATTTGCCTCATTAAAACGAAGTGTCAAGAAAAGTGTGGAATAACTCGTAAGTTTCCTGGTTGGGCTGAGAACTTTTTGTCTCATTCCACCAATGCCTAAGAGCCAACCTCATCGGTGATGTCACAATGGCTTGGTTTCCCTATACTTGGGCCCATTTATGAGATGCATTTGCCTCATTAAAACGAAGTGTCAAGAAAAGTGTGGAATAACTGGTAAGTTTCCTGGTTGGGCTGAGAACTTTTTGTCTCATTCCACCAATGCCTAAGAGCCAACCTTATCGGTGATGTCACAATGGCTTGGTTTCCCTATACTTGTGCCCATTTATGAGATGCATTTGCCTCATTAAAACGAATAGTCAATAAAAGTGTGGAATAACTCGTAAGTTTCCTGGTTGGGCTGAGAACTTTTTGTCTCATTCCACCAATGCCTAAGAGCCAACCTCATCGGTGATGTCACAATGGCTTGGTTTCCCCATACTTGGGCCCATTTATGAGATGCATTTGCCTCATTAAAACGAAGTGTCAAGAAAAGTGTGGAATAACTCGTAAGTTTCCTGGTTGGGCTGAGAACTTTTTGTCTCATTCCACCAATGCCTAAGAGCCAACCTCATCGGTGATGTCACAATGGCTTGGTTTCCCTATACTTGTGCCCATTTATGAGATGCATTTGCCTCATTAAAACGAAGTGTCAAGAAAAGTGTGGAATAACTCGTAAGTTTCCTGGTTGGGCTGAGAACTTTTTGTCTCATTCCACCAATGCCTAAGAGCCAACCTCATCGGTGATGTCACAATGGCTTGGTTTCCCTATACTTGTGCCCATTTATGAGATGCATTTGCCTCATTAAAACGAAGTGTCAAGAAAAGTGTGGAATAACTCGTAAGTTTCCTGGTTGGGCTGAGAACTTTTTGTCTCATTCCACCAATGCCTAAGAGCCAACCTCATCGGTGATGTCACAATGGCTTGGTTTCCCTATACTTGTGCCCATTTATGAGATGCATTTGCCTCATTAAAACGAAGTGTCAAGAAAAGTGTGGAATAACTCGTAAGTTTCCTGGTTGGGCTGAGAACTTTTTGTCTCATTCCACCAATGCCTAAGAGCCAACCTCATCGGTGATGTCACAATGGCTTGGTTTCCCTATACTTGTGCCCATTTATGAGATACATTTGCCTCATTAAAACGAAGTGTCAAGAAAAGTGTGGAATAACTCGTAAGTTTCCTGGTTGGGCAGAGAACTTTTTGTCTCATTCCACCAATGCCTAAGAGCCAACCTCATCGGTGATGTCACAATGGCTTGGTTTCCCTATACTTGTGCCCATTTATGAGATGCATTTGCCTCATTAAAACGAAGTGTCAAGAAAAGTGTGGAATAACTCGTAAGTTTCCTGGTTGGGCTGAGAACTTTTTGTCTCAATCCACCAATGCCTAAGAGCCAACCTCATCGGTGATGTCACAATGGCTTGGTTTCCCTATACTTGTGCCCATTTATGAGATGCATTTGCCTCATTAAAACGAAGTGTCAAGAAACGTGTGGAATAACTCGTAAGTTTCCTGGTTGGGCTGAGAACTTTTTGTCTCATTCCACCAATGCCTAAGAGCCAACCTCATCGGTGATGTCACAATGGCTTGGTTTCCCTATACTTGTGCCCATTTATGAGATGCATTTGCCTCATTAAAACGAAGTGTCAAGAAAAGTGTGGAATAACTCGTAAGTTTCCTGGTTGGGCTGAGAACTTTTTGTCTCATTCCACCAATGCCTAAGAGCCAACCTCATCGGTGATGTCACAATGGCTTGGTTTCCCTATACTTGTGCCCATTTATGAGATGCATTTGCCTCATTAAAACGAAGTGTCAAGAAAAGTGTGGAATAACTCGTAAGTTTCCTGGTTGGGCTGAGAACTTTTTGTCTCATTCCACCAATGCCTAAGAGCCAACCTCATCGGTGATGTCACAATGGCTTGGTTTCCCTATACTTGTGCCCATTTATGAGATGCATTTGCCTCATTAAAACGAAGTGTCAAGAAAAGTGTGGAATAACTCGTAAGTTTCCTGGTTGGGCTGAGAACTTTTTGTCTCATTCCACCAATACCTAAGAGCCAACCTCATCGGTGATGTCACAATGGCTTGGTTTCCCTATACTTGTGCCCATTTATGAGATGCATTTGCCTCATTAAAACGAAGTGTCAAGAAAAGTGTGGAATAACTCGTAAGTTTCCTGGTTGGGCTGAGAACTTTTTGTCTCATTCCACCAATGCCTAAGAGCCAACCTCATCGGTGATGTCACAATGGCTTGGTTTCCCTATACTTGTGCCCATTTATGAGATGCATTTGCCTCATTAAAACGAAGTGTCAAGAAAAGTGTGGAATAACTCGTAAGTTTCCTGGTTGGGCTGAGAACTTTTTGTCTCATTCCACCAATGCCTAAGAGCCAACCTCATCGGTGATGTCACAATGGCTTGGTTTCCCTATACTTGTGCCCATTTATGAGATGCATTTGCCTCATTAAAACGAAGTGTCAAGAAAAGTGTGGAATAACTCGTAAGTTTCCTGGTTGGGCTGAGAACCTTTTTGTCTCATTCCACCAATGCCTAAGAGCCAACCTCATCGGTGATGTCACAATGGCTTGGTTTCCCTATACTTGTGCCCATTTATGAGATGCATTTGCCTCATTAAAACGAAGTGTCAAGAAAAGTGTGGAATAACTCGTAAGTTTCCTGGTTGGGCTGAGAACTTTTTGTCTCATTCCACCAATGCCTAAGAGCCAACCTCATCGGTGATGTCACAATGGCTTGGTTTCCCTATACTTGTGCCCATTTATGAGATGCATTTGCCTCATTAAAACGAAGTGTCAAGAAAAGTGTGGAATAACTCGTAAGTTTCCTGGTTGGGCTGAGAACTTTTTGTCTCATTCCACCAATGCCTAAGAGCCAACCTCATCGGTGATGTCACAATGGCTTGGTTTCCCTATACTTGTGCCCATTTATGAGATGCATTTGCCTCATTAAAACGAAGTGTCAAGAAAAGTGTGGAATAACTCGTAAGTTTCCTGGTTGGGCTGAGAACTTTTTGTCTCATTCCACCAATGCCTAAGAGCCAACCTCATCGGTGATGTCACAATGGCTTGGTTTCCCTATACTTGTGCCCATTTATGAGATGCATTTGCCTCATTAAAACGAAGTGTCAAGAAAAGTGTGGAATAACTCGTAAGTTTCCTGGTTGGGCTGAGAACTTTTTGTCTCATTCCACCAATGCCTAAGAGCCAAC
This sequence comes from Geotrypetes seraphini, assembly GCF_902459505.1. Classification (NCBI taxonomy): domain Eukaryota; kingdom Metazoa; phylum Chordata; class Amphibia; order Gymnophiona; family Dermophiidae; genus Geotrypetes; species Geotrypetes seraphini. Next base: position 133,507,579 of record NC_047084.1, read on the forward strand.
CTCATCGGTGATGTCACAATGGCTTGGTTTCCCTATACTTGTGCCCATTTATGAGATGCATTTGCCTCATTAAAACGAAGTGTCAAGAAACGTGTGGAATAACTCGTAAGTTTCCTGGTTGGGCTGAGAACTTTTTGTCTCATTCCACCAATGCCTAAGAGCCAACCTCATCGGTGATGTCACAATGGCTTGGTTTTCCTATACTTGTGCCCATTTATGAGATGCATTTGCCTCATTAAAACGAAGTGTCAAGAAAAGTGTGGAATAACTCGTAAGTTTCCTGGTTGGGCTGAGAACTTTTTGTCTCATTCCACCAATGCCTAAGAGCCAACCTCATCGGTGATGTCACAATGGCTTGGTTTCCCTATACTTGTGCCCATTTATGAGATGCATTTGCCTCATTAAAACGAAGTGTCAAGAAAAGTGTGGAATAACTCGTAAGTTTCCTGGTTGGGCTGAGAACTTTTTGTCTCATTCCACCAATGCCTAAGAGCCAACCTCATCGGTGATGTCACAATGGCTTGGTTTCCCTATACTTGTGCCCATTTATGAGATGCATTTGCCTCATTAAAACGAAGTGTCAAGAAAAGTGTGGAATAACTCGTAAGTTTCCTGGTTGGGCTGAGAACTTTTTGTCTCATTCCACCAATGCCTAAGAGCCAACCTCATCGGTGATGTCACAATGGCTTGGTTTCCCTATACTTGTGCCCATTTATGAGATGCATTTGCCTCATTAAAACGAAGTGTCAAGAAAAGTGTGGAATAACTCGTAAGTTTCCTGGTTGGGCTGAGAACTTTTTGTCTCATTCCACCAATGCCTAAGAGCCAACCTCATCGGTGATGTCACAATGGCTTGGTTTCCCTATACTTGTGCCCATTTATGAGATGCATTTGCCTCATTAAAACGAAGTGTCAAGAAACGTGTGGAATAACTCGTAAGTTTCCTGGTTGGGCTGAGAACTTTTTGTCTCATTCCACCAATGCCTAAGAGCCAACCTCATCGGTGATGTCACAATGGCTTGGTTTCCCTATACTTGTGCCCATTTATGAGATGCATTTGCCTCATTAAAACGAAGTGTCAAGAAAAGTGTGGAATAACTCAGTAAGTTTCCTGGTTGGGCTGAGAACTTTTTGTCTCATTCCACCAATACCTAAGAGCCAACCTCATCGGTGATGTCACAATGGCTTGGTTTCCCTATACTTGTGCCCATTTATGAGATGCATTTGCCTCATTAAAACGAAGTGTCAAGAAAAGTGTGGAATAACTCGTAAGTTTCCTGGTTGGGCTGAGAACTTTTTGTCTCATTCCACCAATGCCTAAGAGCCAACCTCATCGGTGATGTCACAATGGCTTGGTTTCCCTATACTTGTGCCCATTTATGAGATGCATTTGCCTCATTAAAACGAAGTGTCAAGAAAAGTGTGGAATAACTCGTAAGTTTCCTGGTTGGGCTGAGAACTTTTTGTCTCATTCCACCAATGCCTAAGAGCCAACCTCATCGGTGATGTCACAATGGCTTGGTTTCCCTATACTTGTGCCCATTTATGAGATGCATTTGCCTCATTAAAACGAAGTGTCAAGAAAAGTGTGGAATAACTCGTAAGTTTCCTGGTTGGGCTGAGAACTTTTTGTCTCATTCCACCAATGCCTAAGAGCCAACCTCATCGGTGATGTCACAATGGCTTGGTTTCCCTATACTTGTGCCCATTTATGAGATGCATTTGCCTCATTAAAACGAAGTGTCAAGAAAAGTGTGGAATAACTCGTAAGTTTCCTGGTTGGGCTGAGAACTTTTTGTCTCATTCCACCAATGCCTAAGAGCCAACCTCATCGGCTGATGTCACAATGGCTTGGTTTCCCTATACTTGTGCCCATTTATGAGATGCATTTGCCTCATTAAAACGAAGTGTCAAGAAAAGTGTGGAATAACTCGTAAGTTTCCTGGTTGGGCTGAGAACTTTTTGTCTCATTCCACCAATGCCTAAGAGCCAACCTCATCGGTGATGTCACAATGGCTTGGTTTCCCTATACTTGTGCCCATTTATGAGATGCATTTGCCTCATTAAAACGAAGTGTCAAGAAAAGTGTGGAATAACTCGTAAGTTTCCTGGTTGGGCTGAGAACTTTTTGTCTCATTCCACCAATGCCTAAGAGCCAACCTCATCGGTGATGTCACAATGGCTTGGTTTCCCTATACTTGTGCCCATTTATGAGATGCATTTGCCTCATTAAAACGAAGTGTCAAGAAAAGTGTGGAATAACTCGTAAGTTTCCTGGTTGGGCTGAGAACCTTTTTGTCTCATTCCACCAATGCCTAAGAGCCAACCTTCATCGGTGATGTCACAATGGCTTGGTTTCCCTATACTTGTGCCCATTTATGAGATGCATTTGCCTCATTAAAACGAAGTGTCAAGAAAAGTGTGGAATAACTCATAAGTTTCCTGGTTGGGCTGAGAACTTTTTGTCTCATTCCACCAATGCCTAAGAGCCAACCTCATCGGTGATGTCACAATGGCTTGGTTTCCCTATACTTGTGCCCATTTATGAGATGCATTTGCCTCATTAAAACGAACTGTCAAGAAAAGTGTGGAATAACTCGTAAGTTTCCTGGTTGGGCTGAGAACATTTTGTCTCATTCCACCAATGCCTAAGAGCCAACCTCATCGGTGATGTCACAATGGCTTGGTTTCCCTATACTTGTGCCCATTTATGAGATGCATTTGCCTCATTAAAACGAAGTGTCAAGAAAAGTGTGGAATAACTCGTAAGTTTCCTGGTTGGGCTGAGAACTTTTTGTCTCATTCCACCAATGTCCTAAGAGCCAACCTCATCGGTGATGTCACAATGGCTTGGTTTCCCTATACTTGTGCCCATTTATGAGATGCATTTGCCTCATTAAAACGAAGTGTCAAGAAAAGTGTGGAATAACTCGTAAGTTTCCTGGTTGGGCTGAGAATTTTTGTCTCATTCCACCAATGCCTAAGAGCCAACCTCATCGGTGATGTCACAATGGCTTTGTTTCCCTATACTTGTGCCCATTTATGAGATGCATTTGCCTCATTAAAACGAAGTGTCAAGAAAAGTGTGGAATAACTCGTAAGTTTCCTGGTTGGGCTGAGAACTTTTTGACTCATTCCACCAATGCCTAAGAGCCACCCTCATCGGTGATGTCACAATGGCTTTGTTTCCCTATACTTGTGCCCATTTATGAGATGCATTTGCCTCATTAAAATGAAGTGTCAAGAAAAGTGTGGAATAACTCGTAAGTTTCCTGGTTGGGCTGAGAACTTTTTGTCTCATTCCACCAATGCCTAAGAGCCAACCTCATCGGTGATGTCACAATGGCTTGGTTTCCCTATACTTGTGCCAATTTATGAGATTCATTTGCCTCATTAAAACGAAGTGTCAAGAAAAGTGTGGAATAACTCGTAAGTTTCCTGGTTGGGCTGAGAACTTTTTGTCTCATTCCACCAATGCCTAAGAGCCAACCTCATCGGTGATGTCACAATGGCTTGGTTTCCCTATACTTGTGCCCATTTATGAGATGCATTTGCCTCATTAAAACGAAGTGTCAAGAAAAGTGTGGAATAACTCATAAGTTTCCTGGTTGGGCTGAGAACTTTTTGTCTCATTCCACCAATGCCTAAGAGCCAACCTCATCGGTGATGTCACAATGGCTTGGTTTCCCTATACTTGTGCCCATTTATGAGATGCATTTGCCTCATTAAAACGAAGTGTCAAGAAAAGTGTGGAATAACTCGTAAGTTTCCTGGTTGGGCTGAGAACTTTTTGTCTCATTCCACCAATGCCTAAGAGCCAACCTCATCGGTGATGTCACAATGGCTTGGTTTCCCTATACTTGTGCCCATTTATGAGATGCATTTGCCTCATTAAAACGAAGTGTCAAGAAAAGTGTGGAATAACTCGTAAGTTTCCTGGTTGGGCTGAGAACTTTTTGTCTCATTCCACCAATGCCTAAGAGCCAACCTCATCGGTGATGTCACAATGGCTTGGTTTCCCTATACTTGTGCCCATTTATGAGATGCATTTGCCTCATTAAAACGAAGTGTCAAGAAAAGTGTGGAATAACTCGTAAGTTTCCTGGTTGGGCTGAGAACTTTTTGTCTCATTCCACCAATGCCTAAGAGCCAACCTCATCGGTGATGTCACAATGGCTTGGTTTCCCTATACTTGTGCCCATTTATGAGATGCATTTGCCTCATTAAAACGAAGTGTCAAGAAAAGTGTGGAATAACTCGTAAGTTTCCTGGTTGGGCTGAGAACTTTTTGTCTCATTCCACCAATGCCTAAGAGCCAACCTCATCGCTGATGTCACAATGGCTTGGTTTCCCTATACTTGTGCCCATTTATGAGATGCATTTGCCTCATTAAAACGAAGTGTCAAGAAAAGTGTGGAATAACTCGTAAGTTTCCTGATTGGGCTGAGAACTTTTTGTCTCATTCCACCAATGCCTAAGAGCCAACCTCATCGGTGATGTCACAATGGCTTGGTTTCCCTATACTTGTGCCCATTTATGAGATGCATTTGCCTCATTAAAACGAAGTGTCAAGAAAAGTGTGGAATAACTCGTAAGTTTCCTGGTTGGGCTGAGAACTTTTTGTCTCATTCCACCAATGCCTAAGAGCCAACCTCATCGGTGATGTCACAATGGCTTGGTTTCCCTATACTTGTGCCCATTTATGAGATGCATTTGCCTCATTAAAACGAAAGTGTCAAGAAAAGTGTGGAATAACTCGTAAGTGTCCTGGTTGGGCTGAGAACTTTTTGTCTCATTCCACCAATGCCTAAGAGCCAACCTCATCGGTGATGTCACAATGGCTTGGTTTCCCTATACTTGTGCCCATTTATGAGATGCATTTGCCTCATTAAAACGAAGTGTCAAGAAAAGTGTGGAATAACTCGTAAGTTTCCTGGTTGGGCTGAGAACTTTTTGTCTCATTCCACCAATGCCTAAGAGCCAACCTCATCGGTGATGTCACAATGGCTTGGTTTCCCTATACTTGTGCCCATTTATGAGATGCATTTGCCTCATTAAAACGAAGTGTCAAGAAAAGTGTGGAATAACTCGTAAGTTTCCTGGTTGGGCTGAGAACTTTTTGTCTCATTCCACCAATGCCTAAGAGCCAACCTCATCGGTGATGTCACAATGGCTTGGTTTCCCTATACTTGTGCCCATTTATGAGATGCATTTGCCTCATTAAAACGAAGTGTCAAGAAAAGTGTGGAATAACTCGTAAGTTTCCTGGTTGGGCTGAGAACTTTTTGTCTCATTCCACCAATGCCTAAGAGCCAACCTCATCGGTGATGTCACAATGGCTTGGTTTCCCTATACTTGTGCCCATTTATGAGATGCATTTGCCTCATTAAAACGAAGTGTCAAGAAAAGTGTGGAATAACTCGTAAGTTTCCTGGTTGGGCTGAGAACTTTTTGTCTCATTCCACCAATGCCTAAGAGCCAACCTCATCGGTGATGTCACAATGGCTTGGTTTCCCTATACATTGTGCCCATTTATGAGATGCATTTGCCTCATTAAAACGAAGTGTCAAGAAAAGTGTGGAATAACTCGTAAGTTTCCTGGTTGGGCTGAGAACTTTTTGTCTCATTCCACCAATGCCTAAGAGCCAACCTCATCGGCTGATGTCACAATGGCTTGGTTTCCCTATACTTGTGCCCATTTATGAGATGCATTTGCCTCATTAAAACGAAGTGTCAAGAAAAGTGTGGAATAACTCGTAAGTTTCCTGGATTGGGCTTGAGAACTTTTTGTCTCATTCCACCAATGCCTAAGAGCCAACCTCATCGGTGATGTCACAATGGCTTGGTTTCCCTATACTTGTGCCCATTTATGAGATGCATTTGCCTCATTAAAACGAAGTGTCAAGAAAAGTGTGGAATAACTCGTAAGTTTCCTGGTTGGGCTGAGAACTTTTTGTCTCATTCCACCAATGCCTAAGAGCCAACCTCATCGGTGATGTCACAATGGCTTGGTTTCCCTATACTTGTGCCCATTTATGAGATGCATTTGCCTCATTAAAACGAAAGTGTCAAGAAAAGTGTGGAATAACTCGTAAGTGTCCTGGTTGGGCTGAGAACTTTTTGTCTCATTCCACCAATGCCTAAGAGCCAACCTCATCGGTGATGTCACAATGGCTTGGTTTCCCTATACTTGTGCCCATTTATGAGATGCATTTGCCTCATTAAAACGAAGTGTCAAGAAAAGTGTGGAATAACTCGGTAAGTTTCCTGGTTGGGCTGAGAACTTTTTGTCTCATTCCACCAATGCCTAAGAGCCAACCTCATCGGTGATGTCACAATGGCTTGGTTTCCCTATACTTGTGCCCATTTATGAGATGCATTTGCCTCATTAAAACGAAGTGTCAAGAAAAGTGTGGAATAACTCGTAAGTTTCCTGGTTGGGCTGAGAACTTTTTGTCTCATTCCACCAATGCCTAAGAGCCAACCTCATCGGTGATGTCACAATGGCTTGGTTTCCCTATACTTGTGCCCATTTATGAGATGCATTTGCCTCATTAAAACGAAGTGTCAAGAAAAGTGTGGAATAACTCGTAAGTTTCCTGGTTGGGCTGAGAACTTTTTGTCTCATTCCACCAATGCCTAAGAGCCAACCTCATCGGTGATGTCACAATGGCTTGGTTTCCCTATACTTGTGCCCATTTATGAGATGCATTTGCCTCATTAAAACGAAGTGTCAAGAAAAGTGTGGAATAACTCGTAAGTTTCCTGGTTGGGCTGAGAACTTTTTGTCTCATTCCACCAATGCCTAAGAGCCAACCTCATCGGTGATGTCACAATGGCTTGGTTTCCCTATACTTGTGCCCATTTATGAGATGCATTTGCCTCATTAAAACGAAGTGTCAAGAAAAGTGTGGAATAACTCGTAAGTTTCCTGGTTGGGCTGAGAACTTTTTGTCTCATTCCACCAATGCCTAAGAGCCAACCTCATCGGTGATGTCACAATGGCTTGGTTTCCCTATACTTGTGCCCATTTATGAGATGCATTTGCCTCATTAAAACGAAGTGTCAAGAAAAGTGTGGAATAACTCGTAAGTTTCCTGGTTGGGCTGAGAACTTTTTGTCTCATTCCACCAATGCCTAAGAGCCAACCTCATCGGTGATGTCACAATGGCTTGGTTTCCCTATACTTGTGCCCATTTATGAGATGCATTTGCCTCATTAAAACGAAGTGTCAAGAAAAGTGTGGAATAACTCGTAAGTTTCCTGGTTGGGCTGAGAACTTTTTGTCTCATTCCACCAATGCCTAAGAGCCAACCTCATCGGTGATGTCACAATGGCTTGGTTTCCCTATACTTGTGCCCATTTATGAGATGCATTTGCCTCATTAAAACGAAGTGTCAAGAAAAGTGTGGAATAACTCGTAAGTTTCCTGGTTGGGCTGAGAACTTTTTGTCTCATTCCACCAATGCCTAAGAGCCAACCTCATCGGTGATGTCACAATGGCTTGGTTTCCCTATACTTGTGCCCATTTATGAGATGCATTTGCCTCATTAAAACGAAGTGTCAAGAAAAGTGTGGAATAACTCGTAAGTTTCCTGGTTGGGCTGAGAACTTTTTGTCTCATTCCACCAATGCCTAAGAGCCAACCTCATCGGTGATGTCACAATGGCTTGGTTTCCCTATACTTGTGCCCATTTATGAGATGCATTTGCCTCATTAAAACGAAGTGTCAAGAAAAGTGTGGAATAACTCGTAAGTTTCCTGGTTGGGCTGAGAACTTTTTGTCTCATTCCACCAATGCCTAAGAGCCAACCTCATCGGTGATGTCACAATGGCTTGGTTTCCCTATACTTGTGCCCATTTATGAGATGCATTTGCCTCATTAAAACGAAGTGTCAAGAAAAGTGTGGAATAACTCGTAAGTTTCCTGGTTGGGCTGAGAACTTTTTGTCTCATTCCACCAATGCCTAAGAGCCAACCTCATCGGTGATGTCACAATGGCTTGGTTTCCCTATACTTGTGCCCATTTATGAGATGCATTTGCCTCATTAAAACGAAGTGTCAAGAAAAGTGTGGAATAACTCGTAAGTTTCCTGGTTGGGCTGAGAACTTTTTGTCTCATTCCACCAATGCCTAAGAGCCAACCTCATCGGTGATGTCACAATGGCTTGGTTTCCCTATACTTGTGCCCATTTATGAGATGCATTTGCCTCATTAAAACGAAGTGTCAAGAAAAGTGTGGAATAACTCGTAAGTTTCCTGGTTGGGCTGAGAACTTTTTGTCTCATTCCACCAATGCCTAAGAGCCAACCTCATCGGTGATGTCACAATGGCTTGGTTTCCCTATACTTGTGCCCATTTATGAGATGCATTTGCCTCATTAAAACGAAGTGTCAAGAAAAGTGTGGAATAACTCGTAAGTTTCCTGGTTGGGCTGAGAACTTTTTGTCTCATTCCACCAATGCCTAAGAGCCAACCTCATCGGTGATGTCACAATGGCTTGGTTTCCCTATACTTGTGCCCATTTATGAGATGCATTTGCCTCATTAAAACGAAGTGTCAAGAAAAGTGTGGAATAACTCGTAAGTTTCCTGGTTGGGCTGAGAACTTTTTGTCTCATTCCACCAATGCCTAAGAGCCAACCTCATCGGTGATGTCACAATGGCTTGGTTTCCCTATACTTGTGCCCATTTATGAGATGCATTTGCCTCATTAAAACGAAGTGTCAAGAAAAGTGTGGAATAACTCGTAAGTTTCCTGGTTGGGCTGAGAACTTTTTGTCTCATTCCACCAATGCCTAAGAGCCAACCTCATCGGTGATGTCACAATGGCTTGGTTTCCCTATACTTGTGCCCATTTATGAGATGCATTTGCCTCATTAAAACGAAGTGTCAAGAAAAGTGTGGAATAACTCGTAAGTTTCCTGGTTGGGCTGAGAACTTTTTGTCTCATTCCACCAATGCCTAAGAGCCAACCTCATCGGTGATGTCACAATGGCTTGGTTTCCCTATACTTGTGCCCATTTATGAGATGCATTTGCCTCATTAAAACGAAGTGTCAAGAAAAGTGTGGAATAACTCGTAAGTTTCCTGGTTGGGCTGAGAACTTTTTGTCTCATTCCACCAATGCCTAAGAGCCAACCTCATCGGTGATGTCACAATGGCTTGGTTTCCCTATACTTGTGCCCATTTATGAGATGCATTTGCCTCATTAAAACGAAGTGTCAAGAAAAGTGTGGAATAACTCGTAAGTTTCCTGGTTGGGCTGAGAACTTTTTGTCTCATTCCACCAATGCCTAAGAGCCAACCTCATCGGTGATGTCACAATGGCTTGGTTTCCCTATACTTGTGCCCATTTATGAGATGCATTTGCCTCATTAAAACGAAGTGTCAAGAAAAGTGTGGAATAACTCGTAAGTTTCCTGGTTGGGCTGAGAACTTTTTGTCTCATTCCACCAATGCCTAAGAGCCAACCTCATCGGTGATGTCACAATGGCTTGGTTTCCCTATACTTGTGCCCATTTATGAGATGCATTTGCCTCATTAAAACGAAGTGTCAAGAAAAGTGTGGAATAACTCGTAAGTTTCCTGGTTGGGCTGAGAACTTTTTGTCTCATTCCACCAATGCCTAAGAGCCAACCTCATCGGTGATGTCACAATGGCTTGGTTTCCCTATACTTGTGCCCATTTATGAGATGCATTTGCCTCATTAAAACGAAGTGTCAAGAAAAGTGTGGAATAACTCGTAAGTTTCCTGGTTGGGCTGAGAACTTTTTGTCTCATTCCACCAATGCCTAAGAGCCAACCTCATCGGTGATGTCACAATGGCTTGGTTTCCCTATACTTGTGCCCATTTATGAGATGCATTTGCCTCATTAAAACGAAGTGTCAAGAAAAGTGTGGAATAACTCGTAAGTTTCCTGGTTGGGCTGAGAACTTTTTGTCTCATTCCACCAATGCCTAAGAGCCAACCTCATCGGTGATGTCACAATGGCTTGGTTTCCCTATACTTGTGCCCATTTATGAGATGCATTTGCCTCATTAAAACGAAGTGTCAAGAAAAGTGTGGAATAACTCGTAAGTTTCCTGGTTGGGCTGAGAACTTTTTGTCTCATTCCACCAATGCCTAAGAGCCAACCTCATCGGTGATGTCACAATGGCTTGGTTTCCCTATACTTGTGCCCATTTATGAGATGCATTTGCCTCATTAAAACGAAGTGTCAAGAAAAGTGTGGAATAACTCGTAAGTTTCCTGGTTGGGCTGAGAACTTTTTGTCTCATTCCACCAATGCCTAAGAGCCAACCTCATCGGTGATGTCACAATGGCTTGGTTTCCCTATACTTGTGCCCATTTATGAGATGCATTTGCCTCATTAAAACGAAGTGTCAAGAAAAGTGTGGAATAACTCGTAAGTTTCCTGGTTGGGCTGAGAACTTTTTGTCTCATTCCACCAATGCCTAAGAGCCAACCTCATCGGTGATGTCACAATGGCTTGGTTTCCCTATACTTGTGCCCATTTATGAGATGCATTTGCCTCATTAAAACGAAGTGTCAAGAAAAGTGTGGAATAACTCGTAAGTTTCCTGGTTGGGCTGAGAACTTTTTGTCTCATTCCACCAATGCCTAAGAGCCAACCTCATCGGTGATGTCACAATGGCTTGGTTTCCCTATACTTGTGCCCATTTATGAGATGCATTTGCCTCATTAAAACGAAGTGTCAAGAAAAGTGTGGAATAACTCGTAAGTTTCCTGGTTGGGCTGAGAACTTTTTGTCTCATTCCACCAATGCCTAAGAGCCAACCTCATCGGTGATGTCACAATGGCTTGGTTTCCCTATACTTGTGCCCATTTATGAGATGCATTTGCCTCATTAAAACGAAGTGTCAAGAAAAGTGTGGAATAACTCGTAAGTTTCCTGGTTGGGCTGAGAACTTTTTGTCTCATTCCACCAATGCCTAAGAGCCAACCTCATCGGTGATGTCACAATGGCTTGGTTTCCCTATACTTGTGCCCATTTATGAGATGCATTTGCCTCATTAAAACGAAGTGTCAAGAAAAGTGTGGAATAACTCGTAAGTTTCCTGGTTGGGCTGAGAACTTTTTGTCTCATTCCACCAATGCCTAAGAGCCAACCTCATCGGTGATGTCACAATGGCTTGGTTTCCCTATACTTGTGCCCATTTATGAGATGCATTTGCCTCATTAAAACGAAGTGTCAAGAAAAGTGTGGAATAACTCGTAAGTTTCCTGGTTGGGCTGAGAACTTTTTGTCTCATTCCACCAATGCCTAAGAGCCAACCTCATCGGTGATGTCACAATGGCTTGGTTTCCCTATACTTGTGCCCATTTATGAGATGCATTTGCCTCATTAAAACGAAGTGTCAAGAAAAGTGTGGAATAACTCGTAAGTTTCCTGGTTGGGCTGAGAACTTTTTGTCTCATTCCACCAATGCCTAAGAGCCAACCTCATCGGTGATGTCACAATGGCTTGGTTTCCCTATACTTGTGCCCATTTATGAGATGCATTTGCCTCATTAAAACGAAGTGTCAAGAAAAGTGTGGAATAACTCGTAAGTTTCCTGGTTGGGCTGAGAACTTTTTGTCTCATTCCACCAATGCCTAAGAGCCAACCTCATCGGTGATGTCACAATGGCTTGGTTTCCCTATACTTGTGCCCATTTATGAGATGCATTTGCCTCATTAAAACGAAGTGTCAAGAAAAGTGTGGAATAACTCGTAAGTTTCCTGGTTGGGCTGAGAACTTTTTGTCTCATTCCACCAATGCCTAAGAGCCAACCTCATCGGTGATGTCACAATGGCTTGGTTTCCCTATACTTGTGCCCATTTATGAGATGCATTTGCCTCATTAAAACGAAGTGTCAAGAAAAGTGTGGAATAACTCGTAAGTTTCCTGGTTGGGCTGAGAACTTTTTGTCTCATTCCACCAATGCCTAAGAGCCAACCTCATCGGTGATGTCACAATGGCTTGGTTTCCCTATACTTGTGCCCATTTATGAGATGCATTTGCCTCATTAAAACGAAGTGTCAAGAAAAGTGTGGAATAACTCGTAAGTTTCCTGGTTGGGCTGAGAACTTTTTGTCTCATTCCACCAATGCCTAAGAGCCAACCTCATCGGTGATGTCACAATGGCTTGGTTTCCCTATACTTGTGCCCATTTATGAGATGCATTTGCCTCATTAAAACGAAGTGTCAAGAAAAGTGTGGAATAACTCGTAAGTTTCCTGGTTGGGCTGAGAACTTTTTGTCTCATTCCACCAATGCCTAAGAGCCAACCTCATCGGTGATGTCACAATGGCTTGGTTTCCCTATACTTGTGCCCATTTATGAGATGCATTTGCCTCATTAAAACGAAGTGTCAAGAAAAGTGTGGAATAACTCGTAAGTTTCCTGGTTGGGCTGAGAACTTTTTGTCTCATTCCACCAATGCCTAAGAGCCAACCTCATCGGTGATGTCACAATGGCTTGGTTTCCCTATACTTGTGCCCATTTATGAGATGCATTTGCCTCATTAAAACGAAGTGTCAAGAAAAGTGTGGAATAACTCGTAAGTTTCCTGGTTGGGCTGAGAACTTTTTGTCTCATTCCACCAATGCCTAAGAGCCAACCTCATCGGTGATGTCACAATGGCTTGGTTTCCCTATACTTGTGCCCATTTATGAGATGCATTTGCCTCATTAAAACGAAGTGTCAAGAAAAGTGTGGAATAACTCGTAAGTTTCCTGGTTGGGCTGAGAACTTTTTGTCTCATTCCACCAATGCCTAAGAGCCAACCTCATCGGTGATGTCACAATGGCTTGGTTTCCCTATACTTGTGCCCATTTATGAGATGCATTTGCCTCATTAAAACGAAGTGTCAAGAAAAGTGTGGAATAACTCGTAAGTTTCCTGGTTGGGCTGAGAACTTTTTGTCTCATTCCACCAATGCCTAAGAGCCAACCTCATCGGTGATGTCACAATGGCTTGGTTTCCCTATACTTGTGCCCATTTATGAGATGCATTTGCCTCATTAAAACGAAGTGTCAAGAAAAGTGTGGAATAACTCGTAAGTTTCCTGGTTGGGCTGAGAACTTTTTGTCTCATTCCACCAATGCCTAAGAGCCAACCTCATCGGTGATGTCACAATGGCTTGGTTTCCCTATACTTGTGCCCATTTATGAGATGCATTTGCCTCATTAAAACGAAGTGTCAAGAAAAGTGTGGAATAACTCGTAAGTTTCCTGGTTGGGCTGAGAACTTTTTGTCTCATTCCACCAATGCCTAAGAGCCAACCTCATCGGTGATGTCACAATGGCTTGGTTTCCCTATACTTGTGCCCATTTATGAGATGCATTTGCCTCATTAAAACGAAGTGTCAAGAAAAGTGTGGAATAACTCGTAAGTTTCCTGGTTGGGCTGAGAACTTTTTGTCTCATTCCACCAATGCCTAAGAGCCAACCTCATCGGTGATGTCACAATGGCTTGGTTTCCCTATACTTGTGCCCATTTATGAGATGCATTTGCCTCATTAAAACGAAGTGTCAAGAAAAGTGTGGAATAACTCGTAAGTTTCCTGGTTGGGCTGAGAACTTTTTGTCTCATTCCACCAATGCCTAAGAGCCAACCTCATCGGTGATGTCACAATGGCTTGGTTTCCCTATACTTGTGCCCATTTATGAGATGCATTTGCCTCATTAAAACGAAGTGTCAAGAAAAGTGTGGAATAACTCGTAAGTTTCCTGGTTGGGCTGAGAACTTTTTGTCTCATTCCACCAATGCCTAAGAGCCAACCTCATCGGTGATGTCACAATGGCTTGGTTTCCCTATACTTGTGCCCATTTATGAGATGCATTTGCCTCATTAAAACGAAGTGTCAAGAAAAGTGTGGAATAACTCGTAAGTTTCCTGGTTGGGCTGAGAACTTTTTGTCTCATTCCACCAATGCCTAAGAGCCAACCTCATCGGTGATGTCACAATGGCTTGGTTTCCCTATACTTGTGCCCATTTATGAGATGCATTTGCCTCATTAAAACGAAGTGTCAAGAAAAGTGTGGAATAACTCGTAAGTTTCCTGGTTGGGCTGAGAACTTTTTGTCTCATTCCACCAATGCCTAAGAGCCAACCTCATCGGTGATGTCACAATGGCTTGGTTTCCCTATACTTGTGCCCATTTATGAGATGCATTTGCCTCATTAAAACGAAGTGTCAAGAAAAGTGTGGAATAACTCGTAAGTTTCCTGGTTGGGCTGAGAACTTTTTGTCTCATTCCACCAATGCCTAAGAGCCAACCTCATCGGTGATGTCACAATGGCTTGGTTTCCCTATACTTGTGCCCATTTATGAGATGCATTTGCCTCATTAAAACGAAGTGTCAAGAAAAGTGTGGAATAACTCGTAAGTTTCCTGGTTGGGCTGAGAACTTTTTGTCTCATTCCACCAATGCCTAAGAGCCAACCTCATCGGTGATGTCACAATGGCTTGGTTTCCCTATACTTGTGCCCATTTATGAGATGCATTTGCCTCATTAAAACGAAGTGTCAAGAAAAGTGTGGAATAACTCGTAAGTTTCCTGGTTGGGCTGAGAACTTTTTGTCTCATTCCACCAATGCCTAAGAGCCAACCTCATCGGTGATGTCACAATGGCTTGGTTTCCCTATACTTGTGCCCATTTATGAGATGCATTTGCCTCATTAAAACGAAGTGTCAAGAAAAGTGTGGAATAACTCGTAAGTTTCCTGGTTGGGCTGAGAACTTTTTGTCTCATTCCACCAATGCCTAAGAGCCAACCTCATCGGTGATGTCACAATGGCTTGGTTTCCCTATACTTGTGCCCATTTATGAGATGCATTTGCCTCATTAAAACGAAGTGTCAAGAAAAGTGTGGAATAACTCGTAAGTTTCCTGGTTGGGCTGAGAACTTTTTGTCTCATTCCACCAATGCCTAAGAGCCAACCTCATCGGTGATGTCACAATGGCTTGGTTTCCCTATACTTGTGCCCATTTATGAGATGCATTTGCCTCATTAAAACGAAGTGTCAAG
The DNA here is from genome assembly GCF_902459505.1 of Geotrypetes seraphini. Lineage (NCBI taxonomy): Eukaryota > Metazoa > Chordata > Amphibia > Gymnophiona > Dermophiidae > Geotrypetes > Geotrypetes seraphini. The sequence continues at coordinate 133,522,617 of NC_047084.1, forward strand.
AAAAGTGTGGAATAACTCGTAAGTTTCCTGGTTGGGCTGAGAACTTTTTGTCTCATTCCACCAATGCCTAAGAGCCAACCTCATCGGTGATGTCACAATGGCTTGGTTTCCCTATACTTGTGCCCATTTATGAGATGCATTTGCCTCATTAAAACGAAGTGTCAAGAAAAGTGTGGAATAACTCGTAAGTTTCCTGGTTGGGCTGAGAACTTTTTGTCTCATTCCACCAATGCCTAAGAGCCAACCTCATCGGTGATGTCACAATGGCTTGGTTTCCCTATACTTGTGCCCATTTATGAGATGCATTTGCCTCATTAAAACGAAGTGTCAAGAAAAGTGTGGAATAACTCGTAAGTTTCCTGGTTGGGCTGAGAACTTTTTGTCTCATTCCACCAATGCCTAAGAGCCAACCTCATCGGTGATGTCACAATGGCTTGGTTTCCCTATACTTGTGCCCATTTATGAGATGCATTTGCCTCATTAAAACGAAGTGTCAAGAAAAGTGTGGAATAACTCGTAAGTTTCCTGGTTGGGCTGAGAACTTTTTGTCTCATTCCACCAATGCCTAAGAGCCAACCTCATCGGTGATGTCACAATGGCTTGGTTTCCCTATACTTGTGCCCATTTATGAGATGCATTTGCCTCATTAAAACGAAGTGTCAAGAAAAGTGTGGAATAACTCGTAAGTTTCCTGGTTGGGCTGAGAACTTTTTGTCTCATTCCACCAATGCCTAAGAGCCAACCTCATCGGTGATGTCACAATGGCTTGGTTTCCCTATACTTGTGCCCATTTATGAGATGCATTTGCCTCATTAAAACGAAGTGTCAAGAAAAGTGTGGAATAACTCGTAAGTTTCCTGGTTGGGCTGAGAACTTTTTGTCTCATTCCACCAATGCCTAAGAGCCAACCTCATCGGTGATGTCACAATGGCTTGGTTTCCCTATACTTGTGCCCATTTATGAGATGCATTTGCCTCATTAAAACGAAGTGTCAAGAAAAGTGTGGAATAACTCGTAAGTTTCCTGGTTGGGCTGAGAACTTTTTGTCTCATTCCACCAATGCCTAAGAGCCAACCTCATCGGTGATGTCACAATGGCTTGGTTTCCCTATACTTGTGCCCATTTATGAGATGCATTTGCCTCATTAAAACGAAGTGTCAAGAAAAGTGTGGAATAACTCGTAAGTTTCCTGGTTGGGCTGAGAACTTTTTGTCTCATTCCACCAATGCCTAAGAGCCAACCTCATCGGTGATGTCACAATGGCTTGGTTTCCCTATACTTGTGCCCATTTATGAGATGCATTTGCCTCATTAAAACGAAGTGTCAAGAAAAGTGTGGAATAACTCGTAAGTTTCCTGGTTGGGCTGAGAACTTTTTGTCTCATTCCACCAATGCCTAAGAGCCAACCTCATCGGTGATGTCACAATGGCTTGGTTTCCCTATACTTGTGCCCATTTATGAGATGCATTTGCCTCATTAAAACGAAGTGTCAAGAAAAGTGTGGAATAACTCGTAAGTTTCCTGGTTGGGCTGAGAACTTTTTGTCTCATTCCACCAATGCCTAAGAGCCAACCTCATCGGTGATGTCACAATGGCTTGGTTTCCCTATACTTGTGCCCATTTATGAGATGCATTTGCCTCATTAAAACGAAGTGTCAAGAAAAGTGTGGAATAACTCGTAAGTTTCCTGGTTGGGCTGAGAACTTTTTGTCTCATTCCACCAATGCCTAAGAGCCAACCTCATCGGTGATGTCACAATGGCTTGGTTTCCCTATACTTGTGCCCATTTATGAGATGCATTTGCCTCATTAAAACGAAGTGTCAAGAAAAGTGTGGAATAACTCGTAAGTTTCCTGGTTGGGCTGAGAACTTTTTGTCTCATTCCACCAATGCCTAAGAGCCAACCTCATCGGTGATGTCACAATGGCTTGGTTTCCCTATACTTGTGCCCATTTATGAGATGCATTTGCCTCATTAAAACGAAGTGTCAAGAAAAGTGTGGAATAACTCGTAAGTTTCCTGGTTGGGCTGAGAACTTTTTGTCTCATTCCACCAATGCCTAAGAGCCAACCTCATCGGTGATGTCACAATGGCTTGGTTTCCCTATACTTGTGCCCATTTATGAGATGCATTTGCCTCATTAAAACGAAGTGTCAAGAAAAGTGTGGAATAACTCGTAAGTTTCCTGGTTGGGCTGAGAACTTTTTGTCTCATTCCACCAATGCCTAAGAGCCAACCTCATCGGTGATGTCACAATGGCTTGGTTTCCCTATACTTGTGCCCATTTATGAGATGCATTTGCCTCATTAAAACGAAGTGTCAAGAAAAGTGTGGAATAACTCGTAAGTTTCCTGGTTGGGCTGAGAACTTTTTGTCTCATTCCACCAATGCCTAAGAGCCAACCTCATCGGTGATGTCACAATGGCTTGGTTTCCCTATACTTGTGCCCATTTATGAGATGCATTTGCCTCATTAAAACGAAGTGTCAAGAAAAGTGTGGAATAACTCGTAAGTTTCCTGGTTGGGCTGAGAACTTTTTGTCTCATTCCACCAATGCCTAAGAGCCAACCTCATCGGTGATGTCACAATGGCTTGGTTTCCCTATACTTGTGCCCATTTATGAGATGCATTTGCCTCATTAAAACGAAGTGTCAAGAAAAGTGTGGAATAACTCGTAAGTTTCCTGGTTGGGCTGAGAACTTTTTGTCTCATTCCACCAATGCCTAAGAGCCAACCTCATCGGTGATGTCACAATGGCTTGGTTTCCCTATACTTGTGCCCATTTATGAGATGCATTTGCCTCATTAAAACGAAGTGTCAAGAAAAGTGTGGAATAACTCGTAAGTTTCCTGGTTGGGCTGAGAACTTTTTGTCTCATTCCACCAATGCCTAAGAGCCAACCTCATCGGTGATGTCACAATGGCTTGGTTTCCCTATACTTGTGCCCATTTATGAGATGCATTTGCCTCATTAAAACGAAGTGTCAAGAAAAGTGTGGAATAACTCGTAAGTTTCCTGGTTGGGCTGAGAACTTTTTGTCTCATTCCACCAATGCCTAAGAGCCAACCTCATCGGTGATGTCACAATGGCTTGGTTTCCCTATACTTGTGCCCATTTATGAGATGCATTTGCCTCATTAAAACGAAGTGTCAAGAAAAGTGTGGAATAACTCGTAAGTTTCCTGGTTGGGCTGAGAACTTTTTGTCTCATTCCACCAATGCCTAAGAGCCAACCTCATCGGTGATGTCACAATGGCTTGGTTTCCCTATACTTGTGCCCATTTATGAGATGCATTTGCCTCATTAAAACGAAGTGTCAAGAAAAGTGTGGAATAACTCGTAAGTTTCCTGGTTGGGCTGAGAACTTTTTGTCTCATTCCACCAATGCCTAAGAGCCAACCTCATCGGTGATGTCACAATGGCTTGGTTTCCCTATACTTGTGCCCATTTATGAGATGCATTTGCCTCATTAAAACGAAGTGTCAAGAAAAGTGTGGAATAACTCGTAAGTTTCCTGGTTGGGCTGAGAACTTTTTGTCTCATTCCACCAATGCCTAAGAGCCAACCTCATCGGTGATGTCACAATGGCTTGGTTTCCCTATACTTGTGCCCATTTATGAGATGCATTTGCCTCATTAAAACGAAGTGTCAAGAAAAGTGTGGAATAACTCGTAAGTTTCCTGGTTGGGCTGAGAACTTTTTGTCTCATTCCACCAATGCCTAAGAGCCAACCTCATCGGTGATGTCACAATGGCTTGGTTTCCCTATACTTGTGCCCATTTATGAGATGCATTTGCCTCATTAAAACGAAGTGTCAAGAAAAGTGTGGAATAACTCGTAAGTTTCCTGGTTGGGCTGAGAACTTTTTGTCTCATTCCACCAATGCCTAAGAGCCAACCTCATCGGTGATGTCACAATGGCTTGGTTTCCCTATACTTGTGCCCATTTATGAGATGCATTTGCCTCATTAAAACGAAGTGTCAAGAAAAGTGTGGAATAACTCGTAAGTTTCCTGGTTGGGCTGAGAACTTTTTGTCTCATTCCACCAATGCCTAAGAGCCAACCTCATCGGTGATGTCACAATGGCTTGGTTTCCCTATACTTGTGCCCATTTATGAGATGCATTTGCCTCATTAAAACGAAGTGTCAAGAAAAGTGTGGAATAACTCGTAAGTTTCCTGGTTGGGCTGAGAACTTTTTGTCTCATTCCACCAATGCCTAAGAGCCAACCTCATCGGTGATGTCACAATGGCTTGGTTTCCCTATACTTGTGCCCATTTATGAGATGCATTTGCCTCATTAAAACGAAGTGTCAAGAAAAGTGTGGAATAACTCGTAAGTTTCCTGGTTGGGCTGAGAACTTTTTGTCTCATTCCACCAATGCCTAAGAGCCAACCTCATCGGTGATGTCACAATGGCTTGGTTTCCCTATACTTGTGCCCATTTATGAGATGCATTTGCCTCATTAAAACGAAGTGTCAAGAAAAGTGTGGAATAACTCGTAAGTTTCCTGGTTGGGCTGAGAACTTTTTGTCTCATTCCACCAATGCCTAAGAGCCAACCTCATCGGTGATGTCACAATGGCTTGGTTTCCCTATACTTGTGCCCATTTATGAGATGCATTTGCCTCATTAAAACGAAGTGTCAAGAAAAGTGTGGAATAACTCGTAAGTTTCCTGGTTGGGCTGAGAACTTTTTGTCTCATTCCACCAATGCCTAAGAGCCAACCTCATCGGTGATGTCACAATGGCTTGGTTTCCCTATACTTGTGCCCATTTATGAGATGCATTTGCCTCATTAAAACGAAGTGTCAAGAAAAGTGTGGAATAACTCGTAAGTTTCCTGGTTGGGCTGAGAACTTTTTGTCTCATTCCACCAATGCCTAAGAGCCAACCTCATCGGTGATGTCACAATGGCTTGGTTTCCCTATACTTGTGCCCATTTATGAGATGCATTTGCCTCATTAAAACGAAGTGTCAAGAAAAGTGTGGAATAACTCGTAAGTTTCCTGGTTGGGCTGAGAACTTTTTGTCTCATTCCACCAATGCCTAAGAGCCAACCTCATCGGTGATGTCACAATGGCTTGGTTTCCCTATACTTGTGCCCATTTATGAGATGCATTTGCCTCATTAAAACGAAGTGTCAAGAAAAGTGTGGAATAACTCGTAAGTTTCCTGGTTGGGCTGAGAACTTTTTGTCTCATTCCACCAATGCCTAAGAGCCAACCTCATCGGTGATGTCACAATGGCTTGGTTTCCCTATACTTGTGCCCATTTATGAGATGCATTTGCCTCATTAAAACGAAGTGTCAAGAAAAGTGTGGAATAACTCGTAAGTTTCCTGGTTGGGCTGAGAACTTTTTGTCTCATTCCACCAATGCCTAAGAGCCAACCTCATCGGTGATGTCACAATGGCTTGGTTTCCCTATACTTGTGCCCATTTATGAGATGCATTTGCCTCATTAAAACGAAGTGTCAAGAAAAGTGTGGAATAACTCGTAAGTTTCCTGGTTGGGCTGAGAACTTTTTGTCTCATTCCACCAATGCCTAAGAGCCAACCTCATCGGTGATGTCACAATGGCTTGGTTTCCCTATACTTGTGCCCATTTATGAGATGCATTTGCCTCATTAAAACGAAGTGTCAAGAAAAGTGTGGAATAACTCGTAAGTTTCCTGGTTGGGCTGAGAACTTTTTGTCTCATTCCACCAATGCCTAAGAGCCAACCTCATCGGTGATGTCACAATGGCTTGGTTTCCCTATACTTGTGCCCATTTATGAGATGCATTTGCCTCATTAAAACGAAGTGTCAAGAAAAGTGTGGAATAACTCGTAAGTTTCCTGGTTGGGCTGAGAACTTTTTGTCTCATTCCACCAATGCCTAAGAGCCAACCTCATCGGTGATGTCACAATGGCTTGGTTTCCCTATACTTGTGCCCATTTATGAGATGCATTTGCCTCATTAAAACGAAGTGTCAAGAAAAGTGTGGAATAACTCGTAAGTTTCCTGGTTGGGCTGAGAACTTTTTGTCTCATTCCACCAATGCCTAAGAGCCAACCTCATCGGTGATGTCACAATGGCTTGGTTTCCCTATACTTGTGCCCATTTATGAGATGCATTTGCCTCATTAAAACGAAGTGTCAAGAAAAGTGTGGAATAACTCGTAAGTTTCCTGGTTGGGCTGAGAACTTTTTGTCTCATTCCACCAATGCCTAAGAGCCAACCTCATCGGTGATGTCACAATGGCTTGGTTTCCCTATACTTGTGCCCATTTATGAGATGCATTTGCCTCATTAAAACGAAGTGTCAAGAAAAGTGTGGAATAACTCGTAAGTTTCCTGGTTGGGCTGAGAACTTTTTGTCTCATTCCACCAATGCCTAAGAGCCAACCTCATCGGTGATGTCACAATGGCTTGGTTTCCCTATACTTGTGCCCATTTATGAGATGCATTTGCCTCATTAAAACGAAGTGTCAAGAAAAGTGTGGAATAACTCGTAAGTTTCCTGGTTGGGCTGAGAACTTTTTGTCTCATTCCACCAATGCCTAAGAGCCAACCTCATCGGTGATGTCACAATGGCTTGGTTTCCCTATACTTGTGCCCATTTATGAGATGCATTTGCCTCATTAAAACGAAGTGTCAAGAAAAGTGTGGAATAACTCGTAAGTTTCCTGGTTGGGCTGAGAACTTTTTGTCTCATTCCACCAATGCCTAAGAGCCAACCTCATCGGTGATGTCACAATGGCTTGGTTTCCCTATACTTGTGCCCATTTATGAGATGCATTTGCCTCATTAAAACGAAGTGTCAAGAAAAGTGTGGAATAACTCGTAAGTTTCCTGGTTGGGCTGAGAACTTTTTGTCTCATTCCACCAATGCCTAAGAGCCAACCTCATCGGTGATGTCACAATGGCTTGGTTTCCCTATACTTGTGCCCATTTATGAGATGCATTTGCCTCATTAAAACGAAGTGTCAAGAAAAGTGTGGAATAACTCGTAAGTTTCCTGGTTGGGCTGAGAACTTTTTGTCTCATTCCACCAATGCCTAAGAGCCAACCTCATCGGTGATGTCACAATGGCTTGGTTTCCCTATACTTGTGCCCATTTATGAGATGCATTTGCCTCATTAAAACGAAGTGTCAAGAAAAGTGTGGAATAACTCGTAAGTTTCCTGGTTGGGCTGAGAACTTTTTGTCTCATTCCACCAATGCCTAAGAGCCAACCTCATCGGTGATGTCACAATGGCTTGGTTTCCCTATACTTGTGCCCATTTATGAGATGCATTTGCCTCATTAAAACGAAGTGTCAAGAAAAGTGTGGAATAACTCGTAAGTTTCCTGGTTGGGCTGAGAACTTTTTGTCTCATTCCACCAATGCCTAAGAGCCAACCTCATCGGTGATGTCACAATGGCTTGGTTTCCCTATACTTGTGCCCATTTATGAGATGCATTTGCCTCATTAAAACGAAGTGTCAAGAAAAGTGTGGAATAACTCGTAAGTTTCCTGGTTGGGCTGAGAACTTTTTGTCTCATTCCACCAATGCCTAAGAGCCAACCTCATCGGTGATGTCACAATGGCTTGGTTTCCCTATACTTGTGCCCATTTATGAGATGCATTTGCCTCATTAAAACGAAGTGTCAAGAAAAGTGTGGAATAACTCGTAAGTTTCCTGGTTGGGCTGAGAACTTTTTGTCTCATTCCACCAATGCCTAAGAGCCAACCTCATCGGTGATGTCACAATGGCTTGGTTTCCCTATACTTGTGCCCATTTATGAGATGCATTTGCCTCATTAAAACGAAGTGTCAAGAAAAGTGTGGAATAACTCGTAAGTTTCCTGGTTGGGCTGAGAACTTTTTGTCTCATTCCACCAATGCCTAAGAGCCAACCTCATCGGTGATGTCACAATGGCTTGGTTTCCCTATACTTGTGCCCATTTATGAGATGCATTTGCCTCATTAAAACGAAGTGTCAAGAAAAGTGTGGAATAACTCGTAAGTTTCCTGGTTGGGCTGAGAACTTTTTGTCTCATTCCACCAATGCCTAAGAGCCAACCTCATCGGTGATGTCACAATGGCTTGGTTTCCCTATACTTGTGCCCATTTATGAGATGCATTTGCCTCATTAAAACGAAGTGTCAAGAAAAGTGTGGAATAACTCGTAAGTTTCCTGGTTGGGCTGAGAACTTTTTGTCTCATTCCACCAATGCCTAAGAGCCAACCTCATCGGTGATGTCACAATGGCTTGGTTTCCCTATACTTGTGCCCATTTATGAGATGCATTTGCCTCATTAAAACGAAGTGTCAAGAAAAGTGTGGAATAACTCGTAAGTTTCCTGGTTGGGCTGAGAACTTTTTGTCTCATTCCACCAATGCCTAAGAGCCAACCTCATCGGTGATGTCACAATGGCTTGGTTTCCCTATACTTGTGCCCATTTATGAGATGCATTTGCCTCATTAAAACGAAGTGTCAAGAAAAGTGTGGAATAACTCGTAAGTTTCCTGGTTGGGCTGAGAACTTTTTGTCTCATTCCACCAATGCCTAAGAGCCAACCTCATCGGTGATGTCACAATGGCTTGGTTTCCCTATACTTGTGCCCATTTATGAGATGCATTTGCCTCATTAAAACGAAGTGTCAAGAAAAGTGTGGAATAACTCGTAAGTTTCCTGGTTGGGCTGAGAACTTTTTGTCTCATTCCACCAATGCCTAAGAGCCAACCTCATCGGTGATGTCACAATGGCTTGGTTTCCCTATACTTGTGCCCATTTATGAGATGCATTTGCCTCATTAAAACGAAGTGTCAAGAAAAGTGTGGAATAACTCGTAAGTTTCCTGGTTGGGCTGAGAACTTTTTGTCTCATTCCACCAATGCCTAAGAGCCAACCTCATCGGTGATGTCACAATGGCTTGGTTTCCCTATACTTGTGCCCATTTATGAGATGCATTTGCCTCATTAAAACGAAGTGTCAAGAAAAGTGTGGAATAACTCGTAAGTTTCCTGGTTGGGCTGAGAACTTTTTGTCTCATTCCACCAATGCCTAAGAGCCAACCTCATCGGTGATGTCACAATGGCTTGGTTTCCCTATACTTGTGCCCATTTATGAGATGCATTTGCCTCATTAAAACGAAGTGTCAAGAAAAGTGTGGAATAACTCGTAAGTTTCCTGGTTGGGCTGAGAACTTTTTGTCTCATTCCACCAATGCCTAAGAGCCAACCTCATCGGTGATGTCACAATGGCTTGGTTTCCCTATACTTGTGCCCATTTATGAGATGCATTTGCCTCATTAAAACGAAGTGTCAAGAAAAGTGTGGAATAACTCGTAAGTTTCCTGGTTGGGCTGAGAACTTTTTGTCTCATTCCACCAATGCCTAAGAGCCAACCTCATCGGTGATGTCACAATGGCTTGGTTTCCCT